>NC_091478.1:85548267-85886985 GCF_036971445.1 Narcine bancroftii | reverse complement strand
TACAGACAAACAATACATGTGCAGGACAAGTATTACATCAATAAAACTAAATACTGTTTTGTACAAATGAGAGTCTCGGATGGTTAGTGTGAGCAGTTCCTTTGGTCGTTCAGCATTCTCACTGCCCCTGGGTAGAAGCTGTTCCTCAGCCTGGTGGTACTGGCTCTGATGCTCCTGTATCTCTTCCTTGACGGGAGTAGCTGAAAGATGCTGTGTGCAGGGCGGAAGGGATCCTCAGATTTGGTGTTCTCTTCTCAGACATCAATCCCAGTCTCCAATGATCTTCTCTACCATTCTTATGGCCCTGTGGATTGACCTCCGATCCATTTCTCTGCAGCCGCCAGGGCACTCTTGCTAGAGCTCTGATAGAAGGTTGACATAATGGGGCCAGTAGCCTTACCTGCTTCAGTCTTCTCGGGAAGTGCTCTCCACTCTCTACACTACAGAGCTGTTGATGTGTAGTGGAGGGTTGTCGTTCTTGGTCCTCCTGAAGTCCACGATCATCTCCTTTGCCTTGTCCATATTGAGACTCAAATTGTTACTGTCGCACCATTTCACAAGATTTTCCACCTCTTCTCTGTAGTGTGACTCATTGTTGTTGCTGATGAGGCCAACGATTGTTGTGTTATTTGCAAACTTGATGACTCTGTTGGAGCTGGATCTAGGACAATGCAGTCAAGGGTCAGTAGCATGAACAGGAGCAGGCTCAGCACGCAGCCCTGAGATGTGCCAGTCCTGGTGCCAGCACCATGATGGTGCTCGATATTCTGCGACCAACCTGGAGAGACTGTGATCTTTCTGTTAGGAAGTCCAGGATCCAATTATAGAGGGGGGTTTTGAGTCCCAGTGAGGACAGCTTCTCCACCAACCTGTGGGGAATGATCATATTAAACATTGTGCTGAAGTCAATAAACAGCATCCTGGCATATGAGGCATCGTTCTCCAGGTAGGCCAGGACGGAATGAAGCGATACTTCTGTGGAACGGTTTCTTCTATAGGCAAATTAAAATGGGCAGGCTTGCCGAGAACTGCCTTTTAGTGAATTTGTTTACTATTCATATTAGTCGATCTCCTCAACTGACATGAATCTGACAATCCCATTTCTGAAAATTGAAATTTATATTTCATTTATCGGTTCACAGGAAGAGCCTGTCACTGACGGGCATTTCTTGTCATTCACTAATTGCCCTTTAGGCCACTTCAAAATTCCATTAAAATTCAACTTCATCGGTGAGTCTGTAATCAGCTTTGGGTGGATTGATAAAGATGGCAGGTTTCTTTCCAAAAAGAAAATTGTGCACCAAATAATAATCTAGTAGTTGCATGTCCACCCTTATTATTGCCAGCTTTTTAATCCACCTTTATTTAATTATTTATTTTTTAATTTCTCACTCCTATACTGGGATCCCAACTCTGGTCTCCATATCAAGAGGTAAAGCCCTAGATACTTAACCCAGCATCTTGGAAAGAATATGCTGAGACTTCCACCACCCATTTTCTGCAAAGACTCTTCCTGATTATATGTCTTTTATTTCCTTTAAAGGAAATAGTTTTGTTGCATCTTCCCTGTAACTAATTTCTTATTCTGAATTCTTACAAATTTAAATAATTGGACTGTCTGCTCAACATTCCAAATACACAGGAATTTTATTCATGCAACATCTACTTCTATTTTGAGCCAAGGTTATTTGGCTGAATCTGCGCTGTCCTCTTTTGAGACCCCATATATCCATTTGAACTAGGAGACAAATTCCATTTGTGTCCTGTGCAGGGCTCTACAGAACTGAAATATCCTTCCAGACCTATAGATCACTGCCTCCTTTGGATAAAGGCCAAGAGTGTTCACCTCCTGGACTCTTCTTTATATCGAGGAGTTTGTATTTGGTGTCCTACGCATGTCAAAACACCACCTCCTGCACTTCTGCTGTACCATCCACAAGAGAGGCACTAATGGGCATAAGGGCAGATCTAGATCCCCATGGTGAGATATATCCAAGGCTACTATGGGAGGCAACTGAGGAGAATAACGACTTTTTAAATGTGCAATGGACAGTTGAGGTGACAGATGATTGAAAGACAGCAAATGTGCGACCTTTTATTCAGAAGGGCAGCAGGGATGAGGCAGGTAATTAAAGGCTAGAGGGGGATGAACTTCAGATGTAGGAAATTGCTTGGAAAAATTGAGGGACATGATTAATAAATTTGTACTTTTGCCAAAATTGCATGGGCTTCCTCCAGGTGCTCCAGTTTCCTCCTACATTTCAAAGCTGTATGGAATTAGTAGGTTAATTAGTCACATGGGTGTATTTGGGCAGTGCAAGGCATGTTACCATGCTATATCTCTAAAATTAAATAATTTAAAAATGAGACAAGGCAGGGGTTGATCAGAGAGAGCATGACATGGTTGGTGAGAGTCCCTGCCTAAATAACTTGATATTTAATAAAATCTATTGTAAAGGCTGTGTGGTTGACACAAAAGGCATAAACCTCAGTGAGACTTTTGATGGGGTAGCTTTCACCCTTATTATATTACTCAAAAATGCAACAGGGTGATGGGGAGGTTTGTGTTTGTGACTGCAAACCTCTGAGTTTTGCTGCAACATTTACTGTTTGTCATATGCACTAATGATCTGCATATCATTAATAAGTTTGCAGATGATTCAATAACTGGGGGTGGTGGCAAGAGTGGGAAAAATAACTCTGGTTACAGATGGAAACCTGATAAGTGGGACAAAACACTGTCAGCTGGAATTTAATCTCAACAGATGCAAAGTAATTTTTTTTGAGGGGGGGGAATGTAATAAGGGTAGGGTTTATCCCATGAATGATAGGGCTCAAAGGTGTTCTGAGGATTAGAGACTTTGGTGTACTTGTCCATGTATCTCTAATAATAGCAGCGCATGTAGATACAGCATATGGAATTCTGGCCTTCATTAGCCAGGGGACAGAATATAAAAGTATGGTAGGATGGGTATTTTTTGAGCAGACGAGACTGACAGAGAAGTGTACAAAATGATGAAACGTAGAAAGACTTTAGGGAGTGAAACATCTCCCCATGATGGAGACACTAAATCCAGAAGGCAAAGGAACTCAGATCTCATCTAAAGAAAATGTGGTCAGCTTCATGCAAGTGCCTTCCATGCAGACATTTTAAAATTTGGAATAAGTACGATTCAAACCCGTCAATGGATGGCAAGTTTCACACTGGACTCCAGTTAATCACAAGTAATTCATTTTTCAACATCCGAACACCATTTTTTCCATCATTCGCATTTATTTCCTGGAGCCTTATATTTTGCAAAATTCCCTGTCCTAATTGATTCAAATCACAAGGACTGTTCATATGATTTTGCATTCCTCTCCCACCACATCCTCACCTCCAGGCCCATAACCCCTCCTTACAGCAAATGGCATTTTCCCTCTGCAGTGTAATTTCTTAGCTCACGTGAGAATTGATATCCTGCAGGCATTGATGAATACAAAGTTGCTTTTACATGAAGATTGTGTGTGTGTGTGTGTGTGTGTGTGTGTGTGTGTGTGTGTGTGTGTGTGTGTGTGTGTGTGTGCGCGCGTTCACGCGCGCGCAAGCTTGCGCGCGTGTGTGTGTCCTGAAAGATATTCCATTACTACCATCTGTTTTTTATTCATTGGGGGAAATTTTTTTTATATATAAATGCTTTAATCATTTTGCTCTCTCTACAAGAATAGAGTAGACTCCTCACTGAGTCCTAGAGATGTGTGCTCAATGGCAGCTCATTCCAAAAGCAATTTTATTTCAGGGCTAGAGAACAGATCAAGGAAGAGCTGCTGCTGGCTGGCTGTGCTCCATGGGGAGGCCTGAGAGAAACTAGGGAGGAGCTCAAGGTTGTAAAGAAATCATGGTCCATGAGAGAGGGGAATGGGTTTCTTCCTGAATCTTACAATGGAGAAAGTAAGCCGATGAAATCCACTGTACCACCAAGCAGATTGTTTTCTTATATTAGTTTACAGATTCATCAAAGTTGAAGCAAAACCAGCTACATAAAATTAACTATGCAGGTTTTACAGCTGTAAGAGGCCCAGCAGTTCAGGGATGCAGCACTGAAGATTCAAAGCAGTAAAACTTCAGGAATACAAAACTGATTCAATGAGTTTTTAAAAAAATGACAGAGGAGAATGAGTATCTGGTTGTGCAGTGTTAAGTTTAGATCAGGAAGTTTTATACATGAGTGCAAAGGCCTGGTCAATTTATATCAGGAGCTCAATTACCTTGCCATAGGAGTACAAACACTTTGCTCGATACTATACTATTTATAAGGCAACATGAACACATAGCCATGCAATTTCAAGATTATTTTATTGTCATGTAATATTACACAAAATTGCATTTAGTCTGCTACAAGCCAAAGATTCTCCATCAGCAAAAAATTGCCCGGTGCCCCTAATAATGCCCCTAATAAAGTGAAGCAAAGGAGAGTCACTTCAGCGACACTGAGTGTCCAAGGATTTGCCTGCAGCGCTTCTGTAGCCACTGCAGTTACATAGACTTCAGTCCAAACCATCAGTAACCCGAGCTCCAACACGATCAGGAAGCCTTCAGCACCTTAGGTACCTCAGGAACCCTTCTCACCCTCAGCAGCCTCTTGAATCCCTGTTAGACTTCTAACAATCTCCAGCATTCCACACCCTGGAATGAGTCCTTTGACCTCAAGTTACCAGCAGCCCTCAGCTTCAAGTCGCCAACAGCTGGCCGCTTGTGTGTTCGTTAGCTGCAGAGTCTCTCATTGGTCTGCCATTGTGATCACTATCCTGCAGGGTCATCCCCACACCTTCTCCTTCTCATCAGGGGGTGCTCTCCCTTTACTGGTGCTCTGCACTAGTCCTTGCTTCCCCAGAGTCTGTAACCCTGCCGAACACTGGCATCACCGTCTTAGCCCCAGATCCTGCGGTCGCAGGATTTTAAAATGAGCACTATCACTTCCTTTAATAGGCAGTTTAAAACCTGAATGACGCTGTCAGTAGTTGGACTGATGAACCCTGAAGAAGAGCGTTGAATCTCCGTTCTGTGCTCTCTGTGGGTCTGCACTAGCGATAGCACTGCCATTTTTTTTTCAACTCTTTCTTCTTGAAGGAGCTTGAACACTGGATATGGAGTATAAAATTTCAATAAGGAGCAAATACACCTTGCTGTATAATATACCATTTATATAACCAGCACAAACACCTTTCCACGCAATGCACATTTCAATCAGGGGCTTCTACACCCTGTGACATAGTGTACCTTGTATATACAGTAATACAAATATCTTGCTGAAAAGTGCACCTTTAATATTAGAAGCCATTTATATCAGAATGAAAGCTCCCTTGCTATACAGTATACCACTGAGATCAGTCACGCGACTATTTGGAACACAGCAAAAACATTTATAACAAGAAGCGAGCATCGAGCTGTACGACATACAATTTCAATTCTGAGCACTTCACTGTCAGAGCATAGTTTATATCAGATAGCAAGTTACACAGGATACCATTTGCATCAGAAGTGTAAACTTCTGGCTGTACATTATATCATTTATAATGTCAACACCTTCGCCATAGTAAACATCATGTAGAATGCAATAAAATGTTATGCCTGTATTTCGAGGCAATCTTTTAAAAGTAACTGCACACCATGACTGGAGGATTTGAGTAAGTTATCATGGAGCTCAGAGTGTGAGGATTTTTACAACAGAAAGCGAATTTTAGATAATTTAACTGAAACTTATTGCCCCGGTTCTGATTTCAGACAATACCCTGGCGTCAGTATTGATGTCAGAGCAACTCTTCTGAAATGATACTGACTGGCAAAGCAAACTAGTGCAGGAAGTGCCTTCAATTATAACTAGTTCACGCACCTGGGTTGCTGCGAAGCAGAGGACTGAGAGAATGCACACGTGCAGCACTCCTTAGAAATTCCAAAAAAGGTCACAGCTGCAACAAAATAACCTGACCAAAATGGAAGTTCTATGTACTGTATATTGACATCTAAAAATAATTATTGATTGCATTATTTCTTCAAATTAATTCACTGCCCATCTGGTCTCAGTCCTCATGAGAAAAATTAATTTTAAACTGCAAAAAAGTGATTGGCATTTTTACTGATGCTGCACATCCGAACACCTACACCTTGGACACAACGACACGGAGATGCAATTACAAGAAGTCAATCTATTAAGTAGTGAATTCGACAGATGATCAGTGAGCCAGCATGAAGTAATTATGATTTAGACACTTACTGTGCTAGTTATCTTGAGCAGTCAGGGGTATTCCCTGGAGAGCTGATCTTACGTCTTCACTGACTCCAGTGTATAATCAGAAGAGGTGATTATTTTGACTTGGTTAAACTGAAATTTTACATTGTGGAATGCCCTCTTTCATAGTATTCCAAAAATTATATACATCGGGTGCCAGGACCCACCAGGATTCTTTACTCAAATCCTCCATACAACCTGCTGAAGTATAATTTGATGAAATAGAGTCAAACTCCAATTATTCTCCACCTGACTGTTCCAAAATGCCAATGGCTTGTCATTTGACTCACCAGATGATACTTATGCTCCCTTTCAACTCACAGTCATCCTTTTAAACTCAATGGAGTCCCAGTAACTTTAAAAGGAGCATGGCAAAATGCCCAGCTCCCGTTAGTCAAATCACAGCCTTGTTTCCTGCACTCCCTTTGAAGTCTCTGGAGTCCCATTTCCTCGTTCCCTTAAAACACAGGGTACCGTTACCTATACTCCCATTAAACCTACCAGGACCCTGTCTCCACGAGTTCCCTTTAAACTTACCAGTTTCACTGGAAAATTTGCAACATCTTGAAAAAGTGTTTGGGTATTGATAGGAATAACATCTCATCATGTGAGAAAAGCACTGCCAAAGTCCAGAGGGCACCAAATTATCAGAGTTTTAACAGAACAAAGAAATAGAACGTAGAACAATACAGAACAGACCCTTCAGTCCACGATGTGGCAGAAGTTATAGTTGATGCATTGGTGGTCATATACCAAAATTCCTTGGATTCTGGGCAGGTCCCGGCAGACTGGAAGACAGCAAATGTCACGTCACTTTTTAAGAAGGGATGTAGGTAGAAGACTGGAAATTATCGGCCAATTAGCTTGACGTCTGTAGTTGGAAAAATGCTTGAAGCCGTCCTTAAAGATGAAATAGTGAAACTTTTGGAACGTAAGGGTTCAATCAGGCAGATGCAGCATGGTTTTAGAAAGGGAAGATTTTGTTTGACAAACTTGTTAGGATTCTTTGAGGATATAATGGGTGCGGTGGATAGAGGGGAACAGATTGATGTTGTATATTTGGATTTCCAGAAAGTGTTTGGTAAGGTGCCGCACAAGAGACTTATCAGTAAGTTACAGGAAAGTGGAGTCCGGGGAAGTATATTGGCCTGGATTGAAAATTGGTTGTCTGACAGGAGGCAGAGAGTCGGGATAAATGCGAGTTTTTCAGGTTGGCAGAGAGTGGTATGTGGGGTGCTGCAGGGGTCGGTGTTAGGCCCACAACTGTTCATCATTTACATTGATGACTTGGAGGAGGGTCAAAATGTGATGTAGCCAAGTTTGCAGATGACACCAAATTGAGTGGAAGAGCAAACTGTAATGAGGATGTGGAGAGTCTGCAGAGGGATATAGTTAATCTGGATGAGTGGGCAAAGGTCTCGCAGATGGAGTACAATGTTAGTAAGTGTGAGGTTATCCACTTTGGCAAGAAAAATAAAAGAGCTGAATATTATTTAAAGGGTGAAAAACTACAGCATGCTGTTGTGCAGAGGGACTTGGGAGTGCTTGTGCATGAATCACAAAAAGTTAGGTTGCAGGTGCAGCAGGTTATTAAGAAGGCAAATGAAATGTTGGCCTTCATCGCTAGAGGAGTTGAATTCAGGAGTAGGGAGGTAATGTTGCAACTGTATAAGGTACTGGTGAGACCGCACCTGGAGTACTGTGTCCAGTTCTGGTCTCCATATTTGAGGAAGGATATACTGGCTTTGGAGACGGTCCAGAGGAGGTTTACTAGGTTGATCCCTGGGATGAAGGGGTTGACTTATGAAGAAAGATTAAATCGTCTAGGATTGTATTCGCTCGAGTTCAGAAGAATGAGAGGAGATCTTATAGAAACATAAAGGATTATGAAGGATATGGATAGGATAGATGTAGGAAGATTTTTTGAGCTGGCTGGGGAAACTAAAACGAGAGGACACAGTCTCAAGATTCGGGGCAGTAGATTTAGGACAGAGATGAGGAAAAATAGTTTTTCCCAGAGAGTAGTGAATGTTTGGAATTCTCTAACCAGGGAAGTGGTTGAGGCTGCCTCATTAAACATATTTAAAATTCGGTTAGATAAATTTTTACATGATAGAGGAATTAGGGGATATGGGGAGAAGGCAGGTAGGTAGAGTTAGGTCATAAATTAGATCAGCCATGATCGTATTGAATGGCGGAGCAGGCTCGATGGGCCATTTTTGGCCTACTCCTGTCCTACTTCCTATGTTGTGTCGAATTATGTACACCTACTCCACCTCAATCTAATCCTTCCATTCCCCAGAGTGCATAACCCTCCTTTTGTTACATCCAGGCGGTTGACAGTCTTTTAAATGTTGATCTTTACCAGCCTCTACCACGACCACCCACCACCAATGCATTGGAGGTACCCACTACTCTTGGTTTTACTTTACAATCTTGAACCACATGGTATAGAAGTTGATTGTGTGCAATAAATTTCCTGCCAAGACCATACCAACCATTAACTACTCATTTCCACCAATCCCACATTAATCCCAGTATATTCTCTCCAAGTTCCCATCAATTTCTCCCACTCCTAGATTCTTCCACCACCTTGCACATTAGGAGCAAGTTACAATGCCCAATTATCTTACCAACCTACCTACCATGGAATGTGGGAGAAACTGGAGCACCCATAGGAAACCCACACAATGACAGGAAGAAAAGGTAACCTCCACACATGCAGCAGCTGAGGTCAAGATTGAATCCAGAGTTGTAGGTACCTCAAATGCATTGCTGGTGGGTGGTGGAGTCAGCTGCTCCAGTATATGAGCATGTAGCCTGCAGAGGATACATTTACACTAAGCAGCAAGATACCCACTGATAGATGTGTGTATGTATCTACTCATAGATGTAGTGATTGAGGGTATGTAAATTCACTGATTAATGATAGCAAGCAATTAATTTCAATGTCAGAGCGGTAACTTAGCAAACTGATTTTTGATGAACATACATTCATCAGTATGCTCTTTCTCGACTACAGTTTAATATTTAACACAATCATCCCCTCAAAATTGATAAAGGAACTCAAAGACCTGGGATTCAACACCTCAATGCATAATTCACCTCCAGACCATAATCAGTGAAGATTGGTAAGAATATCTCCTCTACAGTCTCCAGCAGAAGCAGAGCACCACAGGGCTGCATTCTTAGCCCTCTTCTCCACTTGCTATACACCTATGACTGTGTGGCGTGGTACGACAACAACACCATCTTCAAGATCATTGACAATACCACAATAGTGGGGTTGTACAAAAAGGGGTGATGAGTCAGCATAAAGAAGGGAGATTGAAAACTTGGCTGAATGGTGCATCAACAACAACCTCCCACACACTATCACCAAAAACAAGGATCGGATTGTTGACTTCAGGACGGGAAAGCCAGAGGTATATGATCCAGCAATCATCGGGGAAAATCAGAGGTGGAGAGACCAAACAAATTGAAGTTCTTGGGAGTCACTATCTTGGAGGATCTTTCCTGGACCCAACACTCAAATGGCATCTTGATGAAAGCACGTCAGTGCCTTGACTTCCTCAGGAGTTTGCGGAGGTTTGTTATGACAGCGAAACCCTGACAAACTCCTACAGATGTGTGGTGGAAAGTGTGCTGCCTGGCTGCATCACGGTTTGGCATGAGGACACCAATACTCCTGAGCGCATAGCCCTGCAAAAGGTAGTTGAACAGTCCAGGACATTACATACAAAACCGTCCCCACCATTGAGAACATCTCCAGGGAATGCTGCTATCAGAGAGCAGCAGCAATCATCAAGGATCCACACCACCCATCGCACACACTGTTCATGCAGCTACCATCAAGAAAGAGGTATAGGTGCCACAAGACTCATACCACTAGGTTTAGGAACAGTTGCTACCCACTGCACCACGTGTATCCAAAGTGATCGATTCTGACCCCTGGGGGTCAATGGGACTATCCAAGGTGTTGATAAATGCCAGGGGGTCAACTGAACTTTTGCAGTGGAAAGCAGGGGCGGATCAACAGAAAATAGCACCTATGGCAGTGGTGGCCAAACCTTCGCGAAAGCAAGCCTTGGTGGACGCCATGTTGTATTTGGCTTCGGCCTTTGAATAAGTTGAGAATGAATGGGAGACAGACTGAGCATAGAAAAAAAAGATGTGTTCTTTGTGCCTTTGGTAATGCCCCAAGTCCAGTGCTGCCACCACCCCATCCCATCGAGCGCTACTACCCTCCCAATCCCGTCCAGTGCCACCACCACTGCCCCCACCTCCACCCCCTCCCAGTGCCAGGATTCCATGCCTGGGGATCAATGAGGAATCAAGTATTCCATGAAGGGGTTGATGGTCTAAAAGATTTGGGGACCATCAGACTCCTCAACAATAAACTCAATCAGGGACTCATTTAAGTCTATTACTTTTGCACTTTGATTTTTCTTCCTCTCTCTATTGCTCAATTTGTTTTCATCTCTTTATTTGTTTACATGTCCATTGTGTACAGTTTCTTTTGCACTACCAATAAATGGTAATTCTGCCTCATCTGCAAGAAAAATAATCTCAAAGTTATATGTGATGTCCTATCTGTACTCTGACAGAAAATCTGAAATCTGAATTTGCTCAGGAGTAGCTGAGCAGAAAAATCAACCTTCCGCCTTAAAGTTCAGACTGCATATTTGATTCAGAATTTATTATTGTCCCATAATACTACAATTAGAATGTAACACACATGAAATTCTTTAACTTTTGTCTACCATAAGGCTACTTTGTCCACCGCCCCTCATAGAAACTTGAGAAACTTGAAAGCCTGGTGTTTCTAGGCATTCTCCCCTCCAAGTGCTGACCAAGCCTGTCCTTGCTTAGCTTCCAAGATCAAACAATCTCAGGCATATTCAGGCTATTAGGTGTTTTTTTTTCAAATAAGATGATGCAGAGTTTCCCCAACACTCTTGTGATGGCAATGTTTAATTCCTATTATAGAAATGTATATACATCAATTTACATTGTTTGCCTAAATTGCTATAAGTGACTCCTTTTCCAATTGACAGGATCAGGGAGACACTACTTTGACATCGGAATAGGGAGTTGCCAGACTCGTCCACAAAACAAAGCCACCATTTATTCTGTCTCCTCCTGTCACCTAGAACAGTGATTGGCTCAACCGATTGGTACACAATGTCACATCATCACTGAATGCATAATACTTACAAATGGCTATTATTAATTTGAAAAAGTGATCCATGGTAAAATGAAGCATCAAGAACAGGAAATTGATGGCCACCAAGCACACACATAAGATGACACAGATCCATTCTTGTAACCGCTTTCCTGGGAACAAATAGAAAAGAAAGAGGTTTTGGAAGCCATCGTACCAAAGCAAAAGAACATTAAAAATGAAAAATCTATATAACAAATAATTCCACTCCAAGAGAAACACAAAACACTACACTAAATGTATTCATTTTTTGGTTCACTTAATTTTACTGTCATTTGTGCGTTTCATGCTGACGTGAAGTTGTATTTCATTTTTTTTTAAACATTGGTTGAGCCAGAGCAATTAAAAGTTAAAAACATCAGGTTGTTGAGAAATTGTAGTTAGTTCACTAAATTGCAGGTGCTTCTTTCAATGAGAATTTGGATAATATTTACATATCATTGACAGTCCTAACACCTCATAAAATATTTTATACCATACCAATTAATTTTACAGTCAGATAATACATTCTTGATTGCCTTCTTTAAACAACCTATAATAACTTTGCAAAACACCATCACTGCATGTATAGGAACCACAATCCATGCAGTTCCTAGACCAATTACTTCATTACCCAGTGACACATTTCCCTGCAGAGTTACTTAAATTAGTTTACAAACTATGACACAAATATAAATGCCTTCCCCAGCTGCAGAAACGGCCTGATATTTGTTGCGCCTCTTCACTTCACTGGCAATCCTTTCAATGCACAAACAGTAGATTTTCCCATTTGTGAAGAAAAAGGAAAAAAAAAAGTTGTCGGTTTAATGGTACCTGCTGTCGGAGTATGCTGGTTAAAAACAAAAAAAAATTATTCTCCTGGTCTTTCATGGGAAAATGAAATTAGGATGGAATACCAATGAAAACAGGAAGTAGACACCTTTATTCTTCTTTTTTTTAATGGATTTTTACCTTTGTTTTGGCTTATGGCACAATCCCAGAATGCAAGCGTGGGTATCCCACAAGCATGGGTAAAGCACACCGTTCCCATGCCTAGAACTGAATTCCCAAAACAGACATTCATTTCTGAGCTGTTACAGGAAGAGCTTAACAGATCAGCAGAGAAAAAAATTTTTTAAGGTATGCTTGAGACCTTCTTGAAGAAATGCAACATTCCCACGGACTCCTGGGAATCCCTGATCCCGAATATTCTAACTGGAAAAGGAACACTGCTGGGAATATTGAAAACGTTGCAACCATGCATTGGGAAGAGAAAAAGTCCTAATGTGGGTGACAGAAGGTGCGCATCACCTCACAAATCATTCATCCCATCAATCTTTACACACCCAATCTATGGAAAAATCTGTTATTCCCATACTGGCCCCTACTAGCCATCTCACAACCCAAAACCTAGAATGGAATTAATCAGGGCCGGATTAACGTAGTGAAAGTAGCATATGCTACAGATCTCAGATTTTCAAGGGCCCCCGTGTTTAAGTACTACGAATTATGAGAAACATTTTAGTTTTCATCTTTGTGCAGCGGCTATGAGATAGTCTGTGTTAATAACCTTGATTAAAGGTGATAATTGGCTAAAATCATAAGCTTAAATTTAGTGATCTGAGAAACCTAGCATCATTTTGTTAAGAATAATTAAGACTATTTCAAACTTACCAAAACGGACATGCAGGGTCAGCGTCAGAAATTCTTTCGGGGGGGTGGGGGGGGGATGGTGGTCGCCACTACAGTCACACTTCCCCCTCACTGCACATGCACCAGCCGGCACTATTTAGGGCCCCTTTAAAATAAATGCTACAGGTCCTGCAATACCTTAATCTGGCACTGGAATTAAGTCATCCTCAATTCAAAGGAGCTGCTGAAGGTGAAGATGAAAGCCATTCAAGAATGTGAAGCAAGCATCATTCTGCTTCCATATCCTGTTTGAGAGCATTTGTACCTGGATTAGTGAGGGGATACTGCCAACTGGCACATTCCAGGCTGCAGGAGGTTGTGCTGAGGGACTCACTGAGGCTTGGTGCCACCAACATGTGGGCGATGTTGGGAAGGAACACAGTCAGCGATCATTCTGCCATGGGGCACTGGCAAGATGAGATTGGTGGGAAAGCCCCTCAAATAACAGAAGGGGGAGTAATCTAGGGGGGTGGGGTACATTTAGTGGCAATGGTGCTCTAAATAGTTAACGCTACTGTGTACAATAACAGAATGGGCAAATTAATGACATTATAACGTGAAGAGACTTTGCACTGTTTCCTTTGCATATATACGAATACAACACTACTTATGCACTAAATATATATATTTTTTTGAGTATAAAGTTATTTTCAACTTTTAAAAAATGTACTCTTGGGTGACAACCATAATCCAAATGAGCAACCGTGGAGGGATTGGCTCAGCAATAACCAATGCCTTCTGCTGAGGCCACAATTGACACCAAGTAGAGCCAATGCCAAAGATTCAAGGTTCAACGTTCCTTTTATTGACACATAATAATACATTAAAAACGTAACATACATAATATATTTTAACTTCTTCCGGCCAGAAGGCAAAGAGTTGCCATGAGTATTGACCGGTGCCCCTTTCAGTAAGAGGGAAAAAGAAGCAAAAAAGAGACCCTTCAGAGTTTCTGAGTGCCCGTGGATTCACCTCAGGTGTTCCTGCAGCTTCTGCGACCGCACAGACTCCTGTTCGATTCATCAGCTCCAAGTCCAAGCCTCCAACTTAATCAGGAAGCCTTCAGTGCCCGAGGCCCTTCTGGAGTCCTTCTTGCCCTCAGAACCCTCTTGAATCCCAGTTTAATACCTGGTTCCCATGAGCCAGTCTCCAGCAGCCCGCACCGAGTCCCCCAACCGCGTTTCCCACAGTCAGTGGGGTTCCCTCAGCCGAGGTCCTCGCTGATACGGTGCTATGGTCACTGTCCTAGAGGTTCATATCCTCAGTTTCTCCTTATCAACGGGGAGTGTTCTCCCTGTTTTTGGTGCCCAGCGCTGCCCCACTGTTTCCCTGGGAGTCTGCAACCCCTCGTGGCCGCTACAGATTACAGTTGCTGTCATTTCGGGCAAAGACCTCCACGTTTTCAGATTTTACTAACAGGCACCATTGGCTCCTTTAACAGACCATTTAAAACCTGCACAGAGCTGCTACCACCACATTGGAACTAGGCGGTTGAAACCTTCAGAGCAGCGCTGTGTCTTCAGTCTCCCGGGTCTGCACGAGCAGCAGCTCTGCCCTTACTACAGCTCTGGCAGGACCGCCTGTTTTGTAACTGAGCTTCAACGAAAATACACAGAATAAAGTTACTGACAAACCAGGTCAGACGTGTAGATTAGGAATTCCGTGACCAGAGACATGTAGAGTATGGATTTCACTGAAGGTATTGTTTACAGCCAATAAACCAAGTCTTATCCTATTAAACACTTTAATTAATTAATCAACTGGGCCTTAAATTCAACCCATTTATCTTCAGATGTTTTACACTCCTTCAATATTCATCAGAAGGAGCTATTGACAATCTGGGTCAAAAGCAGCTGGAGATTATGCAAGAATAAACGCACTATTTCTATAAATAGAACATCATTCCAGAATGTAAAGAATAATCCTCAATTTATTTGCCTCTGTAAAAATCAAATTTGATCCGACTATCTAACTGTCTCAAAGTGCATCATTTAAAACCAAGTGACTAATAAAATACTTTCTTCAGGAACTGTTCACCTGTACATACATGGCTGCTAGAACTTAGTTTAGTTTCCAACACTTTGGCTACATTTAGCTTCACAACACTTAAAATGAACATTTTAAATAGAAGGGAAACGTGTGCTCCTGCTTCCTGTGACGAACTACAAATTTACAATTACTACAGGTAGGAATTTGCACTTTTTCCAAACTAGCTGAACAGATCTTCATCCAAATTCAGGAGGGAGGCTGCTAAAGAATCGCAAATGTGTTTGGTCTCATGTGGATTTGACTGGATCTCTTTTTATATTTTGTTTTCCCTCTGTAGCTTTGTTCCTGATGGAGACTAGAAGACAAAACTGGATATAGACTTTCTCCAGGAAAGCCAATGTTCCACCCTTAAACACCTCTCAGACTCGAGAAAAATAAAAGCCAAAATGCTTTCAATTATGTGCAAATTCTAATTTCAAAAAGATGTTCAATTCCGTGTAGGATTTTTTTTGGATTTCAATCCAAATATATCCTTCAACTGCACAATTCTTAACTCTCAAACAAAACCTTAATTGACAGAAGCACACACCGATAGAATGCAAAATTTAAATTTTAAAACACAAAGACAATTTCAGGGATAAAGGGTGTTTTCAGGTGTGATTTGAATTTTAGAATTCGTGTGCTCATAGCCACTTGGTCTGATCTGACCTGAAAGATAACTAATCAATCTCTAATGAAATCACTAGTTTCAAAATGGACTTTTCCATGGCGCCACTAACACTGTGACCAAATATTGGATTGGTTCACTTCACATGGGCCAATAACTCAATAGGTTATTGAGCCCTCCATTCCCAATGGGAATATTTCTGGGCCAATTTTATTAAAATGGTTTCTCTGTGCCACTCTAACTCAAAACTGATTAAATCCCCAAATGATTACCTTCCCCAAGAGTTAATCAGAGTTGATGTTCACCCCATCTTGTGAAGATGGCAAAACACCCACCTAAAACACACTGAAATGTGAATTCCTGCTCCCAGTGATTTGAACACAACTTCACTAATTTCCAGTAAGTTTGAGAAAGAGCAGCAAATAGTTGATCAAAACCACCACACAACAGGTACAAAGTTCATCTTAACAGAAAGGGCCAACTGTCAGTGTCAACGAGCTGATTATTGACAAATTGATCAAAGATTCACACAGAAGAAGCGATGACTGAATGATAAGGGTTTTTTTTAACTGGAAGTGCTACTGTCCACTTTAAAGAGTTCCAAAATGTGTGTTTATTGACAACAATTTCTCAATTTACTAATGGTCCATTGCAACAGCATTGACTCTTCAATTTATGAATCTATCTTGCGCTACAGCCTCTGTTCTTCCATACGAATGCACTGCACTGAAATGCCCACAGTGCTCTTTCTGAATTGCAAAATCAGCTGTCCTCACCCCTGTTCTGGCCTACATCTGCCTCTGGATCCGCAAACACAGTCGTCTCTTGACTGCCTCAGGGGCACAAGAGACTGACACTAAACACCAACATTATCGGTCAAGTCTGCTTTCCATGAATGATAGAAAATAATTCATTCATAATTTGACTATAGTTTATAATGCAATATCCATCTGCTTATTTGGAATAATATAGACACTTTAAACTCTTCTTTATTTTTCTCATCTCTGACTTGGAAAATATGATGCAACCATCTATAACTTGCTCTGACTGTAGACTCATCATCTGTTTATATTCACAGCCTGACATGAATCAACCCTCATCTGGAGAGCCAGCTCCAGCTGGAACCAGTGTTTGTATGGAATATTAATGAGGGGAAAAGGAAGGAATCTGGTCCTCAATGTTTACAGTATCTGCCACCATAAGAAGAAATCGAAGAAGCCTTTATATCAAATGATTCACACGTACCTGAGGTCACGCAAACAGATTATCCCAAATTTTCTTGTGATACTTACAAGAGTTTTGCAATCAGAATAAGAGAAAACCTCTCAGCATTTATCACTGAGATGCAAATTATAGTCGCCATGCATATGCAATTATCTGCATATGGATGGCTACTATTTACATGATTGTTTGCCCTTTGTACATTCTGAAAAAATGACTTCTCCTTTTGAATGAATGAATTGTTGAATAGTATAGCTCATTACCAATCCATGAAAATTTATATTTGCAAAGTGCACAATCTCATTACTTTAGATTTAAATTACTGACGGAGATTTTGTTTTGTCTTATTATATTTCTCTTCCTAAATCCCATCTTTTCTCCTACTTACTTCTATTCTGGTCTATGTTTTACAATAAAATACACATTCGAACTTATAATTTCTACTTTAGATTCTGAAAAATTCAATCACTTCATTTCAGATTTGCATCAAAAAATTTGAATGAAAGGCACGTTCACAAGATAAAGGAACAGAAGTAGGCCATTCAGCCCTTCGAATCTGCTCCACCACTCCCCCATGAGCTAAACCATTCTCACATCTAGTTCTAATTTCAGGCTTTTTCCCCATATCCTTTGATACCCTGACAATTTGATACCTATTAATCTCCTCCTTTTGTGTAGTCTTCCAAAGGCGCTATTTGCCTTGGCGAGTCTGAAAAACCTCACAAAGATAAGCGTATACAGAGCCGTTGTCATACCCACACTCCTGTTCGGCTTCGAATCATGGGTCCTCTACCGGCACCACCTACGGCTCCTAGAACTCTTCCACCAGCGTTGTCTCCGCTCCATCCTCAACATTCATTGGAGCGCTTACACCCCTAACGTTGAAGTACTCGAGATGGCAGAGGTCGACAGCATCGAGTCCACGCTGCTGAAGATCCAGCTGCGCTGGATGGGTCACGTCTCCAGAATGGAGGACCATCGCCTTCCCAAGATCGTGTTATATGGCGAGCTCTCCACTGGCCACCGTGACAGAGGTGCACCAAAGAAAAGGTACAAGGACTGCCTAAAGAAATCTCTTGGTGCCTGCCACATTGACCACCGCCAGTGGGCTGATAACGCCTCAAATCGTGCATCTTGGCGCCTCACAGTTTGGCGGGCAGCAACCTCCTTTGAAGAAGACTGCAGAGCCCACCTCACTGACAAAAGGCAAAGGAGGAAAAACCCAACACCCAACCCCAACCAACCAATTTTCCCTTGCAACCGCTGCAATCGTGTCTGCCTGTCCCGCATCGGACTTGTCAGCCACAAACGAGCCTGCAGCTGACGTGGACTTTTTACCCCCTCCATAAATCTTCGTCCGCGAAGCCAAGCCAAAGAAAAGAAGAATCTCCTCCTTAAACTCCCCTAATGATCGGGCCTCCACAGCCATATGTGGCAATGAAGTCCACAAATCCATAACCTTCTAGTTAAATCTGTTTTAAATGGGTATCCTTTAATTCTAAAACCATGGCCTCTTGTCCTGGACTCACCCACCAAGGGAAACATCTTATTCGCATCTACTCTGTCCAATCCTTCCAACATTCAGAATGTTTCTATGAGATCCCCTCTCATATTCCATTGAATACAGTACAAGAGCTGATAAACATTCCTCATATGTTAGCCCTTGCATTCCAAGAATCATCCTCGTAAATCTTCAGTTAAAGAAATGAATGGTCCTAAAGCAAAGCCAGCTAATTTCTTTCCTTATTGTGCCTGATAAGTTGGTACAGTTGGGCATACACAGGGTCCTTAACAATGTACACCTGCTTGTCACTGCTGTGATTTCTTTTCATGCATGTGGACTTCACGGGGACTTGCTGAATCCAGCATTGGTTCCTGCTGTCTAATTGATCTTCTTTAATAATCTGACTGGGCCCCGCATCTCGTCCCCCACCCCATGTCCTACCGCAAATGTCACGAACCCAGTGCAAATGCCATGCCCATCTCTGCATCCAGAGTGACCCTCCCCTGCGCTCTGTCCACTAGACCTGTGCAATTTGAACACTCCACAATAGTGGAGCACGCAAAGGAAAGGCTTTTCAATAGCTAAACATGTGAAGGACCAAATTTAAAGCACCTAATACTTTTGTGCATGAAGGAATTTTGGAATAGCAATTTCCCCCCCAAAAACTGCAATGTGGGACACCCTGCAATGCTATTTCAATAAGCCTTAGCAGCCAAAGTTTCTCATTAGCAATTTTAATTCTGATTGGTTCAAAGATGTACATTCTTATCCAGCTCACACAAGTCCAGCTTTCTTCAGAGTGCTCTGCTGTTTCTCTAATTACCACCAATCACTTTTGAAAAGCCCATGGATCGCTCATGACCTGCAGTGCAGTGAATGGGAACACCATTTCTCCCTCACTGACATCAAAATCCATATCATTTGTATTATGCTGTGTCAAAGGAGCCTTTTTAATATTGCTCATACAAAATAAACTGAAATTGTGCCATGGCTGAAGTCAGTTTCTACCTTAACCTGTTCAAATTAGTATGCAACATTATTACAATAAAGCTTTTAACTTAGACCCTAAAATCTTACTCAGTCTGAAAGAATTTAATTCGCCTAGTGCAAAACAATAACCCAATAAGCAGAGAACCACCCACTTATTGGCAACCAAAACAATGAGGCCCTGGTCATTGGACAATCTGAACTGAGAATTGGGGAAAAAAAATTACAAGGCAATGGAAATGTATTTTCCACACCTCAATCAGATATCTATTAAATTAATACCTTCAACCAAATGATTCAGTTAAGATTTCCAGGGTGTTGCTGGAGGTAAATGGAAAAACTTAGTGACTTTCTTTAGTCATGAACCGCATGACTGGCTCCCTTTAGTGTCACATGCTATAGAGATTGGAACTGAGATCTTCAACCCTCTTTCTCACTATCTAACTCTGGATGTCTGCTCAACCACAGTGATACTGAATGAACAAAGAGAAGCTGGAGTGACCCAGCAGGACAGGCAACAATCTGTGGAAGGGGAATGTTTATCAATAAAGGGTCCCAAAACATGACTGTCATTTGAAAAAAAATGTCAGCATAAGTTTGTTACTGACAGAGAATATTTGACTATCTTGATTTAACAAGTTCACATCTCTAAAAAGAAACCTTTCCAGTGTGTTAGCCAATTATCATTTATAAAAATCATTAGGTGAGCTCATCACATAAACAGATCCATCACTCTCCAAAAGGGGTCCTGACCAAAAACTATCCATTTCTCTGCATGGATGCTGCCTTACCTGCTGAGTCCCTTGTGCTTCTCATTGTTTCCTCTGCTCTCTTCCTACTTTATTCAAGTGCTCATTTAGCCACCAATTAAATTATACCAGCAACTCTGCTTTCACTGTTCTCTCAGGCACTGTAATCCAGGTACTCACCACTCTCTGGGTTAAAATAAAGGTCCTTTCAGATCCCCTCTAAATCTGCTGTCCCTTGCTCAAACTAAATCTAAGTTCTCTCTGATAAAGGAAAAAAAATTTTTTGCAGCCAACCCCAATTAAATCTTTCATAATTTTATAGACTTCAATCCTGTTTAACCGTCTCTGCTCCAAGGTAAAGAGAGATCGCTACTTCAGTCTTTCCTAATAATTAAAGCACTGAATGTAGAGTAACATCTTGGTGGATCTTACATACACCCTCACCAGCATGATCACATCCTTCCTAATTTGGTGAGGTGACCAAATATGTATGCAGTAGGCAGGCAAGGTCCAAACAATATTTTTTTAAAATACCTTGACAAATGAAAGCCAGTATCTATAGGCTTTCTAAGCCATCTTATCTACTTGCAAAGGCATTCCCTAGTACCTCATCAGTAATCCCAAAATGTTTCAACTCATATTTATTATGGTTAAATTCCATCTGCAATTTTTCAACCCATTTACTAGTTCAGTCAAACAGAAACCTGCTGGAAGAAATCAGCAGGTTGAGCATCATCTGTAGAGTTAAGATCCTGCATTGGGATTTTATTTAACCTGTCATCTGTTGTGTCATCAACACATCAATGTCATCATGCAGCCTGAGACTAACCTTCACACTGTTAACAACTCCACCAACCTCAGTGTCAACTGCAAACTTACTACACACTCTTGCCGCTTATGTTCACTTCAAATCGTTTGTGTCTATTACAAACAGCAAGAATCCCAGCACCAATCCCCATGGAGCACCACTCGTCACAGGCGCTCACAAAAACAATCCTCTGCCATTGCCATGTGTCTCCTATTGTCAAGACAAATTTAGATCCAAATTTCCAACTTGCTCTGGGCCTCATGGGCATTAACCTTTTGGACCACGTGGGACCTCCTCAAAGGCTTTATTTGTCTATATAAACATCAACTACACACAAAGGAGCAAAGGAGGAAAAACCCAACACCCAACCCCAACCAACCAATTTTCCCCTGCAACCGTGTCTGCCTGTCCCACATCGGACTTGTCAGCCACCAACGAGCCTGCAGCTGACGTGGACATTTACCCCCTCCATAAATCTTCGTCCGCGAAGCCAAGCCAAAGAGAGAAAAAAAGAACCATCAACTGCACTACCCTCATCAACACTCATTTTTATCTCCTCAAAAAATTCAGATTGGTTAGACAAGATATACCTTTGAGAAAGCTACGCTGCTTATCTCTAAGAAACCACCCTTTGAAAATGTGCATAAATTTTATCCCTCAGAATTTTTTTATTTTACGACTGATATTAGGCACATGGGTTTTAGCCAGGCTTTTCCCCCCTGCCCTATGTGAAACAGCGCAGTGACATTTGGTGTCCACAAATCATCTGCCACCTCGGTTGCTTTCAGCCAAGATGCAAGAATCTCAGTCAGAACCCCAGCAATCTCTTCCCTTGTCTCCAGTCGTAACTTGGGTTCAATCTCATCTGACCCTGGGAATTAATCCGACTTTTAAGATTACTCCCTTTATTTATAGAGACTCCTAGAAATTAACCTTTCCCTTCACTTAGTTCTCCAACCCCAAAATGTGTTTCCTTCTATGAACGCCAATGAAAATATATGTAGGATCTCACCCATAACTTACTGATACCACGTACAAATGCCTCTTCTGACTCTGGTGGCTCTAATTTTTCTCTAATTCTTCTTTTTTCTTTGGCTTGGCTTCGTGGATTAAGATTTATGGAGGGGTAATGTCCACGTCTGCTGCAGGCTCGTTGGTGACTGACAAGTCCGATGTGGGACAGGCAGACACGGTTGCAGCGGTTGCAGGGGAAAATTGGTTGGTTGGGGTTGGGTGTTGGGTTTTTCCTCCTTTGCCTTTTGTCAGTGAGGTGGGCTCTGCGGTCTTCTTCAAAGGAGGTTGCTGCCCGCCGAACTGTGAGGCGCCAAGATGCAGTTCTTTAATATACTTTAATATACTTATAAATGACCTTCAGATTTACCTTAAACCTGTTTGCCAGTGATATTTTAGTTTTTTTTAAAACTTTATTTATTCATTCAAAATACAGATAATAAGTAACATATATAACAATAAACAAAGCATGAACGTTATATTTTATATATATATATATAAAAAAAGAAAGAAAAAGAAGAGAAAAAAGTGATATTTTAGTGATCTCTCTTTATCTTTCTGGTTTCCTTTTCAACTGTCTCCCTGCATTTTTTTTTATCCTTTGGACAGGCCTCCCTCATTTTTGGCTCACTATACCTGCAACATGCACCCTTTTCCTCTTATCCAACCGAAAATATTCCTCAACCTCCAGGATTCCCTGTACCCTATTTCATGTTGTAGAACAGTTTTCAGGTTCCAATTCCTCAGTCCTGACCACTATTTTGTTAAAAATACATTGAATAAAAGCTGTTAAATAACTTTATTGAAGGGCAGATGTACAATAAACAATCTGCAATACAGTGCACCAGATTTAAAATAACTGTGGAATAAATTTGATTGCATTAATCCCTCCTGCCAAAGTTTTTCTGCCAGTTTTTCTTGACATTCCAATTCCATTGAATAAAGTTCCACTGCCATATTCTTGCAGGCTTATCACAAAATTTTCTTGAATTCATCAAGCCAGACAAACCTGTTGACAGATTCCATGCCCACAATACTGGAGAAACCACCCAAAGCCTGAATCTTTAATGGAAAGTCATTTCTTGTACTGGGGGATCCTTTCCACCGTCTACTGAAAACAAATATGGTCACACTGTGATTCCATTCTCCTTTCAATCTCAGAAGAATAACGTGAATTAATTGACTGTCCTTCTTACACAAAATAAAAACTCCATTCACTTCACTGTCAGAATTTAAAATTACCAAACACAGAAACAGCTCATTTAAATAGTGGTTCATATACAACCCATTCATTACACCAAATCGGGAACCTTTTTTTAAAAAAGTCTTCAAAACGTGTATTTGAATGTAGCACATTGATTTTAAATTTCAATTCAAATGTATATATCTCAAAACTTTAAAAAATAAGGACAGCATTGCCAGAGGTGCTGTAACAGAGTGCTGCTGTAACAGTGCTGTGCTGACGCAGACCCCCCCCCCGGAAAGCAGGGAATGGAGACGCAGCACTGCTCCGCAGCGTCCTTCTGACCTCTTCCGATGCTGACGGCGTCATACAGGCTTTAAACAGCCTGTTAAAGGAGCCAACAAGTTTTTTTTTTAATCCTGCAATCATGGAGATCTGTGCCCCAGATGTTTTCGCACTAAGGAATGGAGAATGCTGTTTCATCGGGTTGTACTTGTGCAACTGGATGATAAATAAACTTGAACTAGGTGCTGGCAGCATTCCACAAAGGGCTACAGACTCCGGGGTAGTAGTAGACCAGCAGAAGGCATCAGAAATGGGGAGAACACTCCCCCCTCCCCCCCACACCTCACCCCCACCCCCACCGAATTGAGAAGGAGAAGCAAGGACTCTACAGGAATGTGACCAAGGCAGCAGACCAGCAAAGGGCTCGGCAGTTGAAGGGCCCACCCAGGCTGTGGGGGGGTCGGCGATTTGTGATCAAAGGACCCACACAGTGTGCGGGCTGCTGGTGAATGGCTCATGGGAGCCAGTGCTGAGAACAAAACAAAGAGCCTCAGGAGTGAAGGCTTCCTGATCGTATCGGTGGTTTGGACCTGAAGCTCCGCTGCCAAAGGTTTGAACAGGAGCTGCAGAGGCTGTGGGAGCCATGGACACTCAGGGTCTCTGAAGAGTCTCTCCTTTACTTCTCTTTATCTTACGGTTAGAGGCACTGGGCAATGCTCGTGGCAATTCTTTGCCTTATGGCAGACAAAAGTTGAAGTATATCATGTATATTACTGTGTGACAATAAAAGGAATCTTGAACTTTGAATGATACTGAAAAAATCCTGTGAAATGGTTAGATCTATTGGTAAATACAGGGTAACAGTTATTAACCTGCTACAATGTAAATATGCACACTGAATCAAGGTAAGTGAAAACTGCAGCTCTTTTGAAGGGGTATCTGAAGACCTTTCCATTCAAACTTGCTTTAGCGTCGAGAAAAGTCAGTTACTGTCTACTCTTTCATAATACTCATGTACGTTGCAGATTCTTGTTGGTGTACAATTTTATGGGCATTTACAACCCAAGTACAGTAATTATTCTTCACAAGTAATAGAACACCTTACTAGAGTGTTGGACACCTCATGCTTGGCACAAAAGTGACCTGGTAGGCAGCAGTGGTACAGAAGTTTTTGAATGTGCATGATCTGCAGAGGATATATATAGGAATAGGTCTGCCATATAATTTGAGACTTTTGATATATTGCTGTACCATGACTCTGCAATTTAATTTAAAGCTGCTGCCCTTTAAAAGTATGCTCTGTTTATAGCTCTATCTCAGTTCATTTGTTTCCATTTACAGCTCAAAGGAATTTTCTGTCACGACATTGGTCATCAGTTTGCAATGTTGCTGCTGGAGTGGAGGACGGTGATCTGTGTGACAAAAATGGAGCCAGGGTCCACTTAGTAGAGCAGTGATACTGTCAGACATGTCGCATGTGGCAAGTAGCCTGAGAGGCACGAATGGACACTAACTGCTCTGTCAGTTGATCGAGCAGAAACGTTGTTGAAGGCAAGCAATGTCATCCAGGTCCTCGGGTGGGTCACGATAGAGTGATAGTGATCCTCTTTACCAGGGAGGGAGTCAGAGATGATTTTGTTGCAGCTTTCGTTGCATCAAGATGGATGCCTCCACACGGTTTGAGTAAGTTTTTTAGCTAATGAAGTATAGTTGTTTTAAAAGAACCCAAGTTTCTTTATTACAATAAAAGAACTATCACGTGGTATCAGGAGCAGAAGAAACAACAGGAGTGTGTATCAGTCATTATCAGCAGAGATATGGAGAGTATGATGGTCCCTGATACTGTAAATGTCAACCACAAGTGAAGGCTGTTCAAACAAAGATTGATGCTGTATTTGCAAACAATTGGACTCAATAGCAAACTTAATGCATGGAAGATTGCACTGCTAATTACTGTGGTGGGAATTCAAGCACAAGAGGTTTTCAATACAAATGATTTTGCCAAGGCAGAAGTCTAGGGCAAGTTCGACAGGTGTTCGATGAACACTATTCACCAAAGAAAAATAAAACATTCAAGAGGTACATGCTTTTCTCACATATGCAGCTGCAGGGAGAAAGCTTTGATATATTTTTTTATATATAAATGGACTTGAAATTAAAAGCAAGAACATGCAATTTTGGATCACTGCAAGATTCAATGATCCATGATCAAAGTGTGTGTAACATTAATGATAAGAAAGTGAGAGCGAGGTTGCTGCAAGAAACAGAGCTTCCCTTAGCTGGAGCTATGAAGATATGCCACGCCAGTGAATTAGCTCTGCAACATGCGAAAAAATTCAGTGAGAGTGCAAAAGCCAGTGAAAATGAAGGCATAGCAGTGGTCACAGTGTCTGTCCACATACATAAACAAAAAATGAGATAATGGAAATAACAAAAAGGAGACATTCGTTTGTTAACGATGTGGCACTCAACATGCACCAAAACAATGCCCCTCCTAAGGAAAAGTCTGGAATAAGTGCAAAGGGCAGAATCACTATGAAAGCAATGTTTTTCCAAAGGGGAAGCAAAACAGAAGTGAAAGTGTGCACACTGTACACACTACAGAAGAAACTGCCCTCAGTGATATACTTTTCGTTGGCTTGGTAGTGCAGGAAGATTATAAACCAACAGATATTGAACAGCCAAGCATGAACAGAGTCGAGCAGGACAAGTGGACTGTGCCATTATGTACAAAGGGAACAACTATTCCTTTCAAGCTTGACACAGGAGCTAAAGTCAATTTGATCTGCGAGCGTAACATCAGGGCAATGAAGATAAAGCCATACATTCATGCAAATCCTGTACAGTTCAAAGCCTACAATGGAGAGATCAACATGAAAGGCACATGTAAACTCAGGGTGAAAGTTAAAGATAAAGAGCACTATGAAAGCAATGTTTTTCCAAAGGGGAAGCAAAACAGAAGTGAAAGTGTGCACACTGTACACACTACAGAAGAAACTGCCCTCAGTGATATACTTTTCGTTGGCTTGGTCATGCAGGAAAACTACTCAGGTTCACAGTAGTCCCTGATGTTCATGAATCATTGCTTGGTGACAAAACATGTGGAAACATGAGCCTACTCAAGAGGATGTACAACAGTGGTAATGAATGGAACAATGCAGAGGAAATACTGGATCAATTTCCAGACATCTTCTAGGGGTTTGGAGTTCTACTATTCACCTATAAGATGCAGTTAAAGGAGAATACACAGCCAGTAGTGCATGCCTGAGGCAGTTTCCAGCACCTCTAAAAGAAAAGCTCAAGCAGGGTCTCAACTGAATGACATCACTAGGGGCCATAAAGAAAGTGGAGGAGTCCACAGAATGGGTGAATTCAATGGTATGTGTCAAAAAAAAGTGACCGACACGTGTGCACAGAACCAAAAGACTTGAATGCCAATATAAAGAGAGAACATTATCAGATTTCAACCAGGGATAAAATTATATGAGATGGCCAGTGCAAAGTTTTTCACCAAATTGGATGTATCCTATGTCTCCTGGCAAATAAAATTGCACAAAATACTGTACATTTAATACGCCGTTTGGCTGATACTCCTGTCTGAGGACGCCTTTTGGAATTTCCTCAGCTCCTGAAGTGTTCCACAGGACAATGGAGCACATCACAGAAGGAATAAATGGGGTACGTGTGTACATGGATTACGTAATCCTACAAGAACAACACAATGAGAGGCTCATCAAAGTGCTGCAATGGAGCCAGAAGAATGGATTAAAGTTCAACAGAGAAAAAATGTCAGTTTGGTGTGAAGGAAATCACCTTTCTGGGAGATAAACTGCCAGAAGCAGGTGTGAAGCCAGACAAGAACAAGGTGAAGGCAATTTTAGAGATGCCCAGACCCAATGACAAAAAACAGTATATTGAGAGGGCTGCGAATGATCAATTTCATTGGTAAATTCATACCAAAACTGTCTTCCAAAACAATGTACTTTAGGAAGTTTTTACAGGACTAATGTGAATTCAAGTGGACAGCCAACCACGAGGAAGAATGGGGACAACTGAAGACCATTCTAACTATAGAACCACTACCTCTGCCATTCTTTGGCGCATCCAGAAGGATGAAAATATCTATGGCCCCTTCAAAAGATGGAATAGGTGCTGTACTACTTCAGGCTCTGGGAGAAGATTGGAGGCCAGTGACAAGGATGACAACATATGAATGTCGATAGGCACAGATCAAGAAAGAATGTCTAGGTCTGGTCTATGGACTTGAGAAATTCCAGTTAACGGCAAGGTCTACCAAGATTCGTGTCGGAGACAGGCCACAAGCCATTAATAGCGATAATCAAGTAAAATCTCAGTGAAATGTCACCGAGAATCCAAAGACTGATGATGAAGCTGCAATGTTATAACTTTGAATTGATGTACACACCAAGAAAACTTATTGTGTGAGCTGATACAGGGCAATGACACAGAGTGAAACACACAATGAGAGTTCCACAGAGACACATGTGAATTTCTTCCCATATCGGAAATGAAATCCAAGCAGATCACAGCTGAAACAGAAAAGGACACACTTCTACAGAAGGTCATCAAGAATCTGAATGAAGGATGGCCTAGAGGTGAATGTCAGAGCTGAGCTGAGTGTTGTCAATGGGCTTCTACTCAGACAGAGCAGAACTGTCATCCCTCAATCACTCCAACGAGATGCTGAAAAGGGTGTATAAGGGGCACCTTGGAATGGAAAAATGTAAGAGGAGGGCCAGAACTGCTGTTTATTGGCCAGGGATAAATGCTGACATTAACAGAATGGTTTCCAGCTATGAGACCTGTTTGAAACATTACGCAGAGTAGACAAAGGAACCCATGATAATAACCAACTTACCACCAGAACCTTGGCAGAAAGTTGGGACTGGTCTGTTCCACATGGATGGAAATAATTACTTGCTGGTTATTGATTATCTATTGAACTATCCAGAAATTGTGCTACTTCTTAATATTTTTGCTGCTCGTGTGATCAAATATATGAAATCTTTTCAAGACATGGAATTCATCAAATTGTCTACAGTGACGATGGACCATGCTACAGCTGTAGAGAATTCCAGAACTTTGCAGAAGAGTATGATTTTTGACATGTGACTTCAAGTCCTCTGCATCCGCGGTCAAATGGTAAAGCGAAGAAAGGAGTTCACATAGTTAATCAGTTGCTGTTGCTAGACCGTGGCTCAGATCCGTATCTAGCTCTATTGAGTTACAGAACTTTGAACATGGCATGTCACCCATTGAGCTGCTGATGGGAAGTAGACTATGCACCACAGTTCCCTATTCTGCAGACCCAAACAAGAACAGAGATGTCAAACGGAAACAAAAGCATCTTCAATGGAGACAAAAAGCAAACTATGACATCAGCAAGAGGCTTTGGGCCACTGGCACAACATGACACAGTGAGACTCAGAGATTCCAACACTTGGGACAAAAAGGACACTGTTCTGGAGGATGTAAATCCAAGATCCTTCACTGTCAGAACAGAGGATGCTCAAATACTGAAGAGGAATTGAAAGAGCCTGCTGAAAACTCAAGAGATGGTGCAGGAACAGACAAATGCAGAGGATCTACCTGTACAGTAATAGAGGAAACACCACCAATGCTAGACAGTAGTGGACCAACAGAATCAACACAAACACCTGAGTTAAGAAGATCTACACTTGTTATGAAAGCATCTGACAGGCTGAATCTCTAAAAGAAAAAGAAATGCCCACTTAAAAGTTTGTGCTGCTGATGTTGTGTTTACATTTGTGTTGAACTTTAAATTGAAATGAATACTGTATTACTGTGTCATGTTGTTATATTAAACATCTCAAGGAAAGGGGATGTTATAAAGTGCTAGTGTTCATCCTGACTATTGGAGGGAGTCAGAGTCTAGTTTGTTGCAGCTTCTGTTAGATTCAAAATGGATGCCTCACATGATCTTGAGTGAGTTCTTTAGCTATTAAAGTAGTTGTTTTAAAAGAACCCATTTATTTATTACAATAAAAGAAACATCACAGGGTGGACATAAAACAGAGAAGCACATGATCCTTCTCAACGCTCCACTGTATAATTATATCATGGATTTCCTCACCTCCAGACCACAAAGAGGATTGGCAAGAATATCTCCTCCACAATCACCATCAGAACTGGAGCACCAGAGGGTTGTAATCTTAGCCCCCTGCTCTACTCGCCATACACCTATGACTGTGTGGCTTGGTACAACAACAACATCTACAAATACGTTGATGATACCACCAGATGTCCGGTTTTAGGTCAGACAGTCCAGTTTTTGAGTAATCTGTCCTCCATCTAGCATCACCTTGAGCTGGATTTTAATTTTTCCTCCACTTGGGGGAGTTGGGGCAGAAAGGGGACACTTACCATGTTAAATGCGGCATCTGCGCAGCCATGTTTCTTCTTGTGCGCATGCGCTAGTGCTGGCTGGTGCATGGGTAATAGACTGGAGTACCAGGGCCACTTGCGTCACTCATGTTACTTCCGTCAGAGGGAGGGGGAAGTGGCGTGAGTGACACTAGTGGCCCCGGTGCTCCAATCTATTGCACATGCGCCAGCCAGCAGTAGCATATATGCACAAGATGACCCCAGGATGCCGTATTTAACATGGTAAGTGCCCCCTTTCTTTCAACCCCCGTCCCCCCCCCCCCCCAACCCCTAGGAGAGTTTTCTTACACTGACCCTGCATGTCCTCTGTTTTGGAAATTTGGAAATGGCCACCCTAGGTACCACGATAGTGGGTTGTATAAAAAAAGAGGTGATGGTATAGCATACAGCAGGGAGAATGAAAACTTGGCTGAATGGTGTACTAACAACAACCTGACACTCAATGTCACAAAAACCAAGGAGCTGATTTTGACTTCAGGAAGGGAAAAGCAGAGGTGTAAGATCCAGAGATCATTGGAGGTAATCAAAGGTGGCGAGAGTTTACATGTGTAAGTTTCTTTCTTATTATTAATTTATTCAAAAATTTGACCAAATGTGGAGTCAATTACAAATTTAAAAAATACAAAAGTAAATCCAGTATTTACTCCCTGATGGTTATACCCCTACTCCCCCGCCCACCCAAAAAAAAAGACCCCAAAGAAAAGGATAGATTGGAAAGAAAAACAAGAAAAAGAAAGAAAAAATAAAAGCAAGATGGACTGCTGAAAAGAGCCACATTCTCCACGGATCATAAATTCATATTCAATTAATTTTCTTTGGAGAAGATCAACACAGGTTTCAAGGATTAGGATAAACTTAATTAAAGATTTATACACGAGATTTGTAAATATGGATGCCAAATTTGTTAAAATGTCTTACTTATTCCTTAAGTTATAGGTCATTTTCTCGAGGGGAATACAATTGTGTATCTCTGCATTCCAACATGCCACACCTTGACGTGGATCAGATTTCCATGCCACTGCTATACATTTTCCAGCTAATGCTAATGCAATTTTAGCAAATACTGTTTGATGTTTCAGATTAGGTCTTATCCCTGTAATGTTACCCAGTAAAAATAATTCTTGGTTTTGTGGAAATGTAATTCCTGTGATCAGCTCTCAGAAATTTCCAAGATCAACCCAAAAAAAAAGCCTTACTTTGGAACATAACAAAGTTGAATGTAAAGAAGTTCCTACCTCCTCACCCCATCTAAAACATCAGTCTGATAGGTTTGTTTAATTTCTGTGGAGTGAGATTCAATTGATGCAAAAAAATTAAATTGTACTAATCTAGATCTTATTTTTATCATGTCAGTCATACTATCCCAACATTGTTTAGACATTTAAGTCTGACGCCCATCTCTGCCTGGACTTGTCAACCCCCGTTTGGCGGTACCATTTGAAGTAAAAGATACATTGCTGAAGTAAACTTCTTTGTACTTCCCTTTCTAATCAGATTCTCCAGATCACTACAATTTGGTAAAAAAACATTTAAAAAAGAACCTATCTCAAGATTTACATGTGTATGTTGAGTCATTTTTTTTTGTACCACCTGTACTCTGATAATAAATCTGAAATCTGAATGCGGCTGATGGTGGTACAAATGGGAAACCAGTGCGTCTACTCACACTTCAAACAGGCAACACGTGTCAAAACCCTCAAAGGGGCATCTCAGTCCAATGCCACTGAAGATTCTGGAGAGCGAAAAGTTTTGACAAATGCAACCAGGAACCAGAGGAAGTGACTGGCAAATGCCTAATCGACAAAGACATCGGCAGGAACTTGCATACCCTTTTCAGATTGTGCACTGCAGGATCACTTAGTGTCTGTGTAAGCTGATCAGAGAATTCAGGCAAAACTATCAATACAGAAACTCTAAAAATGAAGGGGACAAGTCACAGTGCCACCAGATCAGTTAAAATTTAGGCTGTTTCATTCTGACACAATTCTAAGATGCAAGCAGGGGAAAAGCTGACAGAAATGATACTGATAGCATGGTTTTTCCTCTTAGCCAAGCCTCAAGCCTTGTGGATAAGGTGGGAAACCAACAGGTCACAACTATGCAAATGACGAGAGTGTGTATGTCATAGGAGGCATGAGACCATGGAAGGTTTTCTATCAGATGGCCAAGGGTGGCAATGTGTCACAGGATGGAGTCACATCACAATACGTTTGAATCCTTGAAGAAAGCAACAGTTTATAAAGGTTATAGTCCATGTAGTATGGGTGTGTTTAGGGAACACTGTGAAAGGAGTAATATACACACAGTTGAATGAGAGGTGGAAATGGAAATACTTAACAGTATCTACTGTACATAAAGGAGGGTGACAAGATCAATATATTTAACATCAGTTTGTTGACTGAAACAACTATAAGTTGTGCACAGATACAGAGATGAAACTGTCACAGGGCAGAACATCCCAGTATTCAAAAGTTATTTTGTAAATGGGTCCCTTCAAGTATTTGCGAGGTGAACTGCTGAGCTTCTGGGAGATATTAAAGTGTCATGGGCAATGATTGGTTTGAGTCAGTAAAAGATTGTTCCAGAAGCAGCAGAAAATAGCCCAAGCCAAGACTGTCACTTTGACAGTGAATTAGTATTCTTAAACTAAAAAGGGAGAGGGTTCAGAGAAAGCTTCTTCAGTTACTAAACAGCATAAGGGTAACAATTAATGGAAGTTTTAGGGAAAGCATCAAGTTAGCCCATAAATAATGTGAGAAACAATCCATGAAACAGGGCTTGCTGCAGTGAGGTGATATGGATCAAGTCTGCCAAAATCTATACAAACAGAGGTTGAGATTATAGGAGTTCCATATATGTGAACTCTTGCTATTCACAGAACTGCAGAGTGAACTGAACTAAGTGCAGGAGTGACTTATACACCAGTTCAAATCTCAGTAGCTTTTCACAAATTTTGGGTAACATCAACAGGGAGAAGTACAGCCCTGCGGCATGGCTCAGACACTGGGCTCCTCAACCACTGTTGGACCGATTTCTTCCACTGTTAGACTGCCCTCTCCATGACTATACATTTTAAACTACTCACTTTTTGGGATCTAGCTTCTAGCAAGGCCAACAGTTATTCTTGCTAGCAAAATGCCCCTTGGTGAGCAGCCAGCACAGTCCTTCCACAGTGCTGTTGATTGGTGTTCCAAAATCAAACCCAACGATAACGAAAGACTAGCAAGTTGGATTTGAACCCATGAGTGGTGATGTTTCAACTCACCCGAATGGAGAATTCTTAGGTTTGGAAGTAGATTTCAGAGTGCCTGAGTGAATAACTGCAAGGCATTTTGTAGATGGTACACAGTGCAGCCACAGTGAATGGGTAGTGAAAAGAAAAAAAATCTTTAAAATGGCTGAAGGGCACAAATGATGAGATACTTTGCATTGGATAGTATCAAGCTTTCTGAAAGTTGTTGAAATTGTACTCATCGAACCAAATCAAAAGTGGTCCTTACATTTCTAACGTGTGCCTTGTAGATCATGGGAAGACTTTGAAGCATCACAGCACAAGTCACTCATCACAGGTTAACCAGTGTCTGCATGCTAGCGTAGTGATGTAGCTGGTATAATTGAGTTTCTGGTCAATGGTATCATCCAGGATCGAGATCTATGGTTTTCAAATATTTTATTTCCACTTTCACATACCAACTTAAGTAATCCCTATGCCATAAGTGCTCTGTGATTAGTAAGGGATTAGCGGGGAAAAAAAGGTAGAGAACCACTGCTCTAGATTCAGTTGTTGCTTAAATATTTTGCTTGAGAGAAATTGTCATTGACTCATTTCCTTTGGAGTTATGAAACCGTGCACATAACGAGTCAATTAGGTACGATTAAAACAGCGGTAGATGCACATGCCACTGAATGTCAAAGGCAGGTGGTTGGACTTTCCCCTGTTAGAAATGCAGTGCCCAGCATTTGTGTGGAACAATTATTCCTTGCTGAGCCCATGCCTGGAAGTTGTCTAACCTCACAAAATTGAGGTTGATGCACTTTTAAATTCTTATAGGACATATACTGATGTTATAAACAATGCTCAAGTTCTGTTTTCTTTAAACATCTCTCTTTCTGAACATTTCAGAATTTTTCCTCCACATCAGTGTTTTAAAAGATTTTATTGCTAATCAGCTCCCACTAAATTAGCCAGGAATCAATTTTTCATACCCGCTGCAGGGAGGCTTGTTAAGGCTTTCTTCTCAATACAATTTGCATGTCAGAATTGCAATCAACAGCAAGAACCTTTGGTGGGTTTTCTCTCAAACTGAAAATGCCCAATTACACAAGACAATGAAGATTTTGCTTCCTGAACACTTTTGAATTTATTTTATGGATTTTGGGCTGTTGATCATGAAAATGACCTTAATTTTTTTCCGATCACATACCGTTTTTTTTAGATATAATTTATTTTTGTGATTTCCTGTCATATTACGTCTACTAGTATATTGTCCACAAAGCAAGCTGTTTTGGTCAGTCCAAGCATGCCTGGGCTTTCACTTACTGCAGGTATGATGCAAATGTGGTCTTAGGGCTTGCCATTCTTAGTCACGACTGATGCAGATTTTCTTGGCAACTACATATACATCCAGCTAATTGACAACATGCTTCAAGCATAGAAAACCATAAACGGAATATAAAGATAGATTGTTATCGGATCACTCACCCTGTTATTAGCAATAGAGCTGGAGGACATCCCACCGAGAACATATAGATGGAGATTAAAGACAGGATTTTAGAGAATTCATTGAGCGACAGGATTTTAGAGAATTCATTGAGCAACAAATTAAAATGCAATTTGAAATAAATACGGAATCAGTGAAAGATAAATTTATACTATGGGATGCAATTAAAGTGTTCATCAGAGGGCAGATAATAAGTTATGTAACTAAGATGAAGAAGGACTACAATCGGGAAATAGAACAGCTGGAAAGGGAAATACCAAGTACAGAAAAAGAATTAGCAATAAGGGAAGATACAACAAAAGAAGAGAATTGGCGGACAAAAAAATAAAAGATGAAACACTACAAACATACAAGGTGGAGAAGAACTTAATGAAGACAAAACAGAAGTATTATGAGCTAGGAGAAAAAAATGCACAAAATACTAGCTTGGCAGCTTAAGACAGAACAAACTAAAAGAACAGTATTGGCATCAAGGAAAAAGGACAAACAAATTACATTATAATCCACGGAGATCAATAAAAACTTCAAGAAATTCTACGAGCAACTATATCGAACTGAGAACGAAGAGAAAGAAGACAAAATAAATGAGTTTCTAGCTAAAACTGAACTACTGAAATTGCAAGAAGAGGAGCAAAATAAATTTATAAAATCATTTGAAATAGAGGAAATACAAGATATATTAAAAGAACTACCGAACAATAAAATGCCGGGAGAGGATGGACTCCTAATAGAATTCTATAAAACATTTAAAGACTTATTAATTCCTCCTCTCCTGGAAGTAATGAACCAGATTGAAGAAACACAAAACATGCCAGATTCATACAAAACAGCAATAATGACAGTAATACCAAAGACGGGGAAAGATCCACTAACACCAGCATCGTATAGACCAATATCTCTACTTAACACAGATTATAAGATAATAGCTAAACTATTAGCAAACAGATTGGCCGACTATGTACCAAAAATAGTAAAACTAGATCAAACTGGATTTATTAAGAAAAGACGAACAACGGACAATATCTGTAAGTTCATTAACTAATCCATGCAGTACAAGGAAACAAGACGCCAACAGTGGCAGTTGCCTTAGATGCAGAGAAAGCCTTTGACAGAGTAGAATGGAATTATGTATTCAAAGTACTACAGAGGTTCAACCTACCAGAGAAATATATTAATTGGATTAAAGCATTATATAAGGGACCATTGGCGAAGGTGTCAGTAAAAAGATATATATCAAACCAATTTAAATTAAGCAGGTCAACTAGGCAGGGATGTCCACTATCTCCCTCACTGTTTGCATTAGCTATAGAACCACTGGCAGAACTGATAAGAACAGAAAATAAAATAAGTGGGATAAAAATAAAAGAGAAGGAATATAAAATCAGTCTATTTGCAGATGATGGCATAGTATACTTAACAGAACCAGAAATATCAATAAAAGAATTACATAAGAAATTGAAGGAAAATGGAGAAGTATCGGGGTACAAGATCAATGCAAATAAAAGTGAAGCAATGCCAATGAATAATGCGGATTTCGCAAAGTTTAAGAAAGAATCACCATTTAGATGGCAAACACAAGCAATCCGATACCTCGGTATACAACTAGATAATAATCTCGGCCATCTATACAAACTAAATTATCAGCCATTAATGAAGAAATTACAAGACAACTTAGAACACTGATAGGAAGGGTAAATTGCATTGAAATGAATATCTTCCCAAGGATACAATACCTATTCCAATCTTTACCAATTCACCTAACAGAGAAATTTTTCAAGGAGCTAAAGAAAATAATAAGGAAATTCTTATGGAAAGGGGGGAAACCGAGGATAGTGCGAGATAAATTAACAGAATGGTACAAACAAGGGGGTTTACAGCTACCAAGCTTTAAGAATTATTATAGAACAGCACAATTAAGATACCTATCAGATTTTTATCAAACAAGGGAAAAACCAGATTGGGCCAGATTCGAGCTAGATAAAATAGGGGAGAAGGTACCTGAACATATACTATATAAGTGGGATGAAAAGCTGGTGCAACATGGGAATTCACCAGTACTGCACCATCTGCTCAACTTTTGGAAGAAGATTCACGTAGAAAGGAAAAAAAAAACAAATTATCAAATACAAAAATTAATATTGACGCAAAATCAACTAATCCCTTTCACAATAGATAATATTTTCTTTAGAGAATGGGAGAGAAAAGGGATCAAAAGAATAGAAAATTGTTTTTCGGGAAATAAATTATTATCTTTTGAACAAATGAAGTGCAAATATGGGATAACTCACGGTACTATGTTTGCATACCACCAACTGAAAACCTACTTGAAGGACAAATTGGGAAGCAATTTTGAATATGTGATTACAGACTCAATGATAATTAAAAGATTTATAACAAACATGTACATCAAGCTGCAAGAGAAAGAGAACGAGGAAACAAGCTGTAAACCCAAACAAAAATGGAGACAAGATCTAAACATAAAGATAAAGAATGAAACATGGGAAAAGCTCTGCTCCGGAACTATGAGAAATACAATAAACACGAGGTTACGCATGATACAATATAATTGGTTACACAGGCTATACACCACACCCCAAAAGTTAAATAAATGCGACCCAACAGTATCAGATAGATGTTTTCGCTGAAAGGAGGAAACGGGAACAACAGTACATGCAATTTGGGCATGTGAGAAAGTGGAAAAGTTTTGGGAAGATCTAAACCAGGTATTAAATAAAATCACAAAAAGCAACAGACCAAAAAATCCAAAGATCTTTCTTCTAAGTAATATAAGAAGTAAAGAACTTGGACTTGATTTGGATGGAGCACAAAAAAGATTTATTATGATAGCCTTAGCTGTAGCAAAAAAATGTATTATGTCAACCTGGAAATTAGAAGATAGCCTGAGAATACAGCAATGGTACATAGAAATGAATAAATGTATTCCATTGGAAAAAATAACATATAATTTAAGAAATAACATCACAGTATTCGAACAAATTTGGGAACCGTACATGGAACACAACAGAGAAGTCCTACCGTGGACCTCCACCCCCTAAAATGACAGAAGGAGAAGAAGACGAAATGAACTGACCCAGTATGTAAAAGTAGATGACACAAATTTCTTGTTTATTTTCATTGTGTGATGACATTGTTTAATGGGTTTAATGTATCATATATGTTGAATGTTGAGTGGGTGGGGAGGGGGGTGAAGGAGGGAGGGAAGGGAGGGGGGAAAAGGGGAGAAAATGACACTTTGTATATTCAAGAGGGAAATGTTTGTGTGTATTTTGGTCAGTATGGTTCATCGTGCGAAAAATTTAAAAAATTTTTTTTAAAAGCATAGAAAACCATAAAGTGCAACATGTCATTTAAAATTCATTTTCTGCATTCGCCCTTGATCCTCCCGTGCTGATCTCGGTGCAGTCAGTGATGAACAAGGTGAAAGGTTTCACCAGGACATTGTGACCATGGAAAAGCAGTATCAGGGCAACTGGAATCAATGCTGGCTGACTATTGGTTGGACACTAACACACAAGAGGCATCAGATGCTGAGTACAAATTAAAATCAGCAGTAAAACCTTTTCAAGTCAGTTGAACGAAATGCTAAATTCAAGTTAATTAAATGTTTCTCCAACTTCCTACACGAAACAGCAAATCTGAAATTATCTTTGTGGTCAACTTGAAATTGTCTATCATAATCCCGAATGCTTTTTCAGGAAGCAAACCTTTAGAAAAAATTATTGTCCAATGTTATTGGTCCCAATCATCACCCAGCAGAAATTACCTAATTCATCACTGATTAAACCTGAACTCAGTACCTCAATAAATCATAAATTACTAATCCTGTAATTAGTTAGTGGCATCTCCAACTATACCTTAAAAATCAACCTAATTGTGTTCAAAAGGCAAAACCATTAATTCTCTTTCCTGAAGAACCCCAATTTATCCATGACAGGAAGTGCTTGTCTAACTTTCTTCACAGAGCACCTCAACAAGAAGAATCCTTTCCAATGGCCTCAGGCTGGGAGAATAGCCAGAGGTGTGTTTTATTTTAAATGTGTGAACACCTAATTCTTGCCACTGAGGGCAAAATACCCTCCACCTTAAACTCCTGGTACAGGTTCATTAGAAATATTGTACAACTTCGGTACCATCACACTGAAGGCCCTTTTATAGAGTGAAAAAATGCCACCGTAAAGACAGAGATTCTCTGCCCTTGCGTCACAGAACTTCCCATCATAAATGCTCCATGAACAGATCCAATCCCCTCTTCAACCTAGTGTCAGAGGTGGAGCCACACATCATAAATGTACATAGAGGCGAGCTGATGATACCATCAGCCTACAACCCAGGAGCCACCACCAAGGCTCCCACAGTGATTGTTGCTGGGGTTAGGGCTCCCTCCTGCCACCCAGAAATGTCTTCTTCTTGTTCCCCCACTGCCCCTCGCTCCTTCACCAAGGCCATCGAGACCGAGGAGCTGGAGGGCAGCGAGGAGCCGGAGGCCCAGGTGGGAGAAGGAGAGACTGAGCCCACCAAGCCAGAGAACAGAGGGTCCCAGGTTCTAACCCCACAGCCCAGGAGTAAGGAGTGGAGACGGAGGGGCAGAGCCAGGGAATCCGATGGATGCAAGAGCAGCAGAAGCAGCTGGAAGAATGATCAATGGTCGTCTTCGTCACCCATTATCCCCCCTCCCCCACGCAGCTGGAACTGCTCTGCATTTCCCAGAATGGTTCCAGCTGCATGGGGAATTACGGGTAACGAAGCCGGCCATTTGCTTAGCAACAGGCAGCGCTATGGCACCATTCGCCCCTCCTCCATAAGCTCTGGAGGACGTTACGAGGTGCAGCGCAAGAGCACCCTTTTAGAGCTGTTCCATAAAAAGGTAAGTTCAAATTTTTCTGCAAGGACTAATTTGTAATTTCGGCCTCAAGGCATAAAAACACCTAGGGTACAATAGAGACCATGGATAAAAGTTCTAATGCTGAAATTACTTGCTCTGGAAAGGCGCATTTTTGGAGATGATGAACAGAGTAGATTGTAATTGAATTACATAGGGAACGGAAAATGAGTTGAGAATATGGTTTGTGTGAATTAGCTGGATAATCAGAAGAGATGAATGAACAAGTTGCCATTTGGATGAGGCAAGCATTGCTGTGACTGATGCTAGAAAGTACGAAAGGTGAGACGTTGGGTGATTTAACACATCCCTAGATTTCAGTTTTGTTATCTTCAGAGTCTACAGGTGAATTTCACAAATAATTTTTGCTTGTATTTCCCTTAAAACAAGCATCTCAATGTTGACTGCACAACTGCTACTGGGAAATTCGGTTAATTGCATCAAAACCTACTCAGACAGCCTCAATGCACAGTTCTCACCCCACAACCCCCACCTCCTTTGTTATGCGTTCATATACATTTCCTAAGCACTGGGAAGTTTTGCAGAGGCCTCGCAGCGTAACTGGCCCATTCTTTGCTTGACATCTAGATAAGAGCATGGGTCCGAAAACTGCAATTATCAACAAGAACCTTTGGTGGATTTCTTCCCCGTAATTAAAGAATGCCGAGGCCAATTATTGGCCCCAATAGTCACCCAGCAGAAATCATCCATTTCTTTGCTGATTAAACCTGAACTCTGTCATCTCAGGTCCTCATTATAAATTACTCACCCTCTAATTAGTTCATGATATCTCCTACTATATTTAAAATAACACAGAACTAATCTTATTTAAAAGGTAAAACAATTCTCTTTGCTGATGAAGAACCCTAATTTATTCATTAAAAGTAGTATTTGTCTTTGCCCTAAATTTTGACAATGCATCTAAATGAAATTATTGTAATTTTAGGATCTTTAAATGAGATAAGGATTGCAACTCTTATTTACAATCAAAGTCAAATCTCATATTGTTGTGCCATATTGGAGATTTGGTCAAATTAGAATGACAGTACAGTTGATTTGCTCTAGCAAGGATATCACAGAGAGAAACAGGGTCTAATTTAGCAGTGAACTGCACGGTGCAATTCTGGAAAGTAGCTTAGCTGCAGTCGTGACTTGAAAGTGTAAAGCAGTGGTTCCCAACCTTTTTCTTCCCACTCACATCCCACTTTAAGTATTCCCTATGCCATAAGTGTTCTGTGATTAGTAAGGGATTGCTTAAGGTGGGATGTGAGTAGGAAGGGAAGGTTGAGGATCACTGCTCTAGACCCAATTATTACTGAAATATTTTGCTTGAGAAAAATTGTCACTGGCCCATTTTCTTTGGAGTTATGAAACTGTGCACATCATAAGTCCATTAGGTATGATTAAAACAGTGGTTTTCAAACTTTTTTCTTTCCACCCACATATCACCTTTAGCAATTCCTTATTAATCATAGAGCACCTATGGCATAGGGAATACTTAAAGTGGTATGTGAGTGGAAAGAAAAAGTTGGGAACCACTGGTGTAAAGTAACTCCAATTTTTATCTAAAATATGCTCCACAAATTAGTTATTTATCAGAAATACATGTTGTGCAAACCACTAAAATCATTATAATTCTCTAAGATGTCCATACATTCTCCACTATAACAGGAGAGATGAATGTTATGACAATTAAGACTCTAATCTTCTTCCTACAACTGATCAAACTGGAGAAGTTGAAAGAATGGAAGCCAGATTGTCTCAAAGTAATTAATGCCATTGGAATAAATGTATTTCACATCATTATACTTAAGGAAAGTAGAATAAGATAAAGCATGTTGTTATGAGCCCAGAGGACCCCAAAACCCAGCAGCAAGATATTCACCAAGACAAATGGTTAGTTAAATAAAAGTTGCTTTTAATTATCTTTAAACATGCAAATAGGATCAAACTTTAACTTATCACTATTAATTTACTTAACCCCCTTCTAATTCTAAGCAAATGTGAATGTAATGTGCGTGTAAGTTCAAAAAATTTCTTTGGTTCACAGTCCAATCTCACTTCTCACTCCTCCAAGTTCACTGGTTGGAGGAAATTCTTACACTGTGCACAGAATTTAACATTTGTGTTGAAAGATAAATGTTTACCGCTCAGGAAGGTTCTTGTCAGCTTTCAGAGAGAGATTTATTATTCCAGGACAACCACAACTGATGTACTTCCATCAGCCACTTCCGTGTCTTGCTGATGAAACTTGCCCCTTCAGGGTTCTCCAGATGATAACCTCTTTCTTTCAGGTCACCACAGAGTTCCTTTTTGTTTCACTTATCCCAAGTGAAACATTGGACAGCCAGTCCTCTCCTCTTGCACGAACCACAGGGGCTTTGACCAGGCCAACTTTCAAATGGGCTTTCCACAAGCTTGTCAGCTTGTCCTGTTCCAGTCCCAGCAACTTCTGCCAGCTGTAACACTGTACAAGTGATCTTTGTGCCCCCCCCTCTCTCTCTCTGAGAGAAAGCCTGTTTGACTCTCTCTGCTTGCAAGACCACATGACCCCCTTAGAACAGCAAACTCTCTTCCAGATAGCTCCGGCTCTGACATGCTCTTTCATCTTGTTGCCTTTTGTAAACAACAATCCATTAGTGAAGTCTCTTGAGCATTCTTCAAAACTCTTGCAAAAGCTCTGAGAGCCCATTATGGGTGTGATAGTATAGATTCTATCACCAATGTATATATGTACATATGTACAGATGGTAGTATAGGATGACTGTGATTGGCTGAGAGTGTAGCCACACCTACTGGCAGGTCTTAAATGATTGCTCCTAGCCAGACCAGGTCATTCTGGACTGGTCGACCTACTTGTGATATGCTCCAGGCTTTCAGTTAATAAAAGCCTTGGTTTGGATCAACAAGTCTTTGGTTCTTTCGACGCGCACTACAATTTTATTAACTAAAACATTTTGAAGGGATGGAGCGTATGCTACCGCTGGAACGCCTCGTCATCGACCCACAGTCAGCCACAGCATCAAATGACTTTAAGCACTGGGTGAGATGCTTCGAAACATACTTACAGCTCTCTGATCCTGCCGTGATAGAGGACAACCATCGACTACTAATATTGATGACTAGGGTGTCCCCGAGAGTCTACCAGAGTGTCCAGGATGCGACCACTTACGCCGCAGCCATGAAGGTGCTGAAAGGGCTCTACGAGCGACCAGTGAACAGGATCTATGCTCGGTACAAACTTACTACAAGGAGGAAACAGCCCAGTGAGTCCTGTAGAGCTTATCTTCAGGCACTAAGGACAATGGGCAGGGACTGTGGCTGCACAGAAAGAACTGTTGCGGAGACCACAGATGATCTCATTCGGGATGCCTATGTGGCCGGGGTTCGATCGAATGAGGTGAGGTAGCGCCTGCTAGAGCACGGGGGAGTAAACCTAGAGGACGTGATCCGGATGACAGAGACGATGGAGCTGCAGTCTTAAGTATGGACATGTACTCTCGAGGCTGGACCCCACACTCTGATGTGAATAGGATGCCTTTCCTCTGGGACTGGATTTTCAGTGCCAGTTTCAAACCATTTCCCTGCACTTTGGGGGGCCTCACGCTCCACTCTCTGTCTGTAACCACTCCACCTCAGAAACTTCCTGCCAGCAGGAGCCCTACCCACCCGCTCTCGCGCCCCGGGGCCTCATCTGTAGTCTCTCCACCCTCCGAGTTGCTCCACCAGCACTTTTCACAAATCTCACCCCTGGCTGGAAGCCAGTGGCCACCAAAAGCCGGCAATATAGTTATGAACACAGGAAATTTATCACAAGCGAGGTGCGCAGACTGCTGGATGAGGGCATTATCGAACCTAGCTCGAGTCCGTGGAGGGCCCAGGTGGTGGTTGTTAAAAACGGGGAGAAGCCGCGGATGGTGGTTGACTACAGCCAGACAATCAACCGCTTCACGCTCCTGGATGCGTACCCCCTTCCATGGATCACAGATATGGTGAATCAGATTGCCCAATACCGTGTATTTTCCACCATTGACTTACGTTCGACCTACGATCAGCTCCCGATCCGCCGAGAAGACCGACCTTTCACGGCCTTCGAAGCGAATGGGTGGCTGTATCAATTCCTCAGGGTACCCTTTGGGGTCACAAATGGCGTCGCAGTCTTCCAGTGGGAAATGGACCGGATAGTGGACCAGAACAGGCTGACTGCTACTTTCCCGTATCTGGACAATGTCACCATCTGCGGCCATGACACGGAGGATCATGATGCCAACCTTGAGAAATTTTTCAGACTGTGATTCGGCTGAACTTGACCTACAATTTTGACAAGTGTGTCTTCCGGACCACTTGGCTCGGTTGAGTGGTGGAGAACGGGGTGGTCATGCCGGACTCTGACCACATGCGTCCCCTCATGGACTTGCCCTGACCCCCTCAACACCCAGAAGGCACTCAGACGCTGCCTGGGTTTTTTCTCTTACTATGCCCAATGGGTTCCACACTATGCCAACAAGGCACGGCCACTCATCAAGACCACCTCCTTCCCCCGTCAACCAAAGCCAGAGCGGCCTTCGACCGCATCAAATCGGACATCGCTGCTGCAACACTGCATGTCATTGATGAGCCCATTCCGTTCCAAGTCGAAAGCGATGCGTCTGACTTTGCACTGGCAGCCACTTTGAACCAGGCTGGCCAGCCAGTAGCCTTCTTCTCCAGAACCCTCCAGGATCATGAGATCTGTTGAAAAGGAGGCCCAGGCCATAGTCGAAGCAGTATGTCGTTGGAGACACTACCTCACTGGCAGGCGCTTTACGCTGCTGACCGACCAACGCGCGGTCTCCTTCATGTTTACTAATACCCAGCGAGGTAAGATCAAGAATGACAAAATCGCCAGGTGGAGAATCGAGCTCTCCACCTTTAATTATGACATACTGTATCGGCCAGGTAAACTCAACGACCCGCCAGATGCACTCTCCAGGGGGACTTGCGCCAACATACAACTGGACAGGCTGCAGAAACTCCACGAGGAGCTCTGTCATCCAGGGGTCACTAGGTTCGCGCACTTTGTCAAACCTCGCAACCTGCCCTACACGGTTGAGGAGATTCGCTCCATGACCCGAGCCTGCCGAGTGTGCGCTGAGTGCAAGCCTCACTTCTTCCATCCGGAGAACACCCACGTCATCAAAGCCACCCGCCCCTTTGAGCATCTCAGCGTAGACTTCAAGGGGCCCCTTCCGTCAACCAACCGTAACACCTACATCCTTACGGCCATCAACGAGTACTCCTGTTTCCCGTTCACTGTGCCTTGCTCGGACATGACTGCCTCCTCAGTTATAGAGGCCCTGCACTGCATCTTCGCTATCTTCGGGTACCCCAGTTACATCCACAGTGACAGGGGGTCCTCGTTTATGAACGCAGAGCTGCAGCAGTACCTTCTGGAGTGTGGTATTGCTTCAAGCAGGACCACCAGCTATAACCCATGGGGTAATGGGCATGTCGAGAGAGAGAATGCCACCGTCTGGAAAGCGGTTACGCTTGCCCTCCGGTCCAAAGGTCTCCCCACCTTTCGCTGGCAGGATGTGCTCACTAGTGCCCTACACTCCATCCACTCCCTCCTATGCACCACGACCAATTCCACCCCATTGAAAGGATGTTCTCTTTCCCGAGGAAATCCGAGTCGGGTACGACCATACTGGCATGGCTCAGGTCCAGTCCTCTTACGACGCCATGTCCGGTACTCTAAGAACAACCCCTTGGTTGACCGAGTGACTGTTCCATGCAAACCCACATTATGCCCTCGTTGAGCACCCGGACAGACGGGAGGACACAGTCTCGGTAAGGGACCTAGCCCAAGCCGGATCAGGTGCAGCAGTCCCTTTAACCCAACCTCCCCCTATTCCTTCTCCCCCAGGTCATGTGCTTGAATAGAGGGACCAGCACCACCCCACCAACTCAGGCCAGACTGTCGACCACGCCGTTGGGGAATTGAGTGAAGCAGTGGCCGCACCCTATAGGCCTGTCGGCGACACGACTCTGGCGACCCCAATCCCGGCGCCACAGTGGTCACGCCAGATGGTCAGGCCCCCTGACCAGTACAGCCCCTAACCTCCATCCACCCTGGGGTCGGTTCTCAAAGAAGGGGTAAATGTGATAGCACAGATTCTATCACCAATGTGTATATGTACATATGTACAGAAGATGGTAGTGTAGGATGACTGTGATTGGCTGAGAGTGTAGCCACACCTACTGGCAGGTCTTAAAGGATCGCTCCTTGCCAGACCAGGTCATTCTGGACTGGTCGACCTACTTGTGATATGCTCCAGTCTTTTAGTTCATAAAAGCCTTGGTTTGGATCAACAAGTCTTTGGTTCTTTCGACGCGCATTACAATGGGGCAGAGCTCCAGTATTTCAAATAAGATCTGTTTTAAAGTGTTTGTATGTGACCTACTCTAACAAATCTTTCCCAATTTATCTCCCAAAAACATATCTATATACTCTGTCACAATGTGGTGAACAAGAACTGTATAGGTTCAAATCCCACTTCAGAGCCTTGAGCACACACACTCCCATGCATCACTGAGTGAGCTCACTCCTGTGGAGGGTCCAACTTTCAAAGGAATGCCTGTCACCTCAGGTGCTGTAAAATATCCTATGCCTTTTTGAGGAAATGCAAGGTATGCTCCCCAGAATCCTGGCCATATTTATTTCTCATTTAACCTACATCACATAAGTTTTCATCATTATACAGCTTCCAGTGTAAAAAAAAATCCACTCAAGTTAGAAATTTATATTGACAAGACTACTAGTCTTCCAAAACTGGCTTTCTATTGGAAACCTTTATACATAACTCAATGTTTACAAAGGTGACATTGTTGTTTCTTTGATATATCTGTGTACCAATGGGTTTAATGCAGTAATCAAAAAAGCTAGATACGAAAAAAATCCTTTCTATATAATTTGGTCAGCCACAAATATAGATGAAATTGCTGAAAGCCACAAGGTCATTATTATTCACAATTTTGATTGCAAAGTTAAATCAGAGCTGCAGACTAACATTAAAACTTTTTTAATTGCTGTGTTTACATTTAGAACCTGCTTGTAATGCATAGACACTTGTTTAACCTTTTCAATAAAATAACGTGTCTTGCAATTCTCCATCAAAAGTGCTTTTGAAGGGTCATTATCAATGCACTGGAGGAAATAGTCAATTTTTGTGCATCAAGCATCTAAAGTGTGATAACAATGGGTGTTGGTGATGTTAGCGGAAATAATAACGTAATTTTTGGCCAGGATTCAGGGAAGCGCCCCTGCTCTTCTTTAAGAAAGAAGCATGGAACATTTTGCACACCTGAGAGTCCTCAATTTAGCATCTCATTTGACAGATGGGCCTCCCAACTGCCAGCACCCACACGGTAATGTTCCAGAGAGCTTGCCTCGATTGGGTGCCTAGATGAAGTTGGGACAGTAAACGAAAAGCAAAAAGAAAGGCAGATGCCATGATTCTCAAACAGGAAAGGAATGGTCACCAACCTCAACTTCGTTTCTCTCTCTCTCCACAAAAGCTGCCTGCCCCTGCACTTCCAGTTTTTTTTTTTGTCAGGAATATTACAATCATGGCAATGTCAAAAGGTAATCAGAGCACTAAACTCCATGCACAGTTTGTGTCCAAGCACCTTCCAGCAGAAAGTGGTTGAGGGACAGACTAGTTCAACTTTTCAGGGAAAGTTGGACAGATAGTTTGAGGCTGGAGGGGGAAATCAGGGCATCGGGATGAGATGGAGAAGACAAGAAGCCCTCTAATTCGATGCTATAAACGAAGTCATTGATGCCTTCCCAGCTTCGTGTGGCGGGGCAGGGAGAGGAGCCAAGTGGTACTGAAACGCGTGGCTCGCCCAGTGACACTGAGCACGGCTTACCCGGCGAGTAGAGTTGGGCCAGCTCCCTGGCCCCAGCGTGCTGCGGTCCCCAGCGCGGCACCGTGCTGCTCCTCGCCCCGGCGCCGTGCTCGTTGCCGTTCGGGTCCTCCTCGGCCATGGACCGCTGTTCCATCTCCGGCTCCGACAGCAAGGCAGCCACCATCTCCCGCAGGCCGGCAGCGAGACTCGAGCACCCGGGTATCTGCTGTCCGGAGCCCGGACCCAGATGTCACCAGGAGCCCAGGGTTTGGAGCAGACGCGCGGAGGCGAGGAGGAGGAGGGGGGTCACTCCCAGCAGATGTCTCACGCCGGGAGATGCCGCAGGCAAGCGGGCGAGAGGCGAGCTGCTTCCCAGCCTCCCGGCACGGAAGGACGCGCAGCCCCGTACGTGCAATGAAAGGCTGCCTGCGCCCCACCCCGCTCCCTGCCCGAGCAGCCAGAAGTTGCACCCAGCTGGCAAACAAGCGAAATACGCCCAGTCATTTACCCCCGCGATTAGACTCGTCCAGCGCCGGTTCAGTAGCATTGCATGTCCACAGGTAACGCTGGGGACATTCTGCAGGCGAGACAGTATCTGTGGAAGGAGAAACGAGCCAATCTTTCAGACATGATCTGCTCATCTTGTTTCAAGCTGCTCTGGTGCGAAGGCCAACCAGAAAGCTCACGAAGAACAAAAGGCACCTTCTCATCTCAAGGTCTGATGCAAGCAAGGGATGTCTCAGTTGTGAAGGTGCATGATGAGATCCCATCCCATCCTCCCTTGACCATACAACCCTCCCCGATTGCCCAATGAAGTGGTCAGGAGTTGGAGAATGGTCAGAAATTCGAGGGGGTGAGGAAACTGCAGCACTGCAAGGCATGGTGGAGGGAGGCGGAGGAGTGCCTGCAGGACTGGGCCGGATTCACGGTCTCATTCTCGAACTTGAATGCATGTTCACAGCTGTCACCTACTTCATCAGGACCTGTGGGGAGGAGTGTGGGCCCACACGCCCATATTGTGAAGACCCCAAGGGTTCGCCACCCCCGGCTGAGGGTTGGGGTTTAAGACTGGTGATCCAGATGTGTACAGGAAATCCAGATAGGACCTGCAGAAGGCTATCTTAGCAGCAAAGAGGCAATTTGGAGGAAAGGAAGAAACAGCCAGCTATCACAGACCATGACATCGAAAAGACCTGGTCCCATTGCAATTCGCCTACCACCACAATCACTCCACAGCAAATACAATCTCACTGGCTCTCCACTCAGCCCTGGATCACCTAGACTACGACAACATGCACATCAGACTCCTTTTCATTGATTACAGTTCAGATTTCAAAACCCATCATATTCTCAGTACTGGTCACCAAGCTTCAAAACCTGGGCCTCTGCATCTCCCTCTGTAACTGGACCCTTCACTTCCTTATCGGAAGCCCACAGTCATTGCGGATCAGAAACATACCTCAAGGATGTGTGCTTAGCCCATTGCTCTATTCGTTCTACACCCATGACTGAGTGGCGAGGTGCAATTTAAACGCCATGTACAAATTTACTACTGCCAGTGCAGACATCAGCAGAAACACCGACATCAAAGAGGAAGCGTACAGGAGTGATGTCGTTCAGTTAGTTGAGTGGTGTCACAACAATGACCTTGCATTACATTAGCAAAACTAAGGAATTCAGGAGGGGGGAATGAGCACACAAAACAGACCTCATTGAGGGATCAGTAAAACCACAGAAATGCTGAAGGTACTCAGCAGGTCTCACAGCATCCATAGGAGCTAAAGATATATTACTGATGTTTTGAGCATGAGCCCTTCTTCAAGGTAAGGTTACTGGATGCTGTGAGACCTGCTGAGTTCCTCCAGCATTTCTGTGTTTTGACTGCATTCATTCAAGTGCTTGGCTGTTCAGCAAAGGTGCTCATATCTCTCGATCTGGCATGATCTCTGACCCTTCAAATTATAGTTGTCGCCCTCTTCTTCAGTGAAGGCCCCATCTTTGAGCAGAGACCATAGTCAACGCTGAGTTCATGATTATACAAGGGAAAAATACTGAAGTGGTTTCCCATTGGCTTCTTCAGTTGCAGTGTCCATACTGGATGGGTAACCCTGGCCATTGATCAGTAGATTCATCTGCCCAGCATTTTTAGTTTTACAACTATAAATTCCAATTTGTAGAATCTGCTTGTAAAAAGCATCCATTATCTGCAATCCATGGCTTTACATGATCCTGATTTGGAGGCTAAACAAATACTATACCTTGCCCAAGGGTGACTTGTAGGCTATCAGATGGAAGGAACGGCTTATACCTTTTGCTGAGCAATTGTGCAGCACCAACACCAATCACAGCATATTGTAGATTTTCATGGAGGGGGTCAGCAGTGGAAAGGGTAAAGAATTTGAAATAGCTGGGTGTCAGCCTCTCTGAAGATCAGTCCTGAGCCTCCATGTCCATGCAACCATGAAGAAGGCACGTCAGTAGCTATACTTTGTGAGGAGATTTGGTAGGTCACTGTGAAGAGCATTCTGACTGGTTGCATCACTGACTAATATGCACAGGTCAAGAAAAAGCTACAGAGAGTTGTGAACTCAACCAGCACCATCTTCACTTCCACTCACATATTCAAGAGGTGGTGTCTCAAGCAAGCAGCCTCTAACCTCAAGGACCTTCATCACCCAGCCCATGTCGTCCTCACTGCTACCATCAGGAAGGAGGTACAGGAGCCTGAAGATGAACACCCTATGATACAAAAGCAGCTACTTCCCCTCTAGCATGAGATTTTTGAATGGACAATGAACCACAGACACTCCCTCACTTTTTCTCTTCTTTTGCACTTATTTTTTTAATGTAATTTGGAGCAATTTTTACCACTATAATGAATGCTGCCACAAAATAACGAATTTTGTGACACATGATCGTGACATAAATTCTGATTCTGAAACCCAAGAACTGTGGATCAGAGGGATGAAGTATGAGGGACTGAGGGATGGGGTTCATGGAAGGAACTGACCAATATGGGCCAGAATCATCTCAGAATTTGAGGCAGCAACAGTATTGATGCATCACATGAGAAACACCCAGATAAATGGGGAATTAAAACAAGGAAAACCTTTCTTTTGGCAAACAAGAAGATAGGATCCACTCATGAGTGAATGGAGATTGGGTAAAGAGAGAGTGAGAAGATTCTCTCTGGAAGGACCAAGAAGGAAGGAGAGAGCATTTCATTGAGAGTTGGTAGATCACAAGTGGAAAGTGGGGGAGAACATTTGAAAGTGAATGGGCATAAATATTTACTGAGGAAATGAAGAGGTATAAGTATTTACAGAAGAAGAATCGATTACAAGGATTGGCACATAACTCCTGCCTGAGCTGGTCTACAATTTCTTCTATAAAGGAACAGTGGAGAAATGTTGGTGTTCCACCAAGTTTTCGACGAGAGGCTGTATGAGCTGCGACCTGTTCACGACGATCAGGTTTCGCTGATCTCAGAATTATCATCTGAACATAAAACATGAGTTCTAATTGGTTCCTGACATTGATGGAGGGGCCTGACCTCACTGTGGGCAGTGCATGAAGAGTTTACAATGTGCTTCAGCTCAAAGTGTCAGTATAATTTTAACATAAAATAAGATTCAAAATTGTTCATTTTTGGAATGTAAAAACTGTTTTTGAAGAAGAAATTATACAGTTTGACCATTACCAAACGTTTAACATATATTATAAATATAAGGTGGGCAGCATGGTTGGTGAGGTGGTTAGCGCAATGCTGTTACTGCACCAGCGATTGGGACTGGGGTTTAAAACCCACGCTGTCTCGAAGGAGTTTCTATGTTCTCCCAGTATCTGCGTGGGTTTTCCCTGGGGGCTCCAGCTTCCTCCCACCCTTCAAAATGTACCAAGGGCAGTAGGTTAATTGGGTGTAATTTGGCAGCACGGTTTTGTGGGCTGTGCTGTGTGTCTAAATTTTAAAAAATTTAAAATTAACATTTATAGATTAAATAAAGCTCAATTTAAATAGATTGAGGGTGAAGGGGAACAAATGCTGCAAATTCTGGAATCTTGACCAGACAAAAGAATTGCTGAAGATAGATAGCATCTATGGATAGAAATGGTCAGTCAACATTTCAGGTCTGGACTCTTTACCAAAACAAGTGGGAAGGGGGTAATATTATGTGCTTCAAGGGGCATAGAAGCTGGGGGAGGGCACCAGAGATGATGGGACGGCAGGTGTGAGAGGTGGAGAGGCAGGTAGAGGAGGAGATGAAGAAAAAGTGAGAGAGAGGGGAACAAGTATAGGAGTAAGCAAAGAAGAGATAGAAGCAATAGAACCAGATGGGGATGGAGGGATACCTAAAATGAGAAAAATCAGTGTTCTAGATTTAGGACTAACAAGTTCAAGTTTATTTATCACCCAATTGCACGAGTACAACCCGACAAAACAGTGATCTCTTGTCCTCAGTGCAAAAACATACAGACGTACAACCAGACATAACACACATGCAGACAAGCAATACATATGCAGGACATGTATTTCATCTATACAAATAAATAAATGGATTTTTAAAAATAAATAGTAGAGTCTCGGAGGGTTAGTGTGAGCAGTTAAGTCAGTCGTTCAGCAGTCTCCCTGCCCATAGGAAGAAGCTATTCCTCAGCCTGATGGTGCTGGCTCTGGTACTCCTGTATCTCTTTCCTGTCTGGAGTAGCTGAAAGATGCGTGCGGGGTGGCATGTGTCCTCAATGATTTTGCTCGCTCTCTTAGACAACAATTTCAGTAGATTATATTGATGGAGGGAGGGAGGCCCAAGTGATCCTCTTTGGTGCTCCTATGGTCTTGCGGATTGACCTCCAATCCAATTCTCTTCAGCAACCATGCCACACTGTGGTGCAGCTGGCCAGGACACTCTTGATTGATATCCTGCAGAAAGGTGACATGACATTTGCCAGTAGCCTTACCTGCTTCAGTCTTCTGAGGAATTGCAGTCACTGTTGCACCTTTCTGACAAGTGAGGAGATGTGTGTCCAGGATAGAAACTTGTTAAGTGGACTCTGAGTAACTTGGTGCTCTCCACTACCAAGTCATTAATGTGTAGTGGAACCTGATCTTTCCTGGTCCTCCTGAAGGCTTGTTCACATTGAGACTCAAGTTGTTATTCTCACACTATGTAATGGGAATATGATGTGAGGTGCTTCACATTTTCGTTACCGTTTGGCCTCACCTTGACAATGGATGAGGCCAAGAACAGACATCGTAGGAATAGTTGGGGAGTTAAAATGGTTAACTACAGGAAGTTCATGATTTGAACCACAAACAATGGTGGTGGGCGAAGTCCTCGCCCAATCTACATTTGGTCTCACCGACATAGAGGAGACCACACCAAAGACGCTGAATGCAGTAGATGCGTGTGTAAAGCTATGCGTCACTTTGAAAGTCTATATGGAGGAGAGGGAGGAGACGCAGAGACAACTGTTGCACTTTCTGCTGTTACAGCAGTAAGTGTCTAAGGGAGTGGGATGGTGGGTGGGGAGGAAAGAGCTAACTAGGGAGTCTCAGAAAGATTTAACTCTGCAAAAAGCAGATAGGGTGGAGAGGTGAAGTTATGTCTAGTGGTGGGATTGCGCTGAAGATGGCGTAAGTGTCTGAGGATAATGTATCAGTGTAAAATAAGTTTCAGACAGGGGCTAGTAGCTGATGATGGTATGAAGGATGATGAATGCCCAACCAGGAGGTAAAGCAATGGTGTTGGGAGAAAAAAACAGTGAGAGATAGGTGGAAGCAGACAAGGAGGGGGAGGAAGGTGAAACATGAAGACAGCTGCTGAAGGTGAGAAACAGAGCCATGAAAGCTACTAGTTCTGGTCTCTGAGAAGTAAGGAAGGTGCTAATGGGAACCAGTATTGTAGAGAAAAAGAGCAGATAGAACCAGTTTGAAGCAGGACACCCACTATCTGCCTGGTTGTTTAACTGGCCTCCCAGCCATTTTTCGCATCTCTCAAGACAGCTTTAAGAGTAGGCAAATAACCCTTAATGAAAATCCACCTCCAATCTCAGAAATTCCAGCATACTTCCCATTATCTTTGAAGTGTCAGATTTTATGTAACAGGGCTCAGTCAAACCCTTTCTCCTGATCCAGCAATATATCTGGAATGTACAATTAGCCCTTTTGTGAATAGGCCTCATCTGGAGGATGGAAAACATCTTTACTCGCAGAAACATAAGATGGAAAATTCAAACTGGCAGAAATCTAAACAGCATCCTACATCTGAACAATGCCTTCAATATATTGAAAGCCCCCAGGGCACTTCACAAAACAAAAATGAATACTGTACTGGAGAATGGGGGGGTGGGGGGGGGAAACGAATGTCTTGGAAGGTTTTAAACACAAGGCAGAGATTTTAATTTTGAGGTTTTGAACAATAAGATTTCAAATAACGCATATATACTGAAAATGTAACATCAGTCTATTTTTTTTAAATCCCTATGCTCTCAAGGTTAGTTGAGCAAGGCTATTGCTAACTAGGTTGAGACCTGTTAGTCTCAAGGCAAGCTTGGAATTGAATATTTGACCTTCCATTTCTGTAGAGCAGTAACGCATTATGTAGTACATATAGTCATTGAGCCATGGTGGGCAAGAATTCTGGTTTAATTTTAAACCCCACTACACTCATCTCATGATAATGATTCAAGGCTAGATGTGACTGCAAATCCAATCAATTGAATTATAATCACTGATGGACTTCATTGCAGTGCAATCGCTTGAAGGTTTTTCACAATGCAGTATATAAATAATGAATATAGAATGGAGCCATTCATTTAAATGTTGAAGAAAATGGTGAAAAATTCAAATATATTAATTGTTATCTTGTAATGGCACTCCTGGTGTAATTAAATTACTTACCACTTACAGCACTAATATTCCATTGTTTGGCCCACATGGAACAGAAGAGTTTGTTCATAGATCAGTAGAAACCAGTGCCTCCAGTCATGTGACGCCTAATCTCCGACTGTACACTGACTGGTTCTCTTAATTGCACTTTTTTCCAGTTCCAATACTGGAAACAATCAGTCTCAGACTGTTTAACTTACTTTGTTGACTCCTCACAGATTTTCTGTTCCCTCTGTGTTATCTTGAAGCCTTGGAGCTAAATTACGACCAGCTTTAAATTCTCATGATCCTTGCTTCCCTGTGATTTCTGAAACACTTCTGGACCAGTTCTCTCTCTTTCCTCCTCCAAGCTGGGTTTCACCTCCTTTCTTTTTATACTTTCTTGCCAGCCAGCCATTTCCTTCTGCCCTAATTTGCAGAAAAAAACACAAAACATTAAATATAGAGAAAGGATATTGTTAGGAGCCACCATCTTCAACCCATGGCAAGTTTCTGATGTCATACCATTACCATCAAGGATCTTCAGGCTAATTCTTCATTGTGTATATGGATAGGCATCACTCAGAATTTACAGCTTCACGGATGCATGGAAATGGATCCGGTCAGTACTCCTATTGTGGCCTCCTCGACATCAAAAGAGACTGGGCGCAAACTGGGAGATCGCTTTGTTGAGCACTTTGGCTCTGTCCTCTGCAATAGTGGGGATCCCCCAGTGACAATCCATTTCAATTCCACACCCCATTCTTTTGCTGACAATGTCTGTCCATGGTCTCATGCACTACCAGTCTGAGCCTATCCGCAAAATTGGAGGAACAACACATCTGGGCACCCTCCACCCAGATGACATTAACATCGACTTCTCTGTTAACCACACCCCCTTCTTCTTCCCCCGCCCCCAGCGCTGTCTCTCTTCTCTTTTCCCTCAGTCTCCTTTCACAGAGCCAAAATTAATTCTCACCTTTCCTCTTATCATATTCAATTAACACATTTTGTTGGTCTGGACCAACTTTTAGACTTTATTCTTATGCCTTCCTGTTCTCTACTCATACCTTGAAATAGGGCTCAGGCCTGAAATGTCAGTAATATATCTTTATCTCCTGTGGACGCTGCAAGTCTGCCTGAGTTCCTCCTCCATTTCTGTGTGTATTTACATCTGCATGGACTGCCCCATTGAACAGTTGGTTTTCAGTTTTTATGTTAATACTGCATTGCCTCACTAAATTTCATTGCAAATATTTATTATGTGTTTTGTCAATGTAAAGAATGGAGAAAACCCACACCAATACCTTATCCATGTTAATATTTCTTCAAACATAAGATAAACATTTCATTTTGAAAGTTCCTATTGCTTTCTTTCGTTAAAAGTTATTAATTAGATTGTGCAGGTTATCCATAGCTGTGTGCATTAAAGAGGGAGAAATAAGCATTAAAACATGTCTCAGATTCAAAATCAGAATTTATTGCCATGAACAAGTCACAAATTTTGTTGTTAGATATCACAATGCAAACATTTCTATAAACCACCTTACAAAAAAAAAATGCACAAAAAGTTAAAGTAAAGCAGTGTCATTGGTTTATTAGCCATTCAGGAATCTGATGGCATCGGGGAAGAAGCTGTCCTTGTGCCAATGAGTGCGCTCGTCTTTAAGTACCTGTACCTTTTTTCTGATGGTAGCAGAGTGAAGAGGGCATTGCTTGGGTGGTGGGGGTCTTTGATGATAGAGCCTGCTTTCTTAAGACACCACCTCGTGTAGATGTGTCCTCCATGGAGTGAAGACTAGTGCTCTTGATGTTGTAGGCTGAATTAACAACCCTCTGAGTTTTTTCTTGCCCTGAGCATTGACACCTCCATACCAGACAGTGATGCAACCATGCAAGATGCTCTCCACAGTATACTTGTAGAAGTTTTTGAGAATCTTCAGTGACATATGGAATCTTCTCAAACACCTCACAAAGTATAGCTGCTGGTGGGAGATTTGCATTGACATGGAGGCTCCAGGCCAGATCCTTGGAGATGTTGACACCCAGGAATTTGAAGTTCTTGACCCTCTCCACCACAATGAGGACTGGTTCGTGTTCTCCTGACTTCCTCTTGAAGTCCACAATCATCTCCTTGGTTTTGCTAACTTTGAGTACAAGGTCATCACGGAACCAATCACAAAATATTCAACCCTCACAGAAAACTCTTAAAAAGATATCAGATACTCTGCAATCAATGAGATGAGGCTCATACCATGTCATTCTCTCAGAAAATTTGAACATAACAGTAATCAAAACCTAGTGCCATCATGAAGAAAGCACATCAATGCCTCTATTTGCTTAAGAGTTTTTGGAGGTTCCATATTCTTTGTAAACATCTACATATGTGTTATGGAAAGTGTGCTGATTGGCTACATCATGGCTTGGTATGGGGGAACCAAAACCTCTAAGTGGAAAGCCCTGCAAATGGTAGTGGACACAACCCAGTACATTATAGGCTAAACTCTCCCCATTGAAAACATCTTCATGGAAAGCTGCCGTCAGAGAGCAGAAGCAATCATCAAGGATCCACATCATATACTATATGCTCTGTTCTCCCTACTGCCATCAGGAAAGTGGTATAGGTTCCATAAGACTTGTACCACCAGGTTCAGGAATAGGTGCTACCCCTCCACCATCAAACTCCTGAACAACAGACTCATTCAGAGACTCATTTAAAAATTCTTATTTCCTCATTATATATTACTGAATATTTATTTTCTGCATTCAGCAGGAATCAAGGTGACGGGTGGGTTTTAAATATTGGATATTGTGAATGGTTGAGGTCTTATGTCAAAATATGAACTGAAAATGTTGAAATTTTGAAAAATAAGCAATGGGATAGAGAAACAGCATGAATTAATCTATATTCTAGGCAGGGCTGGTGGCAGGGTGGGGCATTCACTGGCATTGTCCCCTCCCCACAAAGTGAGGTATTGTGAGCCCCCCATATGCAACACTAGTGTCGCTCATGTCTCCATGTAATATTAGCCGTGTGTTAGTCTGTTACATCAGAGGGAAAAGGAAATGTGATGGCGGTGGTTAACGGAGGAGGTTCATGGCAGGTAGGTCAGAACCCCTACCACTACCACTCCCCCCCCCCCCCACACTGAGTGAGCATCAGATTGTGCCCCCGCGTTTACCCAAATCCTTCCCGATTAGATTTGTTCTGACACTAATCCTGGTTCTCAGAACCTTGCTGCATTTTAACATTTTTTTGGACTGCCCAGAAAAGTTTTCCATTCACATGTTGGTGAGAGAGAAAATGTACTTTTGTCAACATATATTTAAACCCCTGGAATCCAGAATTCAAGCAACCATCAGCCTCAAGTAACTGGCAAATAAAATCAAATCAAGGAAATAAATTTAAAAATTAATATAAATAAGAATAAAATTATAGGTAGGAAATACACGTTTAAAATTGTGAAAAGCAAATGTTCTCTGAAGTAACACGTAGAGCAGTGGTTCCCAACCTTTTTCTTTCCATTCACATACCACTTTAAGTATTCCTTATGCCATAAATGCTCTGTGATTAGTAAGAGATTGCTTAAGGTGGAAAGAAAAAGGTTGAAAACCACTGTTTTAATCGTACCTAATTGGCTTGTTATGTGCAAGGTTTCATAACTCCAAAGGAAATGGGGCCATGACAATTTTTCTCAAGCAAAATATTTCATTAACAATTGGGCCGAGAGCAGTGATCGTCAACCTTCCCTTCCCACTCACAAACCACCTTAAGCAATCCTTTACTAATCACAGAGCACTGATGGCCTAGGGATTACTTAAAGTGGTATGTGAGTGGAAAGCAAAAGGTTGGGAACCACTAACATAAAGCCTTGGTGAAGATGGGAGAAATTATTCAGCCAGTAGAGTGTCTTGGTTGTGCTTTGCTCATAATAGCTGTTTGAATAAAGTCATGTGAAACAGCAATGGTGTCGCCCAGGATGAAGAGCTGGTTGATGCCTCTCGCCATTGGGGTGACTCTCTTAAAGTGTCTCTTTATCCCAGCTTAGAGTTGCCCTGGTCAGAGGTTTTATCTGTAAATTTGAGTGAGGGGGAGGGGAGATTAATTATCTATAATGCTATTGTTCGTCTTTTGGGTGGCACTGTGGAAGGTGAGGAATCTGCAGATGCAGCGAGGGTTAAATGTTTTCAAAGAATGTGACCGAAAATAAAGTAAAATGCTTTAAGGTTTATATATTCATACAGGTGAAGCTTGTTTGGTACAATATAGTGTTTTTCTTTTGCCTTTTAAACTGTTTATGCTTAATGCAGGTGTTGTATTAGTTAGGTTTTGTAAGAATAAATCTCATGCAACCAGAAAATTCATATCCACAATCTACCAATTACCATAGGTGCCAGATACCAGGGATTTTACTGTATAAAACTAATAGAAAATATCTCAATTAAAATGAGTAACTGACCTAGCATCAAATGCCATTCACAGTTTCCAAATTTCTGGCACCAAGAGGACAGTGAAGTATTTCAAATTTTTGCTCCTCAAGGGTGTGGTCTAATTTTTACATGCCCCTGGTCCTGAAATCTCCATCCAAATGGAATAATTTCTCTCTATTTACATTATGCATCCCCTAACACTGACATTTTGAATCAAATCACGTTTTTTCTTCTAAATTCTGCCAAATAAAATCTTAATTTGTGTTCTTTTGCCTTTGAATTCATCATCGATTCCATCTATTATTCTGGTAAGTGTCTGCAACACTTTCTCTAAATTACTTCCGATGATGTTGTGCCACTGCCCAAGGGAATAAGTCAGTTCTTCAGCTGGCTGCTCATGTGATGGCTGAAACACTCTGATATCATTTCTTTTTTCAAATGAAGTTCTTAACTGGGTGAGGAAAGCTAACAGCTTGTAGTTTTTAATCAACAAGTAAACTTGGAACCTGCAAATCCACCAAGACAGTAACATGAGGCAAAGGCTGTAATACAATTTGCCAAAAAACCTACTTTCACAGAACAGAACATGTCACCTCAGTGGCTGGTTGGAGCAAGGAAGAAATGATGAGGTGGCACCTTATGTCTGAACCAGGAGAACTGAATCTTGGCTACAGGATTGTTAGTTTCCCAGAGATTGCAAACCTGTGAGGCAGACCTGTACTCTTGAATAGAAAACAAACCAGCTATTACTGACCAACATACAGGAGAAGATCCAAAGCTGAATCAGCAAGGAGAAAGGGGTCCTGTGCTTGAAACTCATTACATGGACGTCTATAACATGATGTTTGACTACTCCAGTGATTCTCTGCCTTTTTCTTTCCTCTCACATACCACCTTAAGTAATCCCTTACTAGCCACAGAGCACCTATGGCACCCTATGGAATGGGTTCTCTGTGGTTAGTAAGGTGGTAAGTGAGTGGAAAGAAAACGGCAGAGAATCACTGGACTAGTGTGTTAGCTTCCTACACATGAAAGGCAACAATACCAATCAAATACTGTACAAGCATGAATGAAGTAAAAATCCAGGACCCCAAATCTGTCCTCAATCACATCGGTCAGATGTGTTATACAGGAGCAAATGAACATTGTGTTTTGCTTCTGACATTTGGTTCCATTTACTGCACAGTACAATCTGTATTTCCCTCACCTTTTTGAGCATATGTCCAAGGACAAAGTTAACCCTTTAGTATTTAAATTATTCCATGCCCATTTTATGAAGCTAAATGACACTTAGACATCCTTCCTCCCTGATTTGTATCTGAAAATACAGCATCCACTGCATTGGATCAGCTGTCCACAGAAGCACCAAAAATACTCAACAGTAATGGAAAAAATTCAAGATTCTTTCCCTGTCATTTAATAAAACAGGTGCAATATTGCACAAAATTGCAATTAGTCTGCCGTAAGGCAAAGATTCGCCATCAGCAGAAATTGCCCAGCGTCCCTTACAGTTAGAGAAAGAGAAGCAAAAGAGAGTCCCTTCAGTGTCACCGAGTGAGCCTGGATTCACCTCCAGCGCCCCCTACAGCCTCTGCAGCCACATAGATTTCAGACTAAAGCATCAGCTACCTGAGCTCCAGATCCAAATCTCCGACGTGATTAGGAAGTCTTCAGCACTCAGGCCCCTTTGGGCCTAAATAGACCAATCTCTTCTAGTTATAAAAAAAAACAAAAATAAGAACAAAAGAAAAGAGAAAAACCCCAATACTAATCTAACCCCTCCCACCAAGCACAGTCATCAACAAATAAATTGAAAAGAATCGAGTATTGGCTCTCCGACTTCGGACAGAAAACTACGAATGGGCCCCAGTTTGAATCTTGCCAAATTCAACCTTGATCTCTTTAACATAAGATCTAATTTTCTCCAAACTCAAGAAAGACACATTGCATATGAATTGGAGTTCTGCTGTCTTTCCATCTTATCAAAATTGCTCATCTGGCCATCAATGAAGAAAAAGCTATTATTCTTTTTGAGTTGAATTCAAGGAAATCCTCTCTTCTAGAGAAGAACCAAACAAAGCAATGAAAGGACATGGTTCTAATTTAATCCTAAGTATCTGTGATGGAGCTTTAAAGAATTGTTCCCAATCCTTTGGCTTGGCTTCGCGGACGAAGATTTATGGAGGGGGTAAATGTCCACGTCAGCTGCAGGCTCGTTTGTGGCTATTGTTCCCAATATTCTTGTAGTTTTGGACACTCTCAGAACATATGAATCAGAGAGGCCTCAAATATTTCTAAATCTCTTTCAAACGTTACTATTTTACCCACCTCTACTACTTCCTCTGGCAGCTCTTTCCATATACCCAGCACTCACCTTTTGAAAAGGTGCCCTTCAGAATCCTTAAAATCTATTCCCTCTCCCCCTAAATCTTTACCTTCAAATATAAGACAAACCTGAAAAAAAAATCAATGAATATCTAGGCCCCTCATGATTTTATAAACCTCTTTAAGGTCCTCCTCATCCAGGGAGAAAAGTCCCAGACTATCCAGCCTCTCCTTATCATTCAAACCCACCAGTCCCAGTAACATTGCCGTGAGTTCTTTCTACACCCTTTCCAGCTTTATAATATCATTCCTACAGCTGGGTGACCAGAACTGTGCAAAATAATCCAAAGGTGGATTCTCTCGTTTCTTATACTTATTATGATTGTTGGATGAATCGATGAGCAATGTTGCCAAGCCTATGTGGGCTCCATTGTTATGGACACCAAAATGTGAAGCTAACCTTTCATATCTCCCTGGCATAATTAATATGATGAACAATCTGATGCAATTAATTGTTCAACTGCACAGATAATGTTGCATTCTATCTTCATTCTTGCTCAATGCAACAATCCAGTAATCACGCCCTTTCTCTTTATGCACCCCATTTTGTTTCTTCGGAATATGAGTCATGAGGTGATCATTATTGCAGAATAATGCAGGGGATACAGTCTCAATTATTCAGCGAGTGACAAAGTTTTATTGTGTGCTTTCACGTCTCTTTATGTTTTCAATCTGAACCATCACTCTCACCATCTCCTGGCAGCTTTATCTTCGGCAGGCGGTGCGGTATTTAGATTATGAGACCTTGCACAATATAAAACAACTTCTAGGAAGACTTCAATTCTGAACTCATATTACACACAAGGTTCATTCAACTGTTGCTGGAGTGTGAATCTTTCACAGCAGCTGGCAATCCCATAGTAAACTTGCTGGGTTCCAAGAGGTTTTGCACATGAACCAATCTTGTGTATCAATGAAAACAGATTTTCCAAAGGAAATAAGCTGAGAAACTAGCTTTTAAGTGAGCAAGCCCAATGATTGTTAAGAATAAACACTGCCTTATGCTGTGTAGTATGTTGCCAAATCCTGATAATACATTGTTCAGTTTACAAATAAGCATTGTATAACATGGCTGCAGTGAGTTTTTCAAGGTGTTAATACAAGGATTAAATGAGAGACTGTAAATTCTCGTTTGCAGTGTTGGTTATTCAAATCCAAGCCAATTGTACTCTGCATCAGATGAAACAGGAAAGTGTGCAGACGTTTTCATTGTAGTTTAACACAAAAAGTGCTGGAGAAACTCAGCAGGTCGCGTAACATCCAGAGGAGGCAAAGATTTGTCAGCATTGTTTCAGGCCTGAGCCCTTCGTCAAGGTATGAGTAAAAAGCTGGCTGGCACCTGTATTAATTTAAAAGGTGGGGGAAGAGGGAAGAAGGGGCAGGGGGTGGAGCACAGGCCAACAGCCAAAAACCAATGGGTGGACATGGATAGGAGGGCAGGAAAGCTGAGAATTGATCGTGGGAGGCGGGTGGGTCACTGAATGCAGAGCTAGAGGGAAGGAGACAGAGAAAGAGAGAGAGGGAGCAAGGGAGGGGAGCTGGAGAAAAGCAGACATACGGAAAGAGAGAGGCTTTGGGGCGGTGGGTTTGGGGTGCTAACAGAAACCAGAGAAGTCGATGTTAATCTGGTTGGTGAACCCCACTATTGCAGTGGACAGAGCTAAGGAGCTCAATGAAACAATCTCTACACAGGAATGTTTCACACTCAAGTGAGCTTAATACAAAGCTTCAAAGAGAAAGTAAGCTTTAGGACATGAGTGATACCATTATTCTAATTCCAGCAGTTGCCATTGTGTGTTGCAAAATGGATGACAACCCAGGCTAAGCTAAATGGAAGTGCAAACCAGGAAGGCCCATTTTTCCAGGGGGCCAGCCTGACAGCCAAAAGTCAAGTGGAGCTCAGTGATCGCACTGTTGTCAGAATAGCATGGCCACGTCACATTGCCATGCCAAGAACAGCTGGATCTTGTGGAGAAAGGTGAAGGGACAGTATTCTCCACTGCAGGCCACAGCTCCCCACAATTATGAGCAGATCCACACCTGCAGGATCAGACTGAATAATTCTCACTGATGGCAAACATATATTTTAACTCATTATTATCATCTGACTATACCTATACAACTGGTCGAAACTGTTTATCCAGACAGTGAAAGCAAAATAAATATTGTTAATCACTTACACTTGTTAGAATATAAAATATTATTAAAAATTAATGTTAATAACTTTTCAAATCTCTTCTGCTATTCAATAAGATCATGATTGATCTGAGTGTCACCTCAACCTTTCACCCTCAAGCTTATCAAGAATTTACCTCTGACTTAAAATATGCTGTTTTTCGCTTTTACTACCCTTTAAGAAAGAGTTCCAAAGATTCATGATGCTACAACATTAAACAAAAAAGATTGTTTTTTAAAATTACTTTTTTTAAATTTAGAGATTCAACATGATAACAGGTCCTTCCGGCCCAGGAGCCTGTGTTGCCCAAATACATAAATTAACCTACAAACCTTGTACATTTTTGGAAAATGGGAGGAAACCTGAGCACCCAGAAGAAACCCTTGGTGACATGGGGAAAACAAACAAGCTCCTTGAAGATACTGTATTAGCTTTACACTAACCACAACACTAAGTGGGCTACCCTTTATAGGAGGATCTTTATTTTAAAATGACCCTCAGTTCTAGATTTGACCTAATCTCATTCATATTCTCCCTGTCAAAACTCCAGCATCTAATTTGTTTCAGTGAATTTCACCCTTACTCTTTTGCAGATATAAGCCTTGCCCGTCTATTCTTTCTTTATAAGACAACCCACTTGTTTGCAATGTTCTCTTTCTCCAGACTGTTTCAACATTATTGAATATCGATTGATATTGAATTGTTTTATTATCACAGGTTCAAAAATCCAGTCATACGTTTTGTTCTGAACACTACCCAGGCTATCTAATTGCTACAATCATCAATGTAATAATAACGAACAAACAAATAAATAAGACAACAGTTTGGGGAACAGTGCTACAATAGTTAAATAATACAGGGAATAGAGAAAAGTATAGTTATGAAAGGCAGTGCAAGGGCAGTTGGGCACTACCAGTTTCCCCAGTAATTACAAGGACAAAGTCTGAAGGGAACGATAGGCTTTATTGTACATAAAACTTGAGCTGGCCCGGATCCAAGCTAGGAAAGTGCAGGGAAAGGAGAGGTGGCTCGACCTTTATGGCCTAGGCCACAGGGGAGGAGTCCAGGGGAGAGTGTCATCAGGGGGCGGGCCAGCCCGTGCCTTTACCTGCCAATGAGTACATACAATCCATACCATTACAAGGGCATCAAGAGTCTGATAATAGTAGGAAAGAAACTGTATCTGAATCTGAAAGTTCATCTTTTTCAAGCCCATATATCATCTTCCCAGTAGAAGGGTGGAACAAATTTACATCCTTCCTTAAGTAAAGAGACCAATAGAGTTCACCATCCTCTAGCTTCACTTGTGCCCTTTATAATTAAAGTATAATTTTCCTAACTTTGATTTCAATTCCACTAACAACAATAATATTCTGCTAACTTGCCTAATTACCTTATGTAATCTTGTAATCTTTGAATTTTTTTGGACCATTTTTTGGGTCAAATTAGACGGTGATGGGTCATACTTTTGACCTCAGTGTGCATTGATCAAGGAGTTGGGAAATCAAATGGCCGGGACCGGGGGTTGAGCCCACATTCGGGGTGTCAGGAGCTCAAGATGGGTGGCCAGGACCTTGAAGAGAGTCTATGGCTGGGGCATCAGGAGCTCTGGTGGGCAGGTGGCCGGGGCCTCATGAGCTTTGATGGACAGGTAGTCAGGGCCAAAAAGTGGGGGTGGGGGGAGGTTTACATGGGTCATACAAAAACATGCTATTTTGGGGCCAAAAAAGTGGGATTCAGCTATTACAGAGTATCGTTGATTACACAGTAAATATGGTACTTGGTGTTCCAGCCTTTTCAAATCATGCACTGGTCAACTTGATCCTCTGCATCTCAGAACTCTGAGTGAGATTTTTTTAAATTCCTGCTGAAATAGACAATTTCCTACTTAATACTCCATCTTTCTTTATTCTTTGGCTTGGCTTCGCAGACGAAGATTAATGGAGGGGTAATGTCCACGTCAGCTGCAGGCTCGTTTGTGGCTGACAAGTCCGATGCGGGACAGGCAGACACGGTTGCAGCGGTTGCAAGGGAAAATTGGTTGGTTGGGGTTGGGTGTTGGGTTTTTCCTCCTTTGTCTTTTGTCAGTGAGGTGGGCTCTGCAGTCTTCTTCAAAGGAGGTTGCTGCCCGCCGAACTGTGAGGCGCCAAGATGCACGGTTTGAGGCGAGATCAGCCCACTGGCGGTGGTCAATGTGGCAGGCACCAAGAGATTTCTTTAGGCAGTCCTTGGACCTCTTCTTTGGTGTACCTCTGTCTCGGTGGCCAGTGGAGAGCTCGCCATATAACACGATCTTGGGAAGCCGATGGTCCTCCCTGGAGACGTGACCTACCCAGCGCAGTTGGATCTTCAGCAGCATGGATTCGATGCTGTCGGCCTCTACCATCTCGAGTACTTCGATGTTGGTGATGAAGTCGCTCTAATGAATGTTGAGGATGGAGCGGAGACAACGCTGGTGGAAGCGTTCTAGGAGCCATAGGTGATGCCGGTAGAGGACCCATGATTCGGAGCCGAACAGGAGTGTGGGTATGACAACAGCTCTGTATATGCTAATCTTTGTGAGGTTTGTCAGTTGGTTGTTTTTCCAGACTCTTTTGTGTAGTCTTCCAAAGGCGCTATTTGCCTCGGCGAGTCTGTTGTCTATCTCATTGTCGATCCTTGCATCCGATGAAATGGTGCAGCCAAGACAGGTAAACTGGTTGACCGTTTTGAGTTTTGTGTGCCCGACGGAGATGTGGAGGGGGCTGGTAGTCATGGTGGGGAGCTGGCTGATGGAGGACCTCAGTTTTCTTCAGGCTGACTTCCAGGCCAAACATTTTGGCAGTTTCCGCAAAGCAGGACGTCAAGCGCTGAAGAGCTGGCTCTGAATGGGCAACTAAAGCGGCATCGTCTGCATCAAATATTCCACTATTAACCTGTTTATATCCGTCTGAAGCCTCTTCAAAAGTTACTTTCCTAACTATATTTGTGTCAACAGCAAATTTAAAAATCATACCTTCAGAGGCTGCATCCAAGTCATTTGGATAAATTGTAAAATGTTGACAGCTCAGTACCGATTCCTGTGACACATCGCTCACTATATCTTGCCAACCATTTTATCTTGCCAGCTCTGTTTAAAGCCGCACGTTATGTCCTACACCATGAGCTTTTATTTTCTACTCTAACCTTTGATATCGTATTTCATCAAATGTTTTCTGGAAATCAACTGGACCCAATGCATTCACCATAACACGCAGAGCCCGTTCGCCTGCCGTTACAGATATGCACCTGCCACACCCCATTATTACTTTTGTAGGAATAGCATCTCATATTTTCAAGATAACAGGTTTAAATTTTTCCAAATTAATGAAACCTTTCTCAAATCCAGGGAGTTTTGGAAGATTAAAATCAAGACATTAACCTTCTCACCGACCACTTCTTTGATGACCCCAGGTTGAATTCTACCAGTAGCCAGAGATTTTTCAGTCTACAATTCCAATATTTGTTCAGTCTCGCTATCGCTTCCCTAGTCATTATAATTTTCATGAGTTCTTCCCCCTTCCAATTCCTGATTTACAGATATTTCTGGGATATTTGTTGTATCTTCTAATGCAAAATATCCATTGAATTCATCCTGCCATCTCATATTTCTCATTACTAATTGCCAAGACTCCCTCTCCTTAAGACCAACTATTTTATAATGGCATCTCATGCGACATCTTCATTTTTGGACATTTTTGGCTGTTGTTTTTACTCTTGTTCAATCATTTGATCTGCTCTGCTGCCAATCTTTACTCAATTAAATCTTTTTTCCTGTTAATTTGATGTTATCTTTAACTTTTTTCAGTTAATAAAAACTGCTCTCCCTTGTAACTTTTCCTTCTTATTGGACTTTATTTGTATTCTGGTAGATCTGGTAAATGTCTGCCAATCCATGAACCTCATCCAAAAGGTGTTCATGTGCGCTTAAGAAATAAAAACAGGATATAATATATATTTTCAGAATAACTAAAAGCAGTTAAACAAGTAGAAAGTTAACTCTCAAAGTGAAACACTATTCAACTTCGACTTCGACAGTTCTCTTCTTACAATCACTGCATTCACAAGCACAAGATGACAGTGCTCATTTGCAACGAATAAAGCAACACTCGTACACTTTCTAAAATGTCAATAATGGAAGAATAATTTAACAGACTTTATGTCAAGCTACCATTCTGGTCAAACCCCATTGAAGAATGGAATAAAAAATAAATGCAGTAAACCACCCCCCACCCCCGGTATCCAGCACCGAAGTGGATTGGTAGATGCCGAATAAGTGAATTTTCTGGTTGCTTGAGATAGCGTGTTTCATGGATTAGCAAGCTGACCGCCAATTTTAAGCCGTTGTATTTTTTTACCTATTTATTTTCCACTATTTTTTGGCAGTTGCTTGAGGCTGCCGGTTGCTTGAATTCCAGATATTGGGGGTTTTACTGTATATTAATTTCATGACCATTAAACTTAACAAAGAGACAAAAGGAAACCAGTGTGCAAAATGTGTTGTTCTAGCAATCAGTGATTGATAGATTCGATCCAAACTGTAAATTGGTCGAACTAGCAGCACTGATAACAAAGGGGTCGTTGCACAAACATTTATGAGCATGTCTCAATATACGCCAAGAATTAACAAGTTTACCAAATAATGACATTCTTCTTTTGGGACCTGGGTTCTAATCTTTCTTCCAGATATGAACATTAGTCTTAACCCCAGGGGAAACCAAAGCAAATTAAAAACAAAATAATTATTTTGTGTAAAGATTACAGCTTTGTGTCTTTTCCTGTTTTCTTATTGGCTAACATATTTTAAATCAATGTCACTGATGAGTCCCAATTCCCTTAGACTTGCTGTTATAGATAAAGATTATTACATCCGCAGGAGATCCCAAAGGATGACCTCTGGAATACCTTTGCTAACCCAGATAACTTGCAAAGCTCGCAGTAACATGCCAAAGATAATAAACAGAAATACTTTCTGGAATTATCCTGAACTTCAGCAGAGAAATTCTCATGCCTGTAAAAATGTTTCCCAGAACGGAAAGAATCCAGTAGCTGCACCTGTGTTTCATCATAACAAATGCCCATAGCTAAAGGTATCTTCATCAGACAAAGGAGAAAGGCAAAAATAGGCTGAAGGATTAATGCATGAAGGTAACTTGACATAAAAAGAAAGAACATTTGTACAAAAAAGTCATGGGTGTTGCCTGCCGAACTAATTTATTAGTAAGGTGCCACCAGCACTATGAGGTCACCAGCAAATGGCAAAATGGTGGAATTTAGGATTAGTTGATCCAAAAATGTAAAGTCAGATGTCTCTGACTACATTAACAGTCAGCATAATTAAAGTACTTCTGGAGTTATTGTTTTTAAATGGGATCACAAATCACACAAATTTAAACGCGCAGTCAAAGGTTTAACATTAGAAGAGAAGAACATGGAATTCTTCCTCATCAAGAAAGAAATTTTTGTGATTAAAAGAAGGCTGGTTGCTTCTCCTTGAGGTTGCAGTCAACACAAAAACAAATCATACTGTATTGGGCACAGATTTTATTAGGGCTTTATGGTTCAGCAACTGGCTTGAAGCTCAGATGCAAATTGAACAGTTTGGTTCAGCCTTGTGTCAGCAAATAGAGCGAACAAATGAGAGCTATTGTAAAATTCATGAGTACTGATGCCAAGTCAAACTTACTGCAGCGGTCCCGTAATTAAGACACTACAAAGAGAAAAAGTTAATAAATGCAAAAGGAAGAGAAAACAATATAAGCATTGAATATTCACAGTTGGTTGGCTGATCATACAAAAATATGTTCTATCAGCAATATAGATAGATCTGGAGTAGTCTTGTTATATAAAACATAGTGTCATATTTTGGGTGATACAGGGATGTTCAAGAATCTGATAGCTATTGGAAGGAAACTGTTCACGAACCTGAATGTGATGGATTTCATGCTTCTGCACCTCCAACCTGAAGGAAGCAATGAGAAGAGAGCATGGCCGAGCTGATGGACATCTTTTTTGATGTTGGCTGCAATCTTGAGGTCTTCAGTGGACGGGAGATTAGTGCACGTGATGGACTTGGCTGTGTCGAGAATTTTCTGCAGCCTTTTGCATTCCTGCAGACTTGAGTGTCCAAACCAGGCTGTGATGCAACCAGCCAATGTAATTTCCACCACACACCTGTAAAAATTCGATAGAGTATTCAAACTTATGCTCAAGTTCCTGAGAAAGTAGAGGCATTGGCTTTCTTACCAGTTCCCTCAATATCCAAGAGAGGTCAGCCAATGTGTCTACATCCAGGATCGAAGGTATTGACTCTCTGCACTGCCTTCCTGTCAATGAAGCCAAGTGCATGGTTCTTCCATCTCCCCTTCCGAAAGGGCCTTGTTGACAGAGCACAATTATTGCTCTGGCCCCACACCACTAGATTTTCGATCTCCATCCTACAATCTGACTGTGGTCTTGGATTGTTAGAAAAGAACCAGAGATTGCACCTCTTGCATCCAAGTCTTGGAACTGAGCTGAGATTTTAAAGAAATTCAGTTCAGGCGATAGCAAACATGATATGAATCTGCTCATGGAGTGCAGCTGTCACAGTTAATAAAGGTGTGCTCGCTTTATTTGAGCAAGAATAACATTCCTTTGTTTACAGTTACATGTAGTCGCTCATTCACCCAGTGATTCAGTTTCTGCATTGAATTCTAGCGAAGTATAAACTAAGTTGGTCAGCAGAACTTCCCAGATAGAATATCAGGGACACTCATTTCCATTTATTCACACTAATAATTGAACTCAATTGATACTCATGACATAGAAAGAAGATCAAGCACATGGATTAATCATGAGTTAACACCAAATATTTTACTGAAGCAATTACTACTTTGTAAAGAGCAGAAAGTGACTAATTATAATTTTACATTTTTTTTCTCCAAAGAAAGCTGGAGGACAGGTTGTAACATTCAACATTGAAAACTCACTGACCATGAACACAACAGACTTGCTGATTTTCTACAGTGCAATCCAAAAACAGGATTATCATCCTATTAATTATGAATAACTAGTCCAGAAGTTGCAGTTGAATTGGAAAAAGTAATAGCTTTAGTCTAGCTTAGTTTACAGATACAGCTCAGTGACAGGGCCCTTCTGGTCCATGGGCCTGAACTTCTCAATTATACACGAAACTAACCAACCTGCCAACCGGTACATCTTTGGAACGTGGGAGGAAACCATAGTTCCTGGAGGTAAACCCACGTGTTCACAGAGAGAGCATACAAAGACCTTACGGTCAGTGGCAGATTCAAACCCAGGTTTGCTGGCACATTATAATAGCATGGTGTTAAATGTTCAACTGCTACCTCTTCTGCTTTTATTACACCAGCTATGTCTCTCTTTCATGAATTGTCAAATATTAACTCATTCTTAATACTGCTGCCTGGTTATTTCCACATTCAAATTTGATTTTGAATGTGTCTTTTTGATGCTGTAAGACACTTACTTGGTGAATGACAGAAGCCCCATGTTTGCTCAGATTGTGCTAATGTTGCCTGAATAAACTCAACCATTGTTTTACTATCAAAAGTATTTAAGGACAAATATTAGCTCATTCACGTGGCATGCCAGTTATTTCAGTACAGCCATTATAGTGACCAAGTTTTGCCCATTATGAGGACCCTGAAATGGAGGAAGCAAAGAGAAACAGAGAATCTCAGAAATTAAGACCCACTGGTACTACATTATCTCTGCACCTCCATCACATGTGAAAGGAACTTTCCAGTCCAGCCACCTTTTTATATATGACAACACTAAAGACCAAAAATGGTCAGTTACTGGGAAGTCGCTGTGGTTGCGAATGGAGAGGAGGTGCTGAGCAAAGCGATCTCCCAGTCTGCGAGAGAATGCCACCAAAGGGTGCACAGATGCAGTAAATAAGACCTCCCAGTAGCCACTCACATGTCTGTCCATGGCCTTATGTACTGCCCCACCCTGACCACCTACAAAATGGAGGAACAATGCCTTATTTTCTGTCTGGGCACCCTCCAGCCACATGGCATGAACATTGATTTTACTGTTTTCCATTAAACTTGCTCACCTTTTCTTCCCCCTCCCCCTTTCCTGTCCTTCCAGTTCTTCCACCCACCCAGCCATCCCTCCTCCTCCTCATTGCTGCTGTCCCCTCCCTCCTTTCTCCACCTATCATATTCTGCCTTTGCCATCCCCTGCCCCCTGCCCGTCCAGTCTTTTGTTTGGCAGCATTTTCTCATACTTCGATGAAGGGCTCAAGCTTGAAACACCATTTATGTTTTTCACTTCTGCTACATAAAGGACACTGTTTGATCTTATGGTCTTATAATGGTAAAATTAAGTCAAATCAAAAGGGAACTGATTTCCACACCATTCTATGGAGAGCTTCAATGCTAAGAAATATGAGCAAGTCTGTGCTGCCCTTTGGATTCCATTGAGGATACCACCTGCACAATGCCAGGGTCGCAAGCTCAGCCTGCAGTTCAGAGTCCGCAAGTCTCAAACTGATTGAGAGAAAACCCAAGAGGAAGGTGGCAACTATTCTAGTTCTCCTACATTTTGAAGGAGAAGTCAGCTTAAGTGTTTGAACAAGACAAAGAAAACCAAATTTCATCCTGCATAAGAAAGACGGTCATCTTATTGGTCTAGAATTTGTTGTAACAGTAAACAATAGTGTCTTCCATTGATCTGCAGCAAATCTCCTCTCAAATATCAAATTAAAGCCTCCCCCTTTATTTGACATTGACCAGAACAATCCATCAATTTCAAAAAGACTTTTGGCTACCTGCGGCAACACTCTCATCAAAATGTCAAAGGAAGCCAATCGCATTCAAGATTTCTCACAGTTAGCTGTTACTGGCCCAGAGGACCCCAAAACCCGGCAGCAATAGAAATTCACCAAGACAAATGGTTATTTAAACAAAAGTTGCTTTTAATTATCTTTAAACATGAAAACAGGATCAAACTTTAACTTATTACTATTAACTTAACCCCCTTCTAGTTCTAAGCGCACATGTATGTAATGTGTGTGTAAAGTTCTTTGATTCACAGTCCAGTTTCACTTCTCACTCCTCCAAGTTCACCGGTATCAGGCAATGTGCACAGAATTTAACATGTATGAATTTCACCAGGCTTTGGTGCTTGAAAGGTAAATGGTTACCACTCAGGAAGGTTCTTGTCGGTTTTCAGAGAGAGATTTGTTGCTTGTTGGACACAAACTGATTTGTTCCAATCAGCCACGTCAGTGTCTTGCCGAAGAAACTTGCCTCATCAGGGTTTTCCAGATGATAACCTCTTTCTTTCAGGTCACCACAGAGTTCCTTTTCTGTTTCCCTTATTTCACATTAGGCAGCCAGTCCTCCTCTTGTATGGGCCACAAGGGCTTTAAACAGGCTAAACTAAGAACTTACAACCTGTCTTCAAAATGGGGGTTTCCCACAAGCTTGCCAGCTTGTCCTGTTCCAGTCCCAGCTGCTGCTGCTGAACTGTTGAACTGTAGAATTGAATTCTCTCTCTTTCTTTCTCTCTCTCTCTCTCTCAGAGAAAACCATATGGTCCTCTTAGAACAGCAAACTGCACTCAAATTGCGGCTCCGGACCCAATCTTCTGAGTTCGTTCATCTGCTGCTTTCCAAAACAATAATCCATTACTCCACAAAATGTTCAATTAACACCTACTTGTGAAGTCTCTATAGGCATTCTTCAAAGTTTTTGCAAAGGCACTCGGAGCCTGGACTGTCTGGCTTGAGCAGAGCTCTGGCATTTTAAATGAGATCTGTGTTGAAGTGTTTGTATCTGTGTGTTACTAACTAAAAAACCCACAATTTATCTTTCAAAATCATATCCATATACAATATAAAATATCACATAATTTGTCACACAGCACACTAGGAAGCTAAAAGCACCAGTCTTAATTCACTTTTAAACTTCTTCCAATAAACTTCTTCCAATATGTTAAAAAGTGAGACATTGAAAACTGTGACCATGGTGGAAGGAAAACTACAATAAAATTCTACATCTTTAGTTCAGAATTATGCCTTGAAATATTTATGTGCAGGAATTATAATGCACACACATAAAATTGGCTTTTTTAGCAAAAAGTATGGCTATGTCACGATCCTCAATTATAACTTGTCACAAATCATAAGATTTTCAAAGCATTTAAAGGTGGCATTTGGTCAAAATTACTGATTATTTTGTCAGTTCCAGTGACCTTCACTGGTTGCGATGAAGGCAATAAACAGTTACAGCTGGAGGGGAGTGTCCATTCACTGACTCTACCTTTGGCATTTTCATCTGAAACTAAGCATGCATGAAACCCTGAAGTTTTTGTCGGTTTCGTCAATACTCCCACTAAGCATTACTCCCTTAAAATCTTGCCTGTCAAACTTTCTGTCGGTAATCTGGGTTCATTTTGTTAGAATCTGGTGCCCACAATGACATTTGCCATGTGCTTCATCATATTTGTTTATAAACATTATGTTATAATAGTCACAGAGCATGGGGATGGGGGCCTTCTGGTCCAACTCGTCCATATCAACCAAAATGCCGACCTGAGCCAGTCCCCTTTACCTGCGTTTGGCTCACAGCCCTCAAAAGCAGTGCACGAAAATCCAGTTAACATTTACCGGTTTAATCCTGGTTTGCAATCATTTATTTTTTTTTACAAGCAATAAAAGGAACTGGAATGCAAAATCCTTGATAATTATGGAGAATTTAAACAATTCTCATCAGGGAACTGTGGCAGAGTAATCAAGGAGACTGAATATGGAGGTCAGAATCACTTGCCTTCAGATTAGCCTCCTACACCATTTTTACATCTTGTTTTAGCATTTGAGTAACCAATTGTCGTAAAGAATGGCTTTCAATAATTATAGTCAGTTTTTTTTTTCCTCTCTTGTTTCGGAGTGTTAATCAAGCATGACATTACAAATGAAAAAGGGTGGTGACAAGCAGCCGTCATTGAGTGACAGGAACCGATTACTGAGCAATTCTTGATGCTATTTACACAATTTATAAGACAATGAGACATTTATTTCCGCTGTTTAGTGCAGCGGTCAGAGGACAGCTGATGGTATGAAGACATCAGGCTGGGAGATAGGGAGGAGCTGGGGGAGCGGTGAGTAACAGGGAGGTGCAAATAAAGTTGACATATTTTCAGTGAAGGCTCTCTCTGAAGAACAAGGAACTTTATAATCTTCTTATCAGTGCTGATAGAATTATGTTACATTCAACCAAAGGTATGAAGTCTTAACCTGCACAAGTAAATATGATGAATTGTGCTATTAATGAAGTAAAACATGAAAGTTGGTGGACACTGTGGTTGAAGTAAAAACAGAATGCTGGAGAAACTCAGTAGGTCAAACTATACTTTATGCAGCAGATAAAGATACAGAACCAACATTTTGTGCTTGAGGTATGTAATTAATGATTTTTTTTGTGCTAACGGGGAAAAATTCATCTAAAGCACAATACAAGAGGAAATAAATTGACAAGCCATTTCTCTTTCCAATTGATTCACTGCATTAAAATGGATCGCCAGTCCATTGTCACTACATCCTCTATTTGGCAAAATGAACTCTACTCCATTGTGTATTTGCCTTCAGTTTCTGTAGTGTGATATGCTGATCATTTTCAAGATCTGCCACATGGATTGATAATGGTTTTCCATGTACCACAGTATGCATGCAGATTAAGCCCAAAGCATAACTTGTTTTGTCTTCCTTTGTAATTGTATAGATAATCCATTGAAAATATGTCGCTCCTCCACTTTATCTTATTGGGGATGGAGCAGTTTCCAGCACTGACATTGTCACCACCCCCTGCTGACCACTTCGCCCATCTGCTGTTTTCAACAGTCTGTCTGATGTATGGGAGGGGGAGAAATTACACCAGAGTACAATACATCACGTGTGCCATCTGCAAGCTGCTTTTTTTATATATAAAAGCCCCAAACAGTAGAAAAAAATTGTGTGCTGCATAAACTTTACATGAAATTAATCTGCAGATTTACATTATTTCTGACTTGGAGAACACCATTTCCTGATGAAGGATAGTGGAAGAAATCCTGTTGCTGCATTAAGAGAGATTGACTTTAAGAAATTAATTTTTCCCATTTTATAAAATACAGACAGCTCAAATATCAACTAAGCCTGCTCATTTAACATGGGCCCCAATCATATTTCAGAAGCAATAGCCATTTCATTAATTGTAAATTCAGGATTTCCTCCTGGAAAAGAAGAGGACTAATGTATTTACAGAGAGTTGAAGGGTCAGATTTGCAGCTGTAACAGTGACAAACCTGTCAGCTCTTGCTGTCATTCTTCCGATCCTGATGGGAACTTCTGGCATCTATCGATACACAATTAAAGGTGGACATTGGAAAACTGTTGTCTACCCTCCCCTTCCATGTGCTCAAATAAAGTCTTTGCCAAGACAATCAGCATGCTCACTGACTTGACACGAAGCCACATTTTACACACCATTCTCAATATGTGGGGCAAAATACAACCTGAGACAATGTGTTCCTGGTGGACAGTGACGTAAAGTACATCGGCAAACCCTCTCTCCTGAATTTTAAACACAACAAATTTGAATTGAACGTAAATGTAGTTAGGTTTTATTGGTGAATGATGTCAATCTGAGAAAAAAATACTGCCATTGGTTGAGGCTTTTCATAAATATGCACATCTTACTTTGACCCAGCCTCTGATATTTCTCGAGTCTCAAATGAGTTATCTCTTAAATATTCACAACTTTAATAGTTTCAAAGAGTTTTCATAACAATTTTATTTTTTCATTACATCCAAACCATTTTTATTAAACAACAGTGTGGACTTTTAAAAAGCTGTTATTCACTTTAATCATCCTAGAAATGTGGAAATGAGCTTTTATCTAACCATAATTGCACACTTTAATTCACAATATTGTTCTCAGTTGCTGGAATTTATATCCATCATTTATCCTGACGTTATGATGTCCAAACATTTAGTCCTGGTTGTGCAAATTCTGCCTTGTGACATGACAACAGTTCAGTAAAGGAAGGAAACCCCATTTTCGAAAGGTTTAACATTGAAAATGGTGGAACTGTATTAAAAATCACAACAGCACTGTGAATTAGAAGTGCAAGTTTAAAAGCTTCGCTGTCTGTAGTGAAATAAGACTTCTCTCGCCCATTCAGAAACTAAGCTAACTGGAAGATGGCGCCACCCACAGTCTTTTATCACAAGGATATCCAAAGCTCCTGAATCACTCAACAAGTGAACTAAATATATTTCCACACAACTTATAAAAAACAGCAAGATGCCACTAAATTGCTTGCCCCCAATCTCCGTAGACACAGATTAAACAGAGCACCTGATTCTCATTAATGTAATAATCTCCAATCTTTAATAAATACAGCTAATGCAGAGAGATAAGATTAATTACATAACCCTACATGAAGACTCCATTCTTTATCAGCCTTGGTTTGGAGGTAAGAGTCTTTTATGGAGCAGAACGCAGAGTTCAAATTCCACTCAAGGACTTTAGCACATAATTGGGGACTAACACTTCAGTGTTGTTGGAAAATCTATTTTTCAGAAGAGAAATTAAACTGGGACTATTTCTTACCGTTCAGGTGAACCTAAAACGTGACATGGGATTAGTTGCAGGAGAATTTTTCAAGTAATTCAACTATCATTAATTAAACACCAGTATTAAAACATTGTGTGGTCATTTATCTCACTGTTGTTTGTGAAACCTTGCTGTGATTAAATTGACTTCCATGCAATGAAACAATGAGTGTACTTCAAAGTACTTCATTGGCTGTGAAATGCCTTTACATGTCCTGAAATTCTGTCAGCACTCTTTTAATTCCTACATTTTAAAAAGAGCACATTTGGTATTATCAATTAATATTGTGGTCGCACAACGTGACCTGGAGAAACTACATGGCTTTCAGTAGGAATTGGTGTTAGAATTGTGTCAGTGATCTCGACATAACTTTCCCTGCTCAAGCACATCTTGTTTGTGGTTCACAACTCAGTTATTGTTCAGCTGGGGTGATGGGAGATCCTTGTTTTACCCAAGAAATTACATCAACAACATTGAAATACAAACGTATAGTGTAGTTTGTGTCTTTTAATGAAAGGGAAAGAATGAAGAAATGATTTTTGATGTTAAAAACTCAGCTGGTCAAATAGTGTCCTTTATATAGCAAACATAAAAATACATAACTGACATTTCTGGCTTGAGCCCTTCATCAAGATATGGAAAAATTTCAGCAGGTGTCCAAACAAAAAGGTGGGGGGGGGGGGGGGCAAAGGCAGGAAATAATAGGTGGAGAAAGGAAGGAGGGGACAGCAGAAATGAGGGGGGAAGAGAGATGGCTGGGTGGGTGAGGGGGAAGGAAGGGGAGGAATGGAAAGACAGGAAAGAAAAGGTGGGCAAGTTTAGCAGAAAGCAGAGAAGTCGATGTTAATGCCATCTGGCTGGAGAGAGCCCAGATGGAAAATAAAGTGTTGTTCCTCCAATCTGCAGGTGGTTAGGGAAGCGTGGTCACAAAGGCAGGAGGTGATAGGTGGGGAAGGGAGGGAGGACACAGCAGCAAGCAAGGGGAGGAGGGATGGCTGGGGAAGGGAGGAAGAGAACTGGAAAGGGGAAGGGAAAGGGGGAGGGGAAGAGATCAGTAGGTTAACAGAAACCAGAAAAGTCAATGTTAATGCCATCTGGCTGGAGAGTGCCCAGTTGAAAACTGGGTCTAATTATTTAAATCCAGAAAATGAAAATTAAGAGAAAAAGCATTCACGTTTAAAATTGCCAACTTTAAAGGATGGCAAATACAATATTACCAATGCTAATAAAAGTTACTACCTTGAAATGAGCCATTTTCTTATTATTTTTAGATATCCTTCACAAAACCTACCCAGTGTGGTGGATCGCGCCACTTAATTCTTGAACGCATTGACGTCCCCTGCATGCGCAAGCGCGCTAGCTACCTCCAGATAAATTGCGGTTGGTTAAAGACAAATTCCGACGCATGGAGGAAATTGGGATTGTTCGCCACTCCGACAGCCCTTAGGCATCACAGCGGCATATGGTAGCTAAGGAATCTGGAGAGTAGGGACCTTGTGGGGACTATCGGCGTCTGAACGACATATCTGTGGCAGATCACTACCTGGTTCCCATATACAGGATTTGTCTGTGATCCTTCACGGCACTAGGATTTTCTCCAAAATCGACCTGGTGTGCGGGTACCATCAGATCCCAGTTCACCCGGATGACATTCCTAGGTCTGCCTTGATACCCCAATTGGGCAATTTGAATTCCTCTGTATGCCTTTCAGTTTAAAAGGCACGGCCTAGACATTTCAACACCTAATGGACAGTTACCCAGGGCCTGGATTTCGTACTTGTTTATTTGGATAACATTCTTATCGCCAGCAAAGGGCCCATCTCCATCAATTATGTCAGAGCTAGATGACCACGGTTTAGCGATCAACCTGACCGAATGCCAGTTTGGCCTCACATCAATCAATTTCCTCAGCTACCACATCAGTCAGCACGGAGCGGTTTCACTACCTTCCAAGATCAAAATCATTTTCAAATTTCCAAGACCCTCTACCATTAAAAGTCTGCAGGGCTTTGTTGGCATGATGAACTTTTACCATCATTTCTTGCCTGCTGCACCCCAAGTTATGCAGCCACTTTTCAAACTCTTGGCTGGACATCCAGGGAACTGAAATGTGATATTGAGGCCACGGCCGCTTTCGAGACTGCCATGGGAGTGCTAGCAAGAGCCACTATGCTTGTGCACCCAAGGGTTGACGTACCAATGGCTCTAACGGTGGAAGCGTCAGGCACTAAGGTAAGCGGGGTCCTGCAGCAGCTCATCAATGGCATCTGGAAACCCCTAGCTTTCTTTAGTCATCATTTGAGACCACCAGAGCTAAAATACAGTGCTTTTGACAGGGAGCTCCTTGCCCTCTACTTGACCATACGACATTTTCGCTATTTCCTAGAGGGCAGAGAGTTCCCGGTCTACATGGATCACAAGCTGTTGACTTTTGCCTTCACCAAGATGTCAGATCCATGGTCAGCCTGACACAACAACAACAAATCTCTTACATTTCAGAGTTTATGACTATGATAAAATATATTGCTGGGAAGAACAATCTAGTCACTGACATGCTATCCTGGAAACCATCATTTCCCTCCATTCACCTGCTCCCAGTATAGACTACACGGCTTTGACAGCAGCTCAGCAGGAAGGTGAAGAGGTGGCCATGGATCACACTGCCATCTCGGGACTGAAATTGGAGGACAAACATTTTGGTCGAGCAAATGCCTCCCTACTTAGTGATGCATCCACTGGCCAACCGAGGCCCATTGTACTTGCTGCGTGGGGGAATCGGGTGTTTATCGCTATACAGTTTGGCTCACCCTTTGATTAGGATGGCAACAAGGCTTGTAGGCAAATTCATGTGGCACGGCCTGTGCAAGCAAGTCAGCGCTTGGGTAAGGACATGCATCCAGTGCTAGAAGTCAAAAATTCAGCGCCACACCAAAGCCCCACTACAGGTTTTTGCACCCACGCAGTGCAGATTTGATCATATCCACGTCAACCCATTGCCCCCATCCAAGGACGCTAGTCACCTCTTCACAATAGTAGACAGATTCACCAGATGGCCAGAGGGGTCCTGCTCTCCGACACCTCTGCCCCAGTTTATGCGAGAGTCCTCATCACTAATGTATGTCTCCTCCGACAGAGGAGCTCGGATTACATCTGGGTTATGGTCCATAATCGCACAGTTGCTGGGCATGCAACTGCATTGGTCGATGGCCCATCATCCCTAGTCCAATGGCTTAGTTGAATGTTATCACCATCATATGAAAATGGCACATCTTAAGGGACCAGATTGGACAGATGAACTGCCTTGGGTACTTTTATGGATCTGTACCACACTGAAGGAAGATCTAGCTATGTCCTCTGCAGAATTGGTGTATGGAGTCCCTCTCATGGTTCCAGATTTCATTCTGGCAGCATGTAGGCAGCAGGAATCTCCCACTTCAGTACTCACAAGCTTAAGGGAGAAGGTGGGTACACTGGTATGGGTCTACAACTTCATACATTGTGCCTGAACTCAAGGACTTCATTTAAGTATTCCTGTGCAGGGAAGCACACAGGACACCATTACAAAGTCCATATGAAGGTCCTTTTAAGGTGGTACAGAATGATGGCTCCATGTTTATCATCAACATGGATGGCAGACATGAGACTGTCTCTGTAGACCGTCTCAAGCCAGCAAACTTGGACATTGACCAACCAGCGCAGGTAGTACAACCCTACCACAGAGGGCGTTCACCATCACAACCAAACCCACCCTCACCTCAACAACCTAACCACCTTCAATACTCCGGTTCTGGGGGTGGAGTGGGGGGGGGGTCATGTGGCGGATCGCGCCACCTAGTTTTCAAACCATCATTCAGAAGTTCAGACTCTCGCAAGAGAGAGTGGAGTGTCAACGCCGACGAGCTGGACATTCAATGCTTATGACATGATCAAAAGGAGAAATGAGAGAAGGGCTGGGCGACAGTTATTTTATGGATGACTTCTGTTGTGCGTTGTTCATGGCACCATGCGCTAGACTTGCAGCATTTTAATAGCTTAGTATTAAGAGTGGAGAAAATAGGTTAATGTGGAAATTGTGTAAAACATGTCTACAATTCAAAATAAACAAATAGTGTTTACTACTTTTTAAATTCAAGGCTTAACAAGATAAAATTGAATATCAAACAAATCAGTAAGGATTTCATATGCTGCTTGAATCAAAATTCATTCACAGCAGTTGCAGTTTGTGAGGACTCGTTTACCAGCAGAAGTAAATAGACTTGAAGTGAGGTTTTTGAATTGCAAAATTTTCAGTTCAGCCTCCACCGAGGAGCAATGATGTGAAGATTCGGAGTTGTTTCATAAGCAATAACAAAGGATGGGTCACAAGGGAATCTCCGAACCTTCATAACTCCTACCACGTCATCTTGAAACACTTCTGACTTGCATTTTTTTGGCAGCTCACTCAAAGATTCTTGTGTGGTGAAGGTTGAAAATGGTGCCTTTGCTCACCATCACTCAGGCAATGCATCTAACATATTTGGCCATGTGCCATTGATCCCAAATCTTCAACCTTTCCCACATTGCCATCAGGAAAAACCACAGGAGATCCTTCAGAATCCAGGTGGTGAGTTCTGGGGATGCCAACAAAATGATTAGAATAGAGAATCCAGTGATAGTCAAATTATCGACCAGGCTGAAGGAATTTTTTTGTTGTTGCTTTAATTAGAGTAGTAAACCATCAGGTTACAATCAAGTAACTTACTTATAAAGTTTTAATGTTTTTTTTTGTCTGCTGCATCAAATTTTAAAGTTTTTTCATCACATGATTTGCAAGGACATGATAATTCAGTGGATTACTTGTCATGGCCATTTTCTACTCTTTAGGATAGCAGATATATAAATCAAAACCAGAATGACAGCACCAAAGTCCCTGCTTATTAAAGAAAAATGGAGACTGTAAAAATGACCCTATCCCTTATGGAATACAAAATAGAGGCTGACTTCTAATTTCCAGCATTATCCCAGTCGTTCATTGACAAAGCCTCTCCACTTCACTTTCAGCATTTCTCTGTGACAAAATAATTACCAGTTTGCCACCACAGAATTCAGGTGCTTAATATTTAAATCCTCCTTAGGCTCTTGATGTAAATAGTCACCTCTAGTTTACAGAAAGGGCAGTTTTTCCTGAACTAATACCCCACTATATTAATGCTCCTATGATACGCCTTGAGATATTTTCATGTTAAAGGCACAGCGACATGTTCCTCTTGCTAAGTACAGTTTTTGCATGAAAAGATATCTTCATTTTCTTCTCGAGCCTGTATTGAGCAGTCAAATTTTATTAGTTTTCACAGATGCAAATCTTTCCCAGTGTAAATTTTTGAACATACAGGTATATTATGTACTACTTTAAATCAAACATAAAACAATCCAGTTTTATGCATGCATTCATTACGGGCAAGTGTCCATCATCCAAATTTAGTTAATTTGCCACATTCAGCCTGTGGCTTAAAAGTCCCCTTTAGTCCAGCCTCAACAGAATGGACCTTTAATGTAAGTGACAACTCCCATCCCTCCCCCATCTACAATTTAAAACCAGCTTCTCAGTTTTGATGAAGGGTCTTCAAGTTGATTCATAACTCTGTTTCTCTTTCTGCTGCCTGACCTACTGAGTGTTTTCAGCATTTTCTATGTTTATTTCAGTTCTACAGATGACTTGCCAGCAATGGCAGTCCACCTATATTTTTAAAGACTCCAGATGTGATGCCCCTGTTGGAATTGGCACACAATGATTCTTCCTATTCTCCAAAATAATCTTGGAAAGGCAAGTAACTTATTTCTCAATCGAATATTGGAATGTGTGCAGAAGTATCTGATGAATCAGAATGCCAAAAAGTTTCCGTCAGAAAGGTTGGATGCTTTATTAGATCACATAGTAAGGCCATTGGCCAATCTATGGATAAGTAATCCCATTGGAACAATTTTCTGTGACCTTCTGCTTATTCTTTTGCCATCAACTCCTCTTTGATTCTTCTACTTAATTACACAAAGAGAAATTTGCAGGAATCAGCTTATCAGCACATTTGGAATGTAGAAGTGAACCTGGTATCAAGGGGGAAAAGCACACAGTCACAGGGAGAACATGCAAATTCTAGTCATCACCCAAGATCAGTCTGGGGGATGTCTGTAGAATCGAGAACAAGCCCAGGTCCCTGGAACTGAGGCAGCAGCATTAATACTGCTCTACCAACTCTCTCAAGATGGCGATAATAATGTCTTTAAATAATTTCATAAATGACACAAAAACCACAGCTACCTTTGAGATATAGCACATGGACTTGTTCATGGGATATCTTCAACATACAGTGCCCTCCATAATGTTTGGAACAGGCACTTTTTTTTTCTTATTTGCCCCTGTGCTCTGCAGTTTAAATTTATAATCCACTCATGCATGTTCCAGATTTTATTCAAGGTTTTCTGTGTACAATTTGGTTTGACCGTGTAGAAATGACAGCACTTTTTATACATAGTTCCCTCATTTCAGGGCAGCATAATGTTTGGGGCATTTGGCTTCACAGTGTTTGTGAGGACTCAGTTATGTTTAATTGCTTCATTGGTGCAGGTATAAGAGAACTAGGCTTGCTTCTAGGCTTTTGATCACCTTTCCAGTCTAGTGGTAATTTTTCAATGAGGCCCAGAATTGTGCCAATGAAAGTCAAAAAAGCCATTACGAGGCTGGAAAAAACAAGTATAAAACAGTAAAAGACACAACCCAAACCTCAGGATCACCCAAATCAACAGTTTGGAACATAATTGAGAAGAAAGAGCCTACGGGTGAGCTCAATAATCACAAGGGGACTGGTCGTCCAAGGAAGATCTCCACTGCTGATGACAGAGGAATTCTCGTCGCAATGACGAAAAACCCCATATGTATGTCAGAAAGATCAGAAACACTCTTCAGGAGGCAAGTGTGGATATGTCAATGACGACTGTCCGCAGAAAACTTCCATGAACAGGAATATACTGCAAGATGCAAACCATGGTAAAAGTCGTAAGCTTTGCATCTTGGGCAGTTCCTTTCTGCCTCCACACTGATCTTGTCATCACCCAGAGAGAGAGAGAGAGAGAGAGGTTCATCTTGGTCTCATCTGCCCACAAGACCTTTTTCCAGAATTCTGCAGGCTCCTTTAAAAAAAACATTTTGACAAACTGTAATCTAGCCATCCTTTCTGTGGCTAACTAGTGGCTTGCATTTTGCAATGTAGCCTCTGTATTTTTCATGCAGTCTTCTGCAGACGGTCGTCATTGACATATCTACACCTACCTCCTGAAGTGTGTTTCTGATCTGTCAGACATACATTTGGGAATTTTTATTCATTATGATGAGATTTCTTCTGTCACCAGCAGTGGAGATCTTCCTTGGATTACCAGTCCCTCTGCAATTACTGAGCTCACCAGCGCACTCTTCCTTCTTAATGATGTTCCAAACTGTTGATTTTGGTCATCTTTAGGGTTGGGTGATGTCCCTTACTGTTTTATTTTTGTTTTTCAGCCTCATGTTTTTCACAACTCATGTGAAAATTGGCAACTACAGACTCCAAAGGTGATCAAAAGCGTAGAAGCAAGCCAAGCTTTCTTATACCTTCACCAATGAAGCAATTAAACATACCCAAGTACTCACAAACACCTCTCTGTGAAGCCAAATGGCCCAATCATTGTGGGGCCCTAAAATGAGGGGACTATATATAAAAAGTTCTGTAATTTCTATGTGTTCAAATCAAAATATATACAAATAGCCTTGAATAAAATCTGGAATGTGTACTTTAATTACGTGAATTGTTCGATTACAAATTTAAATTTATTTGGACAGTGCAAATAAAGGGGGAAAAAAAGTGTCTTTGTCCCAAACATTATGGAGGGCAGTGTAAGTACAAAGAAATCACCTATATACCTTACTCCCACAACACCAGGCAAATTTGTGATATATTTCCCTGTGGTGGAAATCAAGAAATAAAAACCATGTCGCACACATGAACCATCTCCTTCTTTGATATTGACTTTGGATTTGTGCTTCATAGCAGATAAAATACATCCATGAATGAAATGTGTGCATGTGAAATCAGGTTGCACTTGAGGAGATTTGAGTTAGACACTTCTTCAGCAATCCATCCCGGGCAAGACCATTTAGCAAGTTCAATGCACAAATTCCATTAGTAAGGCGTCTTGGAAAAAAAGCAATATTAATCAGACCAGCATCATCTGATACCTCACTCTTGTTGTTGAACTGAGTAGATTGGCCAATGCCTTATTCCATCTTTACCTGTGTTATCGCCAGAGCACCTCCTGCAATAGGTTCTCTTTCCATCTCTGGAGTCCTTAAGGTTTATCTTTGAGTGGCTTCTGATTTTCATCTGCATTTGACTGCTTAGTAGCTTCACTTTAAATGCCATCACTTCTATATAAGTGCTCTGGTGACTGCTCCACTGCCTCAGAGATGTCCAACACAAACTCCTGGATGAGCCGCGCTTTCCTCTAATTATACACAGCCATTACCTCTTGCAATGAACTGCATCTCAGATGAAATATTATCCTTTTTTCTGGCAACTGCTTCAGATCATGTTAAACTCTTCACAGCCTCAGACTCCTATTTGGTCTTGAAATGAGTATCAAACCAAAAATCCTCTCTTTCTTAAAGACTAATTCCATCTCTGTAACATCATACAGCTCTTCCCCTGCTTCAGCCGCTGTGCTCACCAATTTTTTAACCTCTAGATTTGCACACATTTAAAATTGCATCTTTTCCTGCTCATTGGTCACCACTGTACATTGTGAACTAAAGTAGTTCCTGATCCACCAAAGCTTTCCATTTAAGAATTCTTATTCGCGCATTCAAAAATCTCTCCATGACTTGATGATGCAGAATATAGCCTCTTTAAGGTGCATGAAAAGGGATAGAAAATTGATTTCTTGATGGTTGGAGAATAGAACCATGAGAAAGGTGACCAAGAAAATGATTGCTTGCTTTTCTCCTGGTGCCATGGAAATTTTTTTAGGAGTTAAAAAGCCAGCCCACATCCTTATTATTCTTGACATTATCTATGATCTTGATATAGTCTGTTATACTTTTACTTCAAGAAATATATTTGTTGCCTAAATGAAATATCATCCTGGAGGGTACATCCTGAGAGGGGGAGGGGGGGGGGGGTGGATACATCTATAACAGATGTCTATCAATTAGAAGATGAAGAGTTATAAAGGAAAGAATTTCTCAAGAATGAGATACACCCTGTTGTAGGTGGAATGTCCTGAAGAAATTTCATCCAAAACTAAATGGCTGATCTCTGCCTTGTCTTGTTATCATAATTATGCTGCTTGTAATCCAAATTAATTACAAAGTTAAGTGAAGAGCTATTAAAAAAGATATTTCATCTCAGGTCAAAATTCTGTAATACAAATTCAATTGTCCTACTCAGTACGGTTATCAGCAACATCAGTGGCTTTGTTCTCAACAAAATGAGTCAAAGATGAGTCATTTACAGTTATGTATTCTTTCTTCTTCTTTGGCTTGGCTTCGCGGACGAAGATTTATGGAGGGGGTAAAAAGTCCACGTCAGCTGCAGGCTCGTTTGTGGCTGACCAGTCCGATGCGGGACAGGCAGACACGATTGCAGCGGTTGCAAGGGAAAATTGGTTGGTTGGGGTTGGGTGTTGGGTTTTTCCTCCTTTGCCTTTTGTCAGTGAGGTGGGCTCTGCGGTCTTCTTCAAAGGAGGCTGCTGCCCGCCAAACTGTGAGGCGCCAAGATGCACGGTTTGAGGCGTTATCAGCGTTATGTATAACGAGATAGACAACAGACTCGCCAAGGCAAAATGACCTTTGGAAGACTACACAAAAGAGTCTGGAAAAACAACCAACTGAAAAACCTCACAAAGATTAGCGTGTACAGAGCCGTTGTCATACCCACACTCCTGTTCGGCTCCGAATCATGGGTCCTCTACCGGCATCACCTACGGCTCCTAGAACGCTTCCGCCAGCGTTGTCTCCGCTCCATCCTCAACATTCATTGGAGCGACTTCATCCCTAACATCGAAGTACTCGAGATGGCAGAGGCCGACAGCATCGAATCCACATTGCTGAAGATCCAACTGCGCTGGATAGGTCACGTCTCCAGAATGGAGGACCATCGCCTTCCCAAGATCGTGTTATATGGCGAGCTCTCCACTGGCCACCGTGACAGAAGTGCACCAAAGAAGAGGTACAAGGACTGCCTAAAGAAATCTCTTGGTGCCTGCCACATTGACCACCGCCAGTGGGCTGATCTCACCTCAAACCGTGCATCTTGGCATCTCACAGTTCGGCGGGCAGCAACCTCCTTTGAAGAAGACCGCAGAGCTCACCTCACTGACAAAAGACAAAGGAGGAAAAACCCAACACCAACCCACCAATTTTCCCTTGCAACCGCTGCAATCGTGTCTGCCTGTCCCGCATCAGACTTGTCAGCCACAAACGAGCCTGCAGCTGACGTGGACATTTTACCCCCTCCATAAATCTTCGTCCGCGAAGCCAAGCCAAAGAAAGAAAAAAGATAGCAGATTTAGCTCACACCAATATTTGAATCCACATCTGGAGATCTTTTCATACACATTGTTCAACTTTCAGAGCTGTTAGATCAAGTTAAATTTAATAAGTTCCATTAAAGATAGCACAAACCTGTGCAAATTTCTTAAAATCAAAATGGATAAGTGATTATGTATTTGCAAAGGAACACTAAACAAGAACTGTACCCACAATATGGGATACCTTAAATCATTTTTGCCTTAATAGGTATCAGATGACCTGATTTCCGGATCAAATCATTGGATTTTCATGAATTATTACCATTCATTTTCAGTTGCTACTTAACTCATGGTATTTCACTTTATTGTGGGTAAGCGGTTTGACGAAAATTTCACTATTAGGTGAAGCTAGATTTTCATTAACAAAAATCAAGTGTTTGGTTGACAATTATTGTAGCAAAAATTAAAATGTCTATAAACTATCTGTAAAACATTAAAAAATGTACAATAAGAAAACTAGAAAGAATATTTTGCAACAACTGACTTGTAATAAGAAAATTGCAGGTCATACTGCCCTTCTGGACTGAAATTGATCCCTAAAAATTTCTTCTCAGAAATTAAGCAATCTTGTTGGTTGCATCAATGGTGCAGCAATATAAGGGTTCCCCACCACTTTATTCTCAGTATAACAAATGTTAACCTGGCTACCAAAAGTTGCATTCCAAAAGTAAATTAAAAAGGTTGATTAATGCATGTTTGTAATACCTTTAAATATTTTCTTCAAAACTACAGTCCCATAGAAACTAATGCAGATGACCACCCAATGCCAAGGTGTTTACAGGGAAGGGAAAGATGAGTTTCAGTTGGAGCTCTTCCATGTATTCAAGTAGTAGGATTACAAGAATCCTGAAAACAATTTGTCCAGTAGCGTAGCTAGGGTGAGGGGTGCAGGGGGGTACAGTGACTGCTCCCCCTGAGCACATCCTTCAAAAGTGCCGCCTCTTTGAATTATGTGCTCACTATCACAGGAGACTGCGCAGTGAGCACTGTTCAAAAAGGACAGAATGTGCTCAAGGGGAGCGGTCACTGTACCCCCCTGCACCCCTCACCCTAGCTACGCTAGGGGAGTGGTCTAGCTCCAAAAGGTATTTATTTCTCTTTGGCTTTCAAAATTATATTAAATTGGTGATAAAAGATGTAAGTGTGATAAAAATAATATAATGCTGGAAGAGTGGACAGAATATCAAATTATAGGAATATAGTCGAATCCTTAGTGGCCTTAGATTCTGTTATAGCACAAGTAAAAGATTTGAGCATTTAAAAAATGTGGCTTCCAAATTTGGTGGTTAAGATCCAAAGCATTTTGACAACGCAGTTAATGTGAACAAATGACAATATCTAGTAGACACATACTTAGATGTCATCGACAATTAAACTGAAATTGTACAAGAGTTTCTTCCATTGAAAGACGTACAAAAAGATAGTAATGAGCACTAGTAGTAAAGGCAAATTCAAGTGTCGAGAAAATGAACATCTTCAATGTACTAAAATTCATGATCACCAATGAATGTGTTCAATTCATCCTAACCTGTCCACATTGTACCACACTTTTCGGATCTTACCAATAACTAGGCACAGTTGCAGAATGATCTTTTAGCTGCTCAAACACAAAAGTTCTATCTTCGTTCTTCAATGGGTGAGGATAGATTGTCTGGGTTAGCTTTGGTCTCCATTGAAAGACATTTGGATACTGAGGTAGATTATAATAAAGTAATAGATAGCTTTGGTAGAAAGAGGCTGTTGTAGTTGCTTCATACATTTTTCATATTGCTTTGTTTTCATTTTGATTTTAAATCCAAATAACAATTATGCACTTCCTTTAAAACTGTAACTTACTTAAGTTTCTTGAGCTTTGATGACAAATACAAAATAGAAATGTATGATGAATTTAAAATGATTTGGTATGCATCGTGGACGTGGCGCCGCTGCCACCATCCCACCAGTACAACGCCACCAAAAAAAATCAGTGTGGCTTGCCTTTCAACCACTGACTCACCCTCAACCTCTGGTATGTGTTGTGGAACCTTTTTTTAATGGGCTCACTCCCCCAGAACCTGGCTACGCCCTGTCTGATTTCCAGACTATTGTGTCAGATTTTTAAGGGCAGAGAAAGCATAATGCATTTAAAAAAAACCAAATTAAACGGTCCGGTTGAACTATGGAAAACAATGCTCTTAGCTTTGGGAACGAGTCTTGTCGTTTTCAGAGCTGGAGGATCACAGTTTAATGTTTTGATCTGCTGTGACTATAAAGCCGTTTGTCTAGAATACTTGGAAATATTCTTTTACTACACAGCAGACTTTTTTGAAGGTTAATTCTGTGTTTACCTGATTATTCTAAAAGTAATGTGTTACAATACGAATTGGAAGAAAATCAGGGAAATGGATTCTGTTCATTAACTGTGTGAGGATTGATCTCCACAAAAACCTGAAGACGAAGTTTTTGTTTACCCAGCTGATAGAAGAACGTTTATGTTCTTAGTAGCATACAAATGATAGTCTGCATTATTCAGTTACTCATTAATCAATCATATGATAATTCAATTAATAGTTTTTGTAAGTCACTTAACTATAAAGACACCCCACCAAATTTCCACTTGTGCATCAGAATACAATGAAAGTTCACCTGTATTTTGCTCAATCATCTCAAAGCCAACACTTCTTCCTTTACTGCAAAAGTGATTCATATTTAATATCCTCCAAAACACAGTTGGGTAGAGTGGAAACAAGAATAAATGGGAGACAATTTCAACCTCAATATCGTGACAACTTCTAAAATTAATTAGAAAACACAAGAGAGACCTTGGACCATGGAAAGAGAAGTGGAGTCATATTGTCCTGGAAGTAAGACAATCAATGCTAAAGGCTATTACATAGCTGATCATCATTCTGCATACTTAATATGAAATGAGAAACGTTTGGCATCACTCATTCTTATAAAAGGGTTCAGATCCAAATATTAATTCTGCTTTCTCTAGATTTGGCCATCTTATTATTTCCAGAATCTATGTTTTTATTGTAGATTTCCTTCATCTGCAGTATTTTGATTATAGCATGTTGTGTTGTTGCTTGAATAATCTCTAAAATGGACACAACCTTCTGGGATTTTTATACAGAATCATAAATAGCATGTGATATTTTAGTATGATACAGCAAAAACAGAAATTAAGTGCGTGGTTTCCCTTTATTATACTGTCCCAGTTATTGCAATCAGGTAAATCACATTTTAGAAGCAAACACCATCCAGTTTCACTGTAATCATTGATTTTCTTTACATAGTTTTCATTGTACTGTGAACTGGTCAATCCAAATTAAAACATTCTTTTGACAAAAAAAGGAGAAAAAGAATATGTTGACAATGGCAAGCTAGCACACCACAGTTCTCACAACTAGCTAATTCTGCATTTAAAAGCAAGTATTAACAAAATACATCTAGTTATCTTGACACCTATTAGTTTACTACATTAAGCAACAAAGGACAACAGCAACAAAGCTGATGTTTTCTAACACTCTATAACTCTGATTAGAAGCAAAAGCTGTGAACTCACTAGTTTAAAAGCAGGACAGAAAAATACTGAGCATAGAATACTTTTAATCTGTTACATTAATATTCATTTCAAACTGCTTAATAATAGCAGTGCCTCATGGCCAAATCATTAGTTTTACATCTGGGTTTCAAATGACACTTTGATTGGATGTAATGTTCAAAAGTTCTCTCCCACTGTGTCTCTGTCGAGTCTTCTGCAGAGAATATGTCTCGCAGTGCTGGCACCTTATTGTGCATGCTGACTCATCATGTGGTTCTGGAAAGACAAAAAAAAAACCCATAAGGAATAAATAACACGTGTCCATATTCACCCAGGGTTTATTGCGGATAACTTGAATACTTGTACAATTCAGCTTTATGACACAAAGCAACTATTATCTGGGTGACATTCCACTTTCATTAGTTTGACAAGTACAAGACTGAATTCAACAATAATTGCATACACAATACTCTGACACGCATACCTTCGTTCTGTTCTAAGAACATAATTAAATGATCAGCACCTTACATTTGATATTACTGCAAAGTGAGATAATTGACACTGCTTAAGAAAATGAAACAGTGAGATGAAATTGAAGATCAAAACTGATTTTAACGCAAATAATAGACCATGTGATAGAGATATACTGTACAGTTATACTTCTAATTCATTTGTGCAGTTGTATTGTTCGTCATGTGGAGGTGACTGGGGTAATTCATCAAATTATTGTTCATAATGTTAAAAAATGACCAACTTAGTATTTTCATTTTTAATGATATGCCAATACAGTATTCAACAAATTCTGTTTTTTCACCAGAAGAGGGAAGCAAAATACCTGTGATTTTTTTAAAATAAAAAGGTCAATTTCCTTATTTTAAATATCTGACTGAGATTCAAAATATTCAACGCTGCTTTTGAGCTCTGTTCAATTTCTCGTAATAAAGCTTTGGTTCAAGAATATACATTTCCCACCTTCACATCCATTTTTTAAATGGATATTAATATTTGCCAGTTTCATCTTCACAAATATTAATTTATTCAGGTAAAAATGCTGGCTGAACACGTAGACATCACCATTTGCACTTTAATACAACTCCGTCGTAATCTGGTCTCAGGACACAAATTAATGACATTGGGTGCGGTTGATTCCCTGGTTGTCACTGCTTTGTTACACTGGGCTGCATACATCAGCAAAAAAAGTATAACGTACAAATGTAAGAATACATACACAATGATGCCCTAACTTGGAAAAAGTAGAAGCCCAGAAGACAAATAATTCTATAGAAAATCTGGCCAGGCTTTGAGGTGTGGTATATCTGAATTACTTACTACTCCATCCTCAACATTCATTGGAGCGCTTTCATCCCTAAAGTCGAAGTACTCGAGATGGCAGAGGTCGACAGCATTGAGTCCACGATCCAGCTGCGCTGGGTGGGTCACGTCTCCAGAATGGAGGACCATCGCCTTCCCAAGATCGTGTTATATGGCGAGCTCTCCACTGGCCACCGTGACAGAGGTGCACCAAAGAAAAGGTACAAGGACTGCCTAAAGAAATCTCTTGGTGCCTGCCACATTGACCACCGCCAGTGGGCTGATATCGCCTCAAACCGTGCATCTTGGCGCCTCACAGTTTGGCGGGCAGCAACCTCCTTTGAAGAAGACCGCAGAGCCCACCTCACTGACAAAAGGCAAAGGAGGAAAAACCCAACACCCAACCCCAACCAACCATTTTTCCCCTGCAGCCGCTGCAACCGTGTCTGCCTGTCCCGCATCGGACTTGTCAGCCACAAACAAGCCTGCAGCTGACGTGGACTTTTACCCCCTCCATAAATCTTCGTCCGCGAAGCCAAGCCAAAGAAAGAAAGAACTACTGGTAGGAGACCCAGAGGGAGAGAGTTTTTCAAAAATATCATTAGGTTGATATTCATGATTCACAAGATTTATATTGTGAAAATGAGGTTACATTTTGGGCCCAAATCAGCCTCCAGCACCCATATCAAATATAAACGTTAAACTTTATATCTGTTTGCCATTACATTCTGCTACACATTATTTCATAATTAACTTTGAAAATTGTGTTATGTCCTTTGATATTTAATAATCTGTCTATTAAAAACATAACATCTTTTAATGAACGTACTTATTAAATAATCTAACCTAATCCTGTCGATCCAGAAGAAAATAAACATTAAAATGACAATTGTAGCTGTATTGTAAAGGAGTTGAAAAGTGATTAAAGGATTATCACAGTATCATTTATATATTTTTATTTGCATGCTGGCCTGGAATTTCAACATAGAATATAGAACATTACAGCACAGCACAGTACAGGCCTTTTGGCCCAAGATGTTGTGTCGACCGACAGAAACCTACTCAACAAACTACATCTTCCCTATTTTACACCCATAACTGTATTTTTTTTTGTACCCATGTGTAAATGTCCCAAGGGTACCTGCTTCCACCACCACCCCAGCAGTGCATTTCCATTGGGTACCAGTTTCCACCACCACCCCAGCAGTGCATTTCCATTGGGTACCAGTTTCCACCACCCCAGCAGAGCATTTCCATTGGGTACCAGTTTCCACCACCTCCGCAGCAATGCATTTCCACTGGGTACCAGTTTCCACCACCACCCCAGCAGTGCATTTCCATTGGGTACCAGTTTCCACCACCACCCCAGCAGTGCATTTCCATTGGGTACCAGTTTCCACCACCACCCCCAGCAGTGCACTTCCATTGGGTACCAGCTTCCACCACCACCCCAGCAGTGCATTTCCATTGGGTACCAGTTTCCACCACCACCCCAGCAGTGTATTTCCATTGGGTACCAGTTTCCACCACCACCCCAGCAGTGCATTTCCATTGGGTACCAGTTTCCACCACCTCAGCAGAGCATTTCCATTGGGTACCAGTTTCCACCACCACCCCAGCAGTGCATTTCCATTGACTGTGCTGAAGATAAATGAGTTAAATTTCCCAACAACAGCTAGCTATCATCAAAAAAATTCAAGAAATTTAAGTGTAAATTATATCCAGCATAATTCAGGAACTTTTGTGTGGTTCAAAAACTAACCAAAGTACAAGGAGAAATGTTAGAGGATGCTTCTTCACTCAGGGATTGGTGGCAGAATGGAATGATCTTCCAGAAGAGATAGTTGCGGCAGGATCCTTTCTGTCATTGATGAGAAGGTTGGATGTGTACATGGATATGAGGGGGTTGGAGGATAAGGCCGGAGTGTGGGAGGGGGAAACTAGTGGAATGGTTTGTGTGTTGTGAACCGGCATGGACTCGAAAGGCCGACATGGCCTGTTTCCATGATGTAAAATTTCATATGGTTTCATATAAAACTGGCCAGACATTCAAATTGAATGAATACATTGCAAGTTTCCACTCAATACAACTATTGAATGTCTTGATGGTGCTGATGACATTGGTCATTATTTGTAGATGCAAATAATCATACAAGTTTTTGCTTTATACAAAACCATAAATCACCAATGAATAAATGAGAAAGTGCAGATTCCTGAACTCCTTTTTCATTATGTAAAAGTAGGTAACCAATTGATGTACTAGATTTGTTCTATTTCATTAAAACCTAACCAAACCATTACTCTCAAATATATAGAGTTGTAATCTTTTGGTGTTTTCTTCACTTGAATTTCACTCGAAGCCAGGTACCATATTCAGGTGTACTCAGGATATGTTTAAGTGGAAACTAATGAAGAGAAAAACACCTCTCTAGAACATTTTTTAAAAAAGGTATGAGCCACGGGGATTGCAGTCAACAATTAAGTGCAAGTTGGAAATTCTAGGCAGTACTCTTTCCACATAGTAAGGGGAATAAGATGAGGACATTCTTATCTATATGATACCAAACATTGATCAATGCATATATACTGAGCAGCCCAAGATTCATTTTGGAATTGATACAAGTCCATTTTGTTGAGAAAAAATTATGGATTTCTTAATTACAACATTGGACCAAATCCAATTCAGTTTTAATGGTAGAGTCACACCAGTTCAAACACTAGTGGACAACAGGAATATTTTACGATCGAACAATGAACCCTTTGCTGATTCCTACTGTGAATAGTGCCTTGTCCTCTTTCTCCGATGATTCTTTTTGTGATTTCTGAGCAAGGATAAATTGGATTAAAAAGCATATTTGCATCATGGTTATGTATTGTTAAATAATTTTTTCCAGAAAAAAGGAATAACTCAAGCCAGTGCACATGCACCAGGTAATTTCCTCTTGGTACACAAGCACAAGGTAATCTCCTGCTGGTACAAAAACACCAGGGAATCTCCTGCTGGTACATAAACACCAGGGAATCTCCTGCTGGTGCATAAACATAATCTCCTGACAGTATAGAAGCAGCAGGTAATCTCCTGCTGGTACACAAGCACCAGGGAATCTCCTGCTGGTACAAAAACACCAGGTAATCTCCTGCTGGTACATAAACACCAGGGAATCTCCTGCTGGTACATAAACACCAGGGAATCTCCTGCTGGTGCATAAACATAATCTCCTGGCAGTATAGAAGCAGCAGGTAATCTCCTGCTGGTACACAAGCACCAGGGAATCTCCTGCTGGTACAAAAACACCAGGGAATCTCCTGCTGGTACACAAGCACCAGGGAATCTCCTGCTGGTGCACATGCACCAGGTAATTTCCTCTTGGTACACAAGCACAAGGTAATCTCCTGCTGGTACAAAAACACCAGGGAATCTCCTGCTGGTACATAAACACCAGGAAATCTCCTGCTGGTGCATAAACATAATCTCCTGGCAGTATAGAAGCAGCAGGTAATCTCCTGCTGGTACAAAAACACCAGGGAATCTCCTGCTGGTACACAAGCACCAAGGAATCTCCTGCTGGTACACATGCACCAGGTAATCTCCTGCTGGTACACAAACACCAGATAATGTAATTAGACTATTCCTTCTTACTTTGGCTTGGCTTCGAGGACGAAGATTTATGGAGGGGTAATGTCCACGTCAGCTGCAGGCTCGTTTGTGGCTGACAAGTCCGATGCGAGACAGGCAGACACGGTTGCAGCGGTTGCAGGGGAAAATTGGTTGGTTGGGGTTGGGTTTTGGGTTTTTCCTCCTTTGTCTTTTGTCAGTGAGGTGGGCTCTGCAGTCTTCTTCAAGGAGTTTGCTGCCTGCTGAACTGTGAGGCGCCAAGATGCACGGTTTGAGGCGATATCAGCCCACTGGCAGTGGTCAATGTGGCATGCACCAAGAGATTTCTTTAGGCAGTCCTTGTACCTCTTCTTTGGTGCACCTCTGCCTCGGTAGCCAGTGGAGAGCTTGCCATATAACACGATCTTGGGAAGGCGATGGTCCTCCATTCTGGAGACGTGACCTACCCAGCGCAGTTGGATCTTCAGCAGCGTGGATTCGATGCTGTCGGCCTCTGCCATCTCGAGTACTTCGATGTTGGAGATGAAGTCGCTCCAATGAATGTTGAGGATGGAGCAGAGACAACGCTGGTGGAAGCGTTCTAGGAGCCGTAGGTGATGCCGGTAGAGGACCCATGATTCGGAGCCGAACAGGAGTGTGGGTATGACAACGGCTCTGTATACGCTTATCTTTGTGAGGTTTTTCAGTTGGTTGTTTTTCCAGACTCTTTTGTGTAGTCTTCCAAAGGCGCTATTTGCCTTGGCGAGTCTGTTGTCTATCTCATTGTCGATCCTTGCATCTGATGAAATGGTGCAGCCGAGATAGGTAAACTGGTTGACCGTTTTGAGTTTTGTGTGCCCAATGGAGATGTGGGGGGGCTGGTAGTCATGGTGGGGAGCTGGCTGATGGAGGACCTCAGTTTTCTTCAGGCTGACTTCCAGGCCAAACATTTTGGCAGTTTCCTCAAAACAGGACGTCAAGCGCTGAAGAGCTGGCTCTGAATGGGCAACTAAAGCGGCATCGTCTGCAAAGAGTAGTTCACGGACAAGTTGCTCTTGTGTCTTGGTATGAGCTTGCAGGCGCCTCAGATTGAAGAGACTGCCATCTGTGCGGTACCGGATGTAAACAGCGTCTTCATTGTTGAGGTCTTGAGGCAAGACTATTCCTTAACTTGGAAGTAAATACCTACTTATTTTTACAAAGAACCGAAGCAAACAGGTTTAGAATTCATAGATAAATTAAAACATCAGATAATCTCTTTTCAATTCAACAAATTCATGGTTGGAACCTCTATTTGGTGTACATGAATTTAAAAGACCAAATAATAAACTTGTAGTGCAGAAAAAAGCAAAGTACAATTTTATTCTACCAAACTAGGTTATGTGGATACTTAAATTAACTTACAATCAACAACAAGTCTTTTAAACTAGACATTAGTATTCAATAATTTCACATCAATCTTTCCCAAACGAACATGCTAATTATAGCATTTAAATAATTCTATGAAATAAGTGTTCAACATAGCAATAATCTATTAAGTTAACTAGCAACATATATAAAATAACACTGGTTGTTATAACCAATTTTCAGAAAAAAAAAGAACTATGGAGATTATTAGATTGTTCCTTGTCCCAATGGCAAACCCATCACCTTGGAACCCAGCCAGTTTGGGGATCTGCAGCTGTGTACTCTCTCCTGCTGCCTGACCTGGTTTTCCTGGTAGTGCATTGTACAGAAACAGATGTGAGAGTCTCATCACTACCACATCTGTCCCAGTACCTGACAGTGGGCAAACGCAACATCCTGTGGGACCAGTTGTCTCACAAAGCTTTTTTTTAAAAAAAAATAAGATAAATGCTATTTTGGGCCAAAATTCTCAAGATATCTCCTTCCAGCAATGATGGGTAATATCAGTAACTGAAGCCAAAAATCAAAAGCTTTCTAAATATTACAATGTCAATATGTTGACATTATCACAACTTGCTTCAGAAGACAAATTAATTTCTTCTTTAAACATCAGTTTTTCCATTAAATAATTAAAAATATTTTTATTCTGGTTTTCATCCAGTAATCTACATTTAGAAGGAAATGAGGCATAAATGCTACTCAAACTTTTTTTTCAGTATGAACTCAGACCTGGCAATGATATTATCTAGGGCTACCCAATGACTGCCCTTGCAGAGTGGCAGCATGAAGACTCATCGCCTGTAATTCCCCAAGCAAAGAATCTTCAACTTTGGCCAAGCCAAAGGGACGCACCTCTTTTCTGCACCTTCCTAGCGCTCGGAAACAAAAAGACGAAAAGCATATTTTCTCACATCACTCTTTGTGGCAACTGCTAATTTGTACTAGTTACATTCCAGGCTCACATCGACTGCCCATTTTGTTAATTAAGAAAATTACATCATTTGTAAAGAAAAATGGAAGAATCATATCATTATTTTAAAAACATTTTTCCTCTAACTTTCTAACTATTTGAGACAAAATACTTTAATCTAGAATTGATTCAATATTTGAGTATTCACAGCCATTTAAAGAATTTGAACTATGGTTGTTATCATATAAGCAAATGTATCCAATTTGTTGAAAGCAAGATCGCACATACCAGCACAGCTTTTTACTTTTGGCAGGTTGGAACCATATAGGAAATCTGTTAAGCAATGCTCATTTGTTCCAAATGCAAGTATAAACAATATGAATCTCTGATTAATGTTTGGTCCAATGTGAGAAAACTAAGCAAGCAGCATTTTGTTATTATACTTAGTAAACCTACACATATTAGATGGTGCTATTCAAAATAGAGCACATTCAGCGTCAGTATAGCAGTGCACACTGAGTTGGAGTGCCCCGAGGTTATCATAGCAGTCACTTATCAGTATATTATACCACAATATTTGGAACAATGTCTAAAGCCACAGCCATGCCTGACCATGAAATCTTGATGCCAACAGATAAGGATGATATTTGTTTTTAGACTGTTATTGACAAGCAGTTCAATATTGTGCAGAGGTCCTACGAAGGACACCAGTATTAACATACATCTCTCTTCGTAAAACGGAAATTGTTAATAATTTAGATGAATATGCTTCATTTTTTACAGAATACTTTACTGTCTTTTGGAAAGCACTGAAATGTTGGTGACAGCTGTGTGGATAGATCCTCATGCCAGAAATTGATGTTTTATCAGTTACTGCAGTACAGAACTGAATTCGCGCCATATCTAAATGATATGTTGATATGACCTACTGCACTTTTCATCACTGACAAATTGAGGGGTCATTTCCTTTTATTAGTCCCTTTTTTAAACAAGTAACTAGGTTAAATCAATATCACTTGTTTATCTTTAGCAAAGGAACACTTCTCTTTAAAAATACTGTAAATAATTATTTTTCAGTTTAATATTCCTTTCAACATTCAAAATGTACTTGAGATTTGCTGTCAAATAAACATATCCAACGTAGGTTCAGAATTAAAAAAAAGAAATAGAGCTGTATGTAGTGAACTGCTGAGCTGTATTGTGTACCTGATTACCTGGCTCCGCCCCGTCCTGTGACTGTCCCTGTGGCCTCCCCCTCTTTTGACCTTGTATGAAGCCTCTAACACCCTGACCCTTCCCCAGAAAGCCCGGGTCACGACACAGGATGAGGTCCTTGTCCATTGTGAATAAAAGCCTGTCGATCAGGGACTCAGTCTCAGACTCTCGAGTTATTTACTGTGTGTCAGACGTCCAATTCAGTTTTACAATAATTTATTTCATTGCATGCCTATTCTTTCTGGAATTACCGGGATCTTTCAGAATCTTTTTTCAGGTCAATATAATGTGTATTAAATAAGATAAACTATTTGAATTACCACTACTTCCACTCAAGAAAAATACATACATTTCTTAAATCAGTCATTATCAAAACCAAAATCACAGACTTGCCTTTTTGAGCAAAACTGTTTGAATTTGTATAGCATCTTGCACGTGCCCTTTAATGAGCACTCCAACAATAAGTCAAGGATACATTTACAAGGAGGGGGAAGTAAAGGCTCATCTAATTCAACAGATTTTTGGAGAACAAAAAACCTGCTGAAGAAATCACCGGGGTGAGTGGTCAAGTAAGGTGTCAACTAAACCACTGACCTTTTCCCCAACACATGCTGCTCGACCCTCTGTTCTTTCAGCAGATTGTTATTTTTTTCCTCCATGTTCCAGAATCTGCAGTTTCGTGACTCTGGAATTTGTAAAGAAATTGTAGAGAACAGAGATTTGGGAGGGAAACTTGAGATTGGGGCTGCTGTTATCAGATAAATTGACATGCAACAAGTCTCTGGAAAAAAAAGCGTAAAACCCGAAAGTCTGCAGAATGTACTAAAAAACACACAAATACTGGAGGAACTCAGCAGGTCACGCTGCATCCAAGAAAAATTGAGGAAAATACTGTATGGAGGAAAGCAGCAGGAGGGAACAGGCCAAGTGGTGGGATCACTATAAAATTGGAGGAAGTAACCAAGAAGGGGACTGAGATGATTAAGAGATTTGAATAAAGGAACATGAGCTTTGATGAGAAGGTGATGGATGAGTTCTGCTATCAGCAGTGTTTCAGACGGCCTCAAGTTCATCTAGGATGGAGATATTTGCAAGTTTGCATGGTGCAATGCACATGAAGGACTGTCAGTGGTACTCTGGTGTATTCCAGGGAATCTGGAACATAATCAAGATTGCTACGTCATTGTAGCAAAGATACAGCTGCACTGTTAAAGAGGTAATCTTTTTGATACACTTAACGGAGGTTCCATTCTAGGGAATGAAAGATGAATTTAATGCTTTCTACACTCGATTAGACCACCAGAACAAGGAGCGACCATTAAAATCCCCTGTGACCCCAGTTGATTCTCTACTGTCAGTATCCGAAGGTGATATTTGGGCTGCACAAGGAAAGCATCTGGTCTGGACAAAGTACCCGGATGAGTACTAACAAACCTGCCAATGTATTCATAGATATCTTCAACATCTCACTCCAGCAGGACGTGGAACCCACCTGGTTCAAAGAGGCCTTAATTATACCTGTGCCCAAGAGGAATGTGATAATCTGCTGGATGACTATCAACCAGTGACACTGAGATGAAGTGTTTTGAGAGGATGGTGTTGAAACATACCAACTGTGAGCAGCAACATGGATCCGTTCCAATTTGCCAACTGCAGCAAGAGGTCTATGACTGATGCCATCTCACTAGCTCTATACTAAACCTGGGACACCTGGACAGCAAAGATGTATACATCAGGATGCTCTTTATTGTCTACAGATGAGCATTCATACCCTCAAAACTAATCAGGAAGCTCCAGGACCTGAGCTTCAAAACCCCAATGTGTAATTGGATCCTGGATTTCCTCACCTCCAGACGCCAATCAATACAGATTGGCAAGAACATCCACCACAATCTCCATCAGCACTGGAGTACCACAAGGCTGCATTTTAGCCCCCTGCTCTACTCAATATGACTGTGTGGCTCGGTACGACAACAACACTATCTACAAATTTGCCGACAATGCCACAGGAGTGGGCTGTATAAAAAGAGATAATGAGTCAGAGGAGGGAGAATGAAAACTTGGCTGGATGGTCTACTAACAACAGCCTCTCACTCAATGTCACCAAAACCAAGAAGCTGATTGTAGATTTTAGGAAGGGAAAACCAGAGTGTATGATCCAGTGATCATTGGGGGTCAGAGGTGGAGAGGGTGAGAAAATTTAAGTTCCTGGGATTCACTACCTTGAAGGGGCCTTTCTTGGACCCAACATATTAATACCATCACGAAAAAAGCACATCAGCCCTTCTACTTCCTTAGGAGTTTGCAGAGGTTCGATATGACATCTGAAACCTTGGCAAACTTCTACAGATGTGTAGTGGACCGGCTGCACAAGGCCTGGTATGAGGGCACCAATATCTAAGTCCTGTAGAAGGTAATGGACACAGCCCAGTACATCACAAGCAGAACTCTCTTTCCCCATCATTGAAAAAATCTACTTGGACTGCTGTCTTGGGGAGCAGAGGCAATCATCAAGGATCCACACCATTCACAACATTATCTTTCTTGCTGCTGCCATCAGGAAAGAGGTATAGGTGACACAACACTCTGACGACCAGGTTCAGGAACAGTTGCTACACCTGCACCATCAGACTTCTAAGCAATAGACTCAATTAGTGACTCATTTAAACACTCTTACTTTGCACGTTATTTATTACTGAATATTTCTTTTTTTCCTGTAATGCAGTCAGTTTGTTTCCATTTCCCTCTTTTGTTTGCGTGTCTTTTTTTACCTTGAGTACAGTTTATAGTTACCGATAAGTAGAAATTCTGCTGGCCTGCAAGAAAAAGAATCTCTGGGTTGTATCTGATGTCACGTCTGTACTCTGACAATAAATTTGAACTTTGAAGTCAGGCAAGTGGATGAAATGTCAGTGGGTGTGTACGTTGGGGATAGTGATCCAGTGAGTTTAAAAGTCGTTATGATAAGGGACATGGATAAACCAGAAATTAATTCTGACTGCAATGTTCAAGGCAAGCATTGACTGGGAGAGGCTATATTCAGGCCTACGTGGGAGCTGTTAAAAAATGAATTAGAGAGAGCTGAAGACCAACATGTTCCTGTCAGAATGAAGGGTATCGAGAACGTCCAGGGAACCCTGGAAATCAAGGAATATTGAAGGTTTGATGATGGAAAAAAAAGCACATCGTCAGTGTTGCTCACAGGGAAGGCCCTTGTGGAGTACAGGGTGGTCTTAATAAAGAAATTAGGATGCAAAGAAGGACCAGAAAATATTACTGGCAGATAAGATTAAGGAAAATCCCAAGATATTTTTCCAAGCAGAATAGTGACACCTCAGAACATATAAAGGAAGAGGTACTGGAGGTCAAAGTACATAAAAAGTAGATAAATCCCTGGGGCTTGATTATGTGCCCGAGAACATTGTGGGAAGTTTGTGAAGAAATTGCAGGGGTTCTGAAGGAAATATTCAGTCATAAATAATGTGGAAACTAAAAGTCTTTCATGAGAGAGAAATTTTAGCCGCAGGTGAGGAACCGGAAGACTGGAAGGTGACTAATGTTGGATCTTTAAGAATGCCTGCAACGACAGGCACAAAATGATACAATGGTGAGCTCAACATCTGTCCTTGAAAAGTTACTGGAGGGGATTCTGAGTGACAGGGTCCATCAGAATTTGGAAAGTCAATGCCTAATTATGGACAGTCACCGTGGCTTTGTGCATGAGAAATAGTCTCTCACTAATTCTAATGAGTTTTTGGAAGACAGGAGAAAGAGTATTGACGTGGCAGGGTGGTGGATGTTGTCTGCATCAACTATAGCAAGGACTTTGACAAGGTCCTGCAGGCAGAGCTCGTCAGGAAGATCAATTCACATGGAATCCAATGGATTGGTTGGATGGCAGAAGTCAGAAGGTGGTAGTGGAAGGTTGCTACTCAGAATGGCAGCCTGTTATCAGATCAATGTTTTAGATGTGGCGAAGAAACAGGAACCATTTTGCATTCAACCTGGTCATGTTCTAAGGTGAGGACTTTCTAGGAAGATTTGGGAAATCTTCTAGAACAAATCACTAAGAGATGATTTATTCGGATACTGGATTTATTTATATTGAGAAATATAGCAGATATAAGACCTAAAAAGAGATTCTCAAAACACCAATTAGAATTTGTAAAGATCGCATTGGCAGTGACCAGGAAGTGTATAGCAGTTACCTGGAAATCGGATTGGCATCTAGATATGACCTGTTGGAAAGCGGAAATATATGCTTGTATTTTCCTGTAGTAAATGACTTATAACCTGAGGAAAAAATGCAATGTTTTTCTAAAAATTTGGAGTCCATATCTTCAACACATAGGTGTAGATTCTTAACAATGCCCTCTGCTCCCCACTCCCCCCACCCTGCTCTTGGCCCCCTGTATCTGGGAACCACATGGGATTCCAAATAACTCAGGATGTTTGTCCCTTGTCAGGAGATTGATGAATCCAATGACACCTTTTTCTTTTTCTTTGTCTCTTTTTCTTTTCTCTCTTCAATTCTATTGTCTATTTCTCTCCTTTATTTCCCTGGGTGAGTGGGAGGGGGGAGGGTTAGAGCTTGTTCTTTTTTTAAATTTTCTTACTCAAAATCAACATTGAATGATAAGATTGTTTCTTTTATGTAATTGGCGAATTTCTTGTTTTCATGTTGATTTGAAAATATGAATATATAAATGGCGGCCTGTACACAGTAGTGTGCAGCAGGAATTGGTGCTGAGTCCACTGTTGTTGGTCATTTATATTAATAAAGTGGATCACAATGTTATTAGCATGGTTAGCAGATGACACCAAAATCGGTGGTGTTAATGGACAGTGAAGATGGTTATCTGAGATTAATACAGGATCAAGATCAACTGGAAAAGCAGGCCAAGAAATGGCAGACGGAATTTGAATCGGACAATGTGAGAAGTTGCATTGTGGTTGCTTAAAGCAGGGTAAGGTTTACACGGTGAATAGAGCCCTGGAGATGTGAGGATGCAGGTACACATTTTCTTCAAAGTTGCAAAAGAGATGTACAAGGTGGTGAAGAAGGTTTTTGGCATGCTTGCCTTCATTAGTCAGAGAACTAAGTACAGGAGTTGGGACATCATGTTGCATCAGTACAAAATATTGATGAGACCTCACAGTTAGAGATATTGTGAGCAGTTCTGGTGATCCAACTGCGTAAAGTGTATTATTAAGCAGGAAAGGGTGCAGTGAAGAATTCACTAGAATCTTACTGAGACTGGTGGGTTGGAGTTATAATAGCAGGCTGGGCCGGATAAGCTGCAACTTTACTTCTTGGACTGTAGGGGACTTAGGTGCTACTATATAGAAGTAAATAAAGTCATGAAGGGTACGGGTTGGGTCAGTAATCAAGGTCTTTCCAAGGGTAGGAGTGTCAAAAACTAGATTGTACAGTTCTAACGTGAGAAGGGAAAGAGTTAGTGGCACCTTTTCTACTCACAGCACTGTAGGTCATTGAAGAAGTTGCCAGAGAAAGTGGGAAAGGCAGGTACAATTGCAATGTTTAAAGGACATTTAGATAGGTACATGGACAGGAAAGGGCCAAACGCAGGCAGCAGGGACTAGATTAGGTTCAAAACCTGATCAACATGGACCATTTGGGCTGAAGGGCCCATTTCCATACTGTGAAACTCAGACAGAGTTTCTGTATTAAGAGCGAAAGAATGACGAGGACCCATCTGTATGTGGAGTCAAATGATGTGAGTAAGGTTGTCATTTCACATTTTTCATCTGTAATTAGTAACTATACATCATGACTGGAGATTTCATTTGAGGAAAGTGAAAGTCAGGAGCATGATAAAATTCAAAAGAAGGTACAAGATGTCATAGCAGGCATAAAGGTGATTAAATTGATCAAATCCCCAGGGTCTGATAAGATGTATCCCAGACTGCTATGGGAGACAAAGAAAAAAGTCACTGGAGTTTTGATGGAGATATTTAAATCTTCACTGGTCACAGATGTGGTGCCAGTGATTGAAGGGGAGCAGGTGTGTTACCTTTATTCAAGGAGGATGCCAGAAATATGCCAAGTAATTAGAGGCCAGTTAGCTCAATGTCAGAGGTTTGGAAATTATTGGAAAAATTCTGAGGGCAGGGTTAATCTTTATTTGGAAAGCAGAGATTGATCTGGGGATGTCAGCACAGATTTGTTGGAGGGAGGTTCTGTCTCATTTAACTGAGTTATCTGAAGAAATAATGAAATATATTGATGATGGTTGTATACTTGATGAAGTTTAAATGGACCAGTCAGCCTCTGACAAGATCCACATGGAAGGCTGTTGTAAAAGTTTGGAGTCCAAAGATTGCTTTTGTGATTGGAAGTTTGTAACCAGCAGCGTACCATGTGCGTACAACTTAGATGGGAATATAGGAGGTATAAATGATAAGTATGTAAAAAAGATGTAAATGCGTTGTTGATAGTGAAAAAGGTAATCGTAATCTTAATCTATACAATTCAATTGATCATCTGATAAGCCATTCACAGCAATAGCAAATTTATTTTAATCTTTATGAGGGTTTGGTGATTCATTTTGGGGGTTAAATAAGGGTATGACATGTACCACAGCATGAGCATTGAGGAACAATGACCTTGGTGTACCTGCCCAAAGGTCCCTGAAGGGCGATGAAGAATGTGAAGACTTGTCTCTTTTTTTTAAGCAGGGCATTAAAAGAACATGAAAATCTTAGTACAACCTGAATAAACACAGTTGAATATTCTGTACAGCTCCTGTCGCCACACTATCTTTCTTTGTTTTCTTTGGCTTGGCTTTGCGGACGAAAATTTATGGAGGGGGTAAATGTCCACGTCAGCTGCAAGCTCGTTTGTGGCTGACCAATCCGATGCGGGACAGGCAGACACGGTTGCAGCAGTTGCAGGGGAAAATTGGTTGGTTGGGGTTAGGTGTTGGGTTTTTCCTCCTTTGTCTTTTGTCAGAGGTGGGCTCTGCGGTCTTCTTCAAAGGAGGTTGCTGCCCGCCGAACTGTGAGGCGCCAAGATGCACGATTTGAGGCGATATCAGCCCACTGGCGGTGGTCAATGTGGCAGGAACCAAGAGATTTCTTTAGGCAGTCCTTGTATCTCTTCTTTGGTGCACCTCTGTCACGGTGGCCAGTGGAGAGCTCGCCATATAACATGATCTTGGGAAGGCGATGGTCCTCCATTCTAGAGACGTGACCCACCCAGCGCAGCTGGATCTTCAGCAGCGTGGACTCGATGCTGTCGGCCTCTGCCATCTCAAGTACTTCGACGTTAGGGATGAAGGCGCTCCAATGAATGTTGAGGATGGAGCGGAGACAATGCTGGTGGAAGCGTTCTAGGAGCCGTAGGTGATGCCGGTAGAGGACCCATGATTCGGAGCCGAACAGGAGTGTGGGTATGACAACGGCTCTGTATACGCTTATCTTTGTGAGATTTTTCAGTTGGTTGTTTTTCCAGACTCTTTTGTGTAGTCTTCCAAAGGCGCTATTTGCCTTGGCGAGTCTGTTGTCTATCTCGTTGTCGATCCTTGCATCTAATAAAATGGTGCAGCTGAGATAGGTAAACTGGTTGACCGTTTTGAGTTTTGTGTGCCCGATGGAGATGTGGGGGGGCTGGTAGTCATGGTGGGGAGCTGGCTGATGGAGGACCTCATGCGCGAAAGCCGCACTGTGATTCTGGGAGAATATTCTCGGCGACACTAGGTATTATTCTATTTAGGAGAATCCTAGCGAAGATTTTGCCTGCAATGGAGAGCAGCGTGATTCCCCCGTAGTTTGAGCAGTCTGATTTCTCGCCTTTGTTTTTGTACAGGGTGATGATGATGGCATCATGAAGGTCCTGAGGCAGTTTTCCTTGGTCCCAACAAAGCTTGAAAAACTCATGCAGTTTGACATGGAGAGTTTTGCCGCCAGCCTTCCAGACCTCTGGGGGGATTCCATCCATACCTGCTGCTTTGCCACTTTTCAGTTGTTCAATTGCCTTATATGTCTCATCCTCGGTGAGGACCTCATCCAGCTCTAGCCTTAGGGGCTGTTGAGGGAGCTGGAGCAGGGCGGAATCTTGGACTGAGCGGTTGGCACTGAAAAGACATGAATATACTGGAGAATGGCAGAGGAGATTCATTAGGATGTTGCCTGGGATGGAATGTTTCAGTGATGAGGAGAGGCTGCTTAAAAAGTAGGTTAAAGGGGTATTTGAGAAAGGTATGAGAAGCAAAATGGGGTGGATAGTATGAAATGTTTCTTACTATCCAAACACATTGGGTATAGTTGGATGAGTAAGAGATTTCTTTGCCTGATGGGCTTAAGAACACATTTGGATTTCATGTGGTGATTAAAAGGTCAGCTTAAAATGCCAGGGTTCAAACCTGACAATGTGGTCAGGGACAAGATGAAGAAATTGTCATTCAACAAAAACTGAAAGGCAGAGATGTGGTTGAGAAATAGGCAGGAACACAGGTGGGGAAGGATGTGCCTGAGTAGGAGAAAAAGATGAGAAATCCCAGTTGGGAGAAGGGACAAATGCTCTGGCTGTAGTGGAAAGACCAGAGAGAATAAAGAGAAGAAAATTTCTTAAAACTGGACAGCAACTGAGAGGATGCTAATCTCAATCAAACTGTACAGAAAGGAGATTTACTTAGAAGATGGAATGACCAATATATCAGGGCAATGTTCTGTGCTCAACCACAAAGTTGGATTTGTACAGGCTGAGAGAAGATTAAAACTCATTTAAACAAAGAGCAGAAAGAAAATAAATAATATTTGATATTGGGGTTGCACTTTGCAGAGGGAAGGGATCGTGGAGATAATCTAATGACTCAAAAAGTCAGAGAGAGCAAGGCAGATGACTTGTGAAGCTATTTGTTGGGGATTCCAAAATGGAGAGAAACCTTGTCTTTTTATTGCAATATTGAAAAGCAAGAAACACCACACAATGAACAATTCACCTGCCTCAGTGACATGGTAAAGGAATGGCTGCAGTCCCAACAGAATTTACTTCCAATAAATACAGGAATAAAAGAAAAAGCTCATGAAAACACTTTGGAACTCCGTGCAGTACACTAAAGTGCTGGATGAACTCAGCAGGTCATGCAGCACTGATGAAAAGGAATAGGTAGTCAATATTTCAGGCCGAAGCCCTTCATTAGGTGTACTGAGCAGTGTGGGAGGTTGGGAGATGGAGGGCTGGGTGTGAGCACAGGCCTTTGGAACCTTCACTTATTTTTATTTCAAATTTAGACGCTTTAGATTGAAACAATTAACCAACTTAATTACATCAGTTCTTTTCCACGTTTACTGAAATTCAGTTCTTCCCTGAACTGCAAAACCACATGTTTAACAAGACAGTGTGTTAATGACATAAACTTATCCAAATGTTCAGCTGCTAGTGAGAAGCGAAAGACAGTGAGTGAACACATTTCAATAAATTTTATCGCTTATAATGACACTAAGTCCAAGAAGACAATTGTGAACAGGTCTGTCAAGTAATCATGTGACTCCTACAGTTAACCTGTCATGACATTCTTATTCTGATCGTCCACTAGATATCATAATTCTGCTGCATCACAAGAATCTTCTAATAAATACTTCAAACTACAAATAGAAATTAGCCCAGACACTTGAGGTGCACTGCTCCTCCTTGTACAAATAAATTAGGTCCAACTTCAGCCAAAATGTATTTGTTTATATGGTAGAGTGCAGTCTTTCCCCCTCTTTTTATTAACATATTTCTATCATGCAAAATAACTTACATTCACCTTTAAAGCAGAAAAGCATCTCGAAGTTGATGGAAGGTAAACCAATCAAAAATACAGCTACGTCAAGCTGACTAAGCTGTGCTCTGGTTGGAACACCAGTGCTAGATCAGCAAAGAAGGCTGCAAAATTAGAATATGAGGTGAAATGCATTGCTTTGAATAAAGAATGCTGACTGATTATGCAGGAAGGATCAATAAAATGAATACTCTATGGGACTGTATCTGATAATGAACTTTTCAACCTTAAGTCATGCCCAAAAAGTAATTGATATTTCTGAGTCATGAGACCCAAATAAGTAAACTTGTTGGCTTTGTCCCACTGAAGTAACTTAAAAAAAATCTTAGTGAATTAAAAGCACAGCAGAAAATTCACAAATAGGCCACTGAAAATCAAACACAATTTCTATTAGGGCTTTCCAAAATGGTTCAGCAACTTCAGCAAAATATCATCTCTTATCAAGAATTCCAGTGATATTTTGCAAAATTTAAAGTAGGAGTGAATGAGAGAGCACCTGTTAAAATTGTAACTTGAACATTTATGGCCAACGTAAAAAATAATTATCAATGTTCTCTGAAAATAACTGAAATGCAAAAGAGCAATGCATTTGGAAATGACAGACCCAATTCCAATGATCTTAAATTCTGATGCTTCCTTCATTTTTAACTTACCAAGTAAAGGACGGGCCTTTTACCAACTTCTTCCCAAGCAAATGCCAGTTGGATACAAAGTGCAACTGCTCCCTTTGCCTACAAAAGGCCAGGCCAATTCTGATGACCATCTATGCAAAAATAAGCCCCAACGAGAGTATGGGTTCAAAACAAGAAAGCTGGTTTGAAACTTCCCCATTGTTACCCAGAGGATAGGGTAATTTGTTTGAATAAAGTCTTGACTGAAAAACAAAAGAAATGAATGGGCTGGACAACTTCCCATAGCCCAGACACTTGAGGTAGGTACACTGGTACTCCTTGTACAAATAAATTAGGTCTCAGCCATATATTCAAAACTAGGCAGCACAAATAAGCGTGATCATTGACAGGATTGTATTACAAGGAATCAGCCACTAAAATTGTTGTTTTTTATCTGGCCATAAATAATCTTTTGCTCTTACCCCTTATAATCTTGTGCATCTCAACACAATACAGTAAAATCCCTGGTATCCGGCATCTATAGGGATTGGTAGATGCCAGACAAGAAAATTTGCTGGTTGCTTGAGACTTACTCCTACAATGCCCTAATACATCTGCATTAAGAATAAAGTTTAAAAGACAAAAGGAAAAAAAATTCTACAGATAATGTACTTAAAAAGAACAAACTTCTCTTGCATGAATATTTAAACCTTAAAGCATTTTACTATATTTTCAGTCCTATTCTTTGAAAAGATTTCTCCATTGCTGCACCTACAGGTTCCTCCCCCTCCATGGAGCCGCCTGGAAAATGAACAATGTCATTATAATTAAGCACCCACTCCCCCAAGTTTACAGAAAACTCCTCTGATGTGGATGACTCTTACTAAGCAGGAGAAACTTTAAGAGAGTCACACCAACAGAGAGTGGCATCAACTAGCTCTTCATTCTGGGTTACACCATTTTATTCAAACAGCTGCTATGAGCAAAGCACGAGCAGGACATCCTGCTTGTTGAATATTTGGTCCACCTTCACCAAAGTTTTATGTGTTATTTCAGAGAACATTCACTTTCACAATTTTAAACATATGGTTTTTTTTTAAAGACTTTTTATTTTATTCTCATTTATTTTAATTTTTAAAATTTATTTTCCTCAATTTTTTTGCCAGTTGCTTGAGGCTGCCAGTTGTTTGAATTCCGAATACCAGGGTTTTACTGTATTTCTATACTCCAAGTTGTTGGTACTCATTGTGCATTTGAAAGCCATCACATTTATTTCTTAAGCCAAATGATAAATTAAACTGTAACCCAGTTTTCCCTGATGGGCTCACTATAAAAAAATACTCAGGATCTCAGATTGCATAAACCTAATAGATGCGTGCACCTTTAATTTGCACTGAATATTTTCGGTATAGGTTTCAGATATGTACCAATTTCTGAATCAGTCATAGTTAGTTTTATTTTTAATTAAAAAATGATTTTGCAATTTTTATATTAAATCCATTTTTCAGAAGCTGATCATTTTTTGCTTCATAATTGAAGAATCAACATACAACTCAATTAAAATCAATTCTAGTAAGACACGTTTGTATTCAGATACATATTTAGATACATTTTTCCCCAGTGTTTCAAACCACGGGGTTTGAAATGTTTAAGATCACATTTTAGACATTTAATTTCAATCTGAATACTTCAACCCTTCTCACCCTTCTAAAGCTCAGTGGCCTTTATTCAATTATTGCTTAAACAGGTCTGCTGTGAGTGTATTAAATCCAGTCTGCTCAACATTAGCAAAACAAGAGAAGTGTTGGCAATTGATTAGCTGATGTGGTGTGGAGAGTTAACATGTCTCTATATTAATAAAGATATTCTCCCATTCTTTACGTACACTTCACACTGATTGAGTGAAGCCTGTCTGATTTAAATCTGCAATACTCTCAACCACCAATACCAAGTACTGGAAAAAGAGTGACAATCAATGACTTAACATATTAAACTAGCACTAATCCCAAGAATGTCTGATTTTGAGAGAGCCTTTCAGCTCTCTTAAAGAATCACAAAATGAAACCTATCTATAAATAACAGATACCTTGAATTTCAGAACAGGTCATTGTAAACTCTTGCTGCCCTGATATCGACATCATTAACAAAATCACATTCAGCTTCTAAGATTTGCATGCTTCATTACATACTATCACGAGGCCAAACTTTATTGACACCTTTTCCAAATAATAAAACAAAGCATTTAATTGTCTTTTCTCAGTGTATTTTTAACTGCTTATTTTTAGACTAGTTTGACAATCTTCCAATGATCCAGGACTAACAGATGGCCTGTCTTAAAGCCTCATATGTTCAGTAGTTTGCACTCCTGACAAACAGTAAACGCACTCAACGGGTGTGCAGTGAATCGTGTGCAGCAAAGGGGTTATAAAAATACACAACTGAATTTGGTTGGTTCGGCTGAACATTTAGGCCAAATGCTGGCTTGGCAACATACAGTGTGGTAACAGCAAACTACAATTACTGGTGGCAAAAGCAGCAGCAGGGAGTATTCCATGCTGTATATGTACATGCACATAATTATACATGTGCTGGAAATGACATCATATAAAATGGGTATTTTCTTCACACACTACATTCCTTTCAAACAAGACTAAAATCAATCGTCTTCTGTTGAACAAGATTGGATGACCACCCTTAAAAGGTCCCATGTTATCATTTCTTTTTAATGGTGAGGCCACTAAACTCTCAAGGCATATTACCATTATTAAATTTATATTGAACCAGGAACCCAACTACCTGCCATATATTTTCTTACATTAAACCAAAAAATTTCTCACTTTTACAATCAGTGGCTTTGCAGCCAAGTGCAACTTGCAAAGTGACATGATTTGGATCAAAGGGAATAAAGTTTATAAACTTTTACAGCATACCTCAGCATAAAATTGCATTCATTAGTGCACCCTTGATAGCAATAAGGATTAAAATGAGTCAACCAATAATGCACTTTTGGAAGAACTCTCATGGAAGCTATGCACTCAAGAAATGAATTATCTGTAAATCTGATATTTGAAGCAGGCTGAGAGGGAGAGATTTACATACTGCCACAAAGGTTCCTTGCTTTTGTCTTGAAATCATCCACAGAGCTGGCTGATGGTCTTTTTTAAAACAGCCATTTACATACATCGCAAGCATAATAGAGGGCAAGTTAAATTGAATAGTGCTTGAAACATGCGCTGGACTGTCATTCATTTGCAATTTAGAGGTAAAACGGGTGGAACTGCAGTATTTTCCTGACTAGGCTAAAAGGTCAAGTTTCCTGATTTTTCTCTCTTTTATTAAATCGTGGAGTCATGTTTGGAAGCTATAATTTGCAGAAACATTCAAGAATTTAGAAGATAGTAACCAGAGCCCTATAACCTCCATCAGAGGTTTCAGAAACCATTTTTGTATGCGAGAGGGTTGACTTGTGGGGATGTAGTATAATTTGTAAGCGCAATCAATGCTTTGGACACCATTCATTGTTGTCATGTCAGCAGGCCCCAACATTGATAATGACTGATGCAGATTAAGGTGCACTTGGCTGCATTCAAGAAGGAGGAAATGAGGGTTTGGAATAAATATGTTCTCACGATATTCCAATCCCCACTGGGTCAAAACAGGGGAATAAATGAAAGAAATGAAAAAAACAGAAGCATATGTCAGAAATCAAGAGCGTGATAGTGTAGAAAGTCAACAGCAGTGTAGAAAAATCAAGGATGTAATTAAACAAGAAAATGAGTAAGACAAAAAAATTTTAAAAAAACATTGAGAAGTAAACTTAAGGAAAACTCTTAATGTTTTGTAAACACATGAAAGACAAGGGGATAAAAAGGAATGTATGGGGTCTACAGCAGACCAATATGATAACCTGTAGTGTGAGACACAGGTCAACCTAAAAAAAAGTCTGTCGATCTTCACAAACGAGGGATATAATAGAATGTTATAATTAAGGAGGAAGGAGGAAATATTAAAATAATAAAGAGGCAGAGAAGAAGTATTCAGGGCTTTGGCAATGTAAAATGAGGTAAACCCCCCCCCCCCCCACCCACCGCCTCAAGTCTCAATAAAATGTATTGCAGATTGTCAAGAAAAGCCGGAAAATAGCAGAGTACATTTTTTCAATCTTATTTTAGGTGGACTGGAAAGCACTAATATGTTTTACCATCAATTAAAATAAAACATAGCAAGCGTTACAGTGGATCTGAGTTACAATAAATCATCATTTAGAAAAGAATTGATTGAGTCATTTAAGGATACATTATGGGAGAGTCATGACAGACTGTCTTGAATGATTTCTTCTGAGAAGATAACCATGGGAAGTTGATGGATCAGGGGGTTTGATGTCATACACATAAACCTTTGAAAGACACGTGACAATATCCTGCAATGAAGATTGGCCAAAGAAGTAAGTCGATAAGATTCAAGAAGAGTGGTAAATTGTATCAAAAATTGCTTTAGTGGGAGAAAATAAAAAAGTAATAATCATAAAGATTCTCTGTAATGGAAGGGTTGTGCATATTTAATTTGGAGATGTAGCACAGTTACAGGCCCTTCTGGCCCACAGCCAAATACAACCATGTGACCTATTTACTTTGTATAGTTTTGGAATGTGGGAGGATACCAGAGCACTCAGGGAGAATGTACAAACTCCTTATAGACAGTGCTGGATTCGAACCCAAGTCAGTGGTGCTGTGCATGTGGTAACCGCTCCACCAACCATGCTGCTTGATTTTTCAAATGTACTTCAATTTCCTGGATGTAAAAAAAACACATGTCCATGATGACAGACCTACTTGATTGCAGAAGATTGGAAAAATAGAAGGCATATGGAATACTTACACTGTTATAAGCTAAAGTACTGAATGTACAAGGTACAAAAACTGATTGAGAAATGGAAGGATGCATTTCCCTTTGCAGAGAAATTAATCATGATGGGACACATTTATTTAGTAAAATTAATGGGGAGCTAAGGATATATGTTCCTTTCCCAAGAGTAGCAGAGGTCCTAAACTCAATGACTGAAGGTGTTAAGAGGCAAAAATCTCATCACAATTAAAAAGGATCTGGCTGATCAACTGATGTGACATACTTTACAAATACACTGAAGGGGACCTGGGAAGTGAGATTAGTCTCAGTGTTGTGTTTTTGGGTGGTGAAATCACAATGTAATCACCACTGTCCCGTCAATTACTGGTTTACAATTCACACTCCAATACTTGATGCTTTTTACAAAGTCAGAAGGCATGTAATCACAGCAAAGAGAATGATGGAGCCCAGCTCGGAATTTGCAGTGGGGATTTGGGCAGAGTTTTCTCACCCTTTTCAACAGAAAATAATTGGCTGCCTCCATCAATAGAACTAATCACAAAAAAAGCGAATGACAAACAATGTCTCAGCTTTATTGAGCTAGTCTCAGCATCCACCAACTTACTGAAGCTTGCATATTGGTGGCTCAGCAGCCAGTATACTTCCCTCTGGCTCAAAAGGGTGTATATGGAAGTCCCACCCGAGACTACGCAGAAAAATCTTGGTTGGCTATCCAGTGCAGTAGTAGTGGAGTACAGCATTGCCTGAAGCTGAAATAAATAATTACATTAAAGGCCTATCTTTATTCTCAAGTGGACATGAAAGATTCCATGATGCTATTCCGAAGAGAAGGCAAGCTATTCACCAATATCCTCACAATAAAAATTGAAGGATACAAAGGAAATTCAGCTGGAATATCAAGGAATTTTTAAATACTTTTTCTTAAGTGTTGTTGAACAGAAATCCAGAATTTGGAAATATTTTTCTGGATGAAATGACAATTCACATAATCCCATGAAAAACTCACATGGGTTGTAAACTCAATGCCTAATGTTTTGATTTTTAACTGCAATAAGAGGAGATAATAAATGCCAAAGCTATCAGGTTGTTGACTACATTAGAGAAAGTGTAGTGTAGTTTTCCAATATCATTGTATTAACTTATTACTGTTCATCACAGTAAATTCCAGGCAGCCGTTTCCTACACTTCTTTAATAATGTTTGTAGGACTATTAGGTTGCGGAAGAAATTAATTTCCAGAAGTTGTGAGTGAAGTAATGTGGATATTAGGAAAGATACTCCAATGTGACTACATGTATTTATTATACGATTTATGTTACGTGGACAGTGAAGCCAAAGAAGTCCTCAAGTTAAAATTACATTGTATTGAGGCAAAAAGAATTACTTGACAATGACACATTAAATACAACATAAAATAATTTTTTTATTAATTTTACTGCAAGATAAAATGTAGTTGAGATAGCAAAAGCTCATTTTAAAGGTCTAATGAACAAGTTATGTTAAGAAAAGACAATTATCGAAACACATGCCGAGAATATATGACAACTCTTAAGAGCCTGATGTCCAAGTGTTTCTCTTTGAAACATTAATCATGTTGACTTGCCTGTCTTATACAGAAGAAAATATATACTAAATAAATAAATTATGTATGTATGCAGCAATTTTACCACTGGTCCACTAGTTTTAAAGCACAATGAAAAAATGTGAATACCTTCTGCTAAAAATGATCTTAATTTGCTCAACAACATTTAGAAACATCTTAACTGAAATAATGATTTGCTCTGTACATTTATGCATTGGTATTTTTCCTAAAGAAGCTAAAATGCTCGAAAACACTTATGTTTCTTAGATGCACCTAATTTGCAATGATGAATTGAGTGCACACTTCAGTGATCATAACTGCAGCTGAGACCTATTATATTTAATGATCGAGACATTTTTTTCTGAAAACACCCAGGCATATATTGTTCTGATAAAATAGAGAAGGCACTTGTGTTTTTAAGAGTAAGAGAGGAAAAAACAGCAGAAAGCTATTGTTCTGACTTAGATCTTAATTCACCCTTCTCATGTTTTGGGCCTAACTAAAAATAATCAGAATAAAATTATTGGATAACCTGAAAATTCTTTCGCATGTGACTATATTCAACCAAATTTGAGAAAGACAACTTAATGCTAAGACATAACTTTCCATATCTTTAAATCCTGACTGACGAAGTGTGTGAGTGGTTATGGAGATTTTTTTTTTCTGCAAGTAAGAACTCTAATTTGCAACTTGCGAAAACATTTTGAAAAATTGAATTATTTAATTTCATGTAGGGGCTGGTTCAGGAATGTGCTGTTATGACATAACATTCCATAATTAATGTTGATAAAGGATGTAAACAATTATGTGGACTTTGTGGTCTCCACCTGTCTGTCTCCACGTCACTCAGCTGAATGTTTGTCAGCCTGGAAAGGACAATTTTCAATTGTGAATAAATTGTAAATGCTTGCATTAATGTAAAGGTTAGAGAGGGTTGTAAACTCAACAGTGTTATTATGTGCTCTTCACTCCATTAAGGACATCTTCAAGAGGCAATGTCTCAAGAAAGCAACCTCTATCATTAAGGACACTCACCATCCAGGCCATGCCCTTTTCTCACAGGAAGGAGCCTGAAGATGAATACCCAACGATACAAAAACAGCTTCTTCTCCTCCATGATCAAATTTCTGAACGGACAATGAACAATACCTCACTTTTTATCTTCTTTTGCACTAATTATTTATTTTTAAATTGTATATTTACAGAAAATGTAATTTATAGCATTTTTGCACCTCTAATGAACAATGCTGCTGTCACAAAACTAATTTCATGACACATGTTCATGACAATAAACCTGATTCGGATTCTAATGTAGATGATGAAAATGGGTTACAAATATTGGCACCTGTGTCCAAATAAAGCCATTCAGCTCAACTATACCAATGACCACCCAGCAAGGCCACACAAGCAGTCCAGCTCTCAACACGAAACCTCTCCTCTGACCTTTCTTCTTTTTTGGGCATCTTACATTCTGCATTTCCTATTTAAAATCTGCATCCTCTGCAAGCCAAATGCAAATGATTCTGACAAAGGCTTTCTCATGGCCTTCCTCCCTATCCACTGAAACACACAAATTCTCATTCTTGTGATTTTAACCCCCATCTCATCACATTGAGCTCTATATACTCTGAGCTGACTGCCCACTTGTAAGTCATTAATTTCCATTCCCATGTGAATTTGGTATCTCATAGAAACATAAATACGATAATGGCCGGTCATACAATTTCAGTATCCTGTTCCTGCTTGTTCTCCATACCCCTTTGATTCCTTTAGCCAATAGGGCCATGTCCAACTCCCGTTTGAATCTATCTCATTAAATGGCCTTAAAACCTTTCTGTGGGAATGTGTTCCACAAGTTCACAACTAAATGGCTGACCCCTCATCCTTTGACCGTGATACCTTGTTCTGGAAAAAAAAACCATTTACTTTCATGGTTCTCCCAACAAATGTGGCTTTGCAATCATGGATAATCTCATCTCTGATTATTTTAATGTGTAGCCTATCCTGGTACTTCAGTTGGTCCATAGGGGAAATCTCCAGCATTCAAATCTGAACAACACATTGAGACTTCCACTCCACAACACTTCTGCTTTGAATCAGTGGACTGGACCATATTTAAGGATTCATCTTCAAACTTTAATGAATATGTCACAGCTGTCATCAACCTCATCAGGACCTGTGTGGATGAGTGTGTGCCCATTAGTACATATCATGAGTGCTCCAACCAAAAGCCATGGATGAATCAAAGGAAGCGCAACCAGCTGAGGACTGGATTGATGGTGTTTAAGACCAGTGATCCAGATTTCTATAGGAAGACCAGGTGCGACCTAAAGAAGGCCATCTTAACAGCAAAGAAGCAATTCTGAGTGAAGTTAGAACCAGATCAGACACATGCCTATGAAAGGCAAAACCTTACATCATAAATGACTGTGATGTTTCACTCCTCGATGGGCAGAACACCTTTTATACTTGCTTTGAAAGGGAGAATTCAACTGTATCAGCGAGAATCCTTGCAGAAGCTGGTGACCCTTTGATATCTGTTTCAGAGGCCAATTTCAGAACTTCTTTCAAGAGGATGAACCTTTGGAAGGCATCAGACCCCAATGGCATACCTGGCAGGGCATTGAAAATCTGTGCTAACCAACTCACTGGAGTATTCAAGGACATATTCAATCTGTCATTGCTGTACTTGGAGATTCCCACCAGCGTCAAAAGGGCAACAATCATCCAGGTGCCCAAGAAGAGCAGGGTGAACTGCCTCAATGATTATCGCCAAATAACACTCATATCTACTGTAATGAAATGCTTTGAGAAGTTGGCCATGGCCAGAATTAATTTGCACAGAAGCAAAGAGACCTCGACCCACAGCAATTTGCCTATCATCAGAATCATTCCAGTGTTAATGGGTCTCCACTCAGCCCTGGATCACCTGGACAACAGCAACAGGTACATCAGATGCTTTTCATCAATTATAGTTCAGCTTTCAATATCATCATCCCCTCAGTATTGGTCAGCAAGCTTCAAAACCTGGGCCTCCGTACCTCCCTTGACTTCCTCATTGAAAGACCACAGTCAGTGCAGATTGGAGATAACATCTCCTCCTCACTGATAATCACCACAGGCACACTCAAGAATATATGCTTAGACCACAACTCTACTCTCTCTACACCCATGATGACTGTGTGGCTAGGCCACACATTCAAATGCCATGTCCAAATTTGCCGACGACACCATGGTTTCCGACAGAATCACACATGAGGCAATGAGGAAGCGAACAGGAATGAGGGAGATCAGCTAGTTGAGTGGTGTCACGATAATAATCAGCAAAACTAAGGAATTAATTATGGCGTTTAGGAAGGAGAAGGCAGGAGAACAGAAACCAGTCCTCATCAAGGGATCCTGGGTGTCAACATCTCTGAAGATCTATTCTAGGGTCATCACATCGAGGCAATCATGAAGACACTCCAGTGGCTATATTTTGTTAGGAGTTTGAAGAGATTTGGTATGTCACCAAAGCCTCTTGCACATTTCTACAGGTGTATCACGAAGAGCATTCTGACTGTTTGCATCCTTGTCTGGTGTACACAGATCAAGAAAAGGCTTCAGAGGGTTGCACACTCAGACAGCAACATCATGAGCATTAATCTTCACTCCATTAAGGACATCTTTAAGAGATGGCGCCTCAAGAAAGCAGCTTCTATTATCAAGGACCCTCACCACCCAGACCATTCCCTTTTCTCATATCAGGAAGTAGATACAGGACCCTGAAGACACACACTCAACATTACAAAATCAGCTTCTTCTCCTCCACCATCAGATTTTTGATAGGAAAATGAACCTACCTCACTTTTTCTCCTTTTTTTGCACGTTATTTAAATATTTTTTCAAATCTTGTATTTATAGAATTGTAAATTATAGTGATTCGTGCCTTGTTCTGCACAATAAGGTAAAGGTGCCATTATTGTCACATGATACTGCATTCAGAATGCAACATATGACTTTTGTCTACCATAGGGCACGTTGTCCAGCGCCCCTCACAGAAACCTACAGCACCTGGTGTTCCGAGGCCGCCTCCCTCCAAGTGCTGACCAGCCTGCTTTGCTTCCGAGATCAGACCATTTCAGGCACATTCAGGCTTCAGTGCTGCTCCAATACAACAAATTTTGTGACACATTTCATGACAATAAAACCTGATTCTGTTGCAAAATGTCTGTTCAAGCACATCTTCACTACCACTATTCAAGTCTGAAGCTCCATTTCTCTCATCCATCCACTTTTTTGGCTCTCTCAGGACCAAGGGATGCGTACCTGAATTGATTTATCTTTGCATTGCCAGTTTTGGTTTCAGCCATAATAAAATGCATTTGATCCCTGTTCTTGTTTGCTCAAACAGCCCATTATTCCAGGATTATTGCAATTTTTTTTTTATTGATGCTTGCTTACATCTCTCTTTTCTTTCACTCTCACTTACAACTAGCAAAGTGAAGAGATTTCTTTATCGCTAAAACCAAGACAATCTTATCAGCTGCCTGTGTTTTTTTTCCTTTCCTTAGCCTATTGGTAAAGAGTCCTGAGGTTTGATCTTCGACAATTTTCTACCTTTGCTCTTGCACATCATGCCCTTTCAGAACTCGTTCTCCAAGAGACACACCCTCTGTCTCTCTAAGTAGACAAAGAATTGCTGGAGGAACGTTTTGGTAGAAATGGTTGGTCAATAAAAATATAAGGGAGGAAAACAGCTGTGGGAGGTGCCCTTAGATGGAGGTGGAGAGAATGGAGAAACAGGTAGAGACAGAAAATATTTGGAATGAGGCGGGGGAAAGAAATGTGAGATAGAGAGAGAGAAAAAAACTAAGTACAGGGTTAAGTGAACTAAGTACAGGATTGTTGACTTGAGGAAAGGAAAACCAAGTGAACGATCCAGTGATCATTGGGGGGAGGGGGGGATCAGAAGTGGAGAGGGTGAGCAAATTTAAGTTCTTTGAAGTCACCATCTCAGAGGATCTTTCCTGGATCCAACAACTAATAGCAACTGAAGAAAGCATGTCAGCACCTCTACTTACTCAGGAGTTTGTGGAGGTTTGGTATGACAACAGAAACCCTACAGAATTTTGAGGTGTAAAGTGTGCTGTTCGGCTGCGTCATGGTCTGGTATGGGGACACCTATTCTCCTGAGTGGAAAGTCTTGCAAAAGGTAGTGAACACAGCCCAGGACACCACAGCCAAAACCCTACCCACCATTGAGAACATCTACAGGAAATGCTGCCATCGGAAAGCAGCAGTAAATAATCAAGATTTCATACCACTCAATACACACTCTGTTCTCGCTGCTACCATCAGCAAAGAGGTCTAGGTGTCGCAAGACTCGCACCACCAGGTTCAGGAACAGTTGCTACCCTGCTACCATTAGACTCCTCAATGACAAACTCAATCAGAGACTAATTTAACAGCTCTTACTTTTGCACTTTATTGATATTTTACTTCTCTGTATTGCATAGTTTGTTTACATTTCTTTATTTGTTTACAAGTATAGGCTGTGTACAGATTTTTTGCAATGCCGTTGTGTACAGGTTTTTTTGCACTACTACGAAATGGTAATTCTGCCTCGCCCGCAGGAAAAAGAATCTCAGGGTTGTATGTGATGTCATGTATGTACTCTGACAATAAATCTGAATCTGAAACAATGGAATGAGATATGGAAGGGTGACCTAAAAATAGAAAAATCAACATTCAGGTTTAAAGCTATCTAGGAGAAATATGGTATGTTTCTGTTCAGCCTCACTCTGACAATGAATGAAGCCCTGGACAGACATTGTAGGAAGGGTGAGGGAGGGAGGGTTTTAAAATGGTTGGCTACAGGAAGATCAAGTTTACACCCATAAATTGAGTGCAAGTGTCTGGCGAAGCAGTCACCCAATCTGCTTTTGTTCTCAATGACATAAGAGGCCATACCAAGAATAGGCGATAAGGTTGGACATTGAGAAAGCTCTGCCTCATCCGGAAGGTCTGTTTGTGACCCTAGATGGAGGTGAGGGAGGAGATGCAAGAACAGGTTTTGTATTTTCTGCAGTACAATTATATTATAGGGGGTTACAGCTCAAGATTCCAGCATCTGGAGGATTTGTGCTTCTCTTTTAACCCCATTCCCATTAAGCTGCTGACCATCCAGCCACCTTTGCTGGTTCCATGCCATTACATTGTCTTTAGACAATAGACAATAGGAGCTGGAGTAGGCCCTTCGAGCCAGCACCACCATTTTACAGATCATGGCTGATCACTACCATTAGTACCCCTTTCCAGCCTTATCCCCATAACCCTTAACTCCTTTGCCCACTAGAGTCTTATCTAACTCAAAGTATTTCTAAAAAATAATCCCAATCACTCCTCTTTTACAAATAGTCACCCAATCCTCAATTTCCACTTTCTTTTTCGATGTCCTTGAACATGATATAGCCTCACAAATTTGCAGCCATCCCAGAGGTTCATTTTAAAGTTTCTCCATTTTTACTTTTGTCAGTCACCCAGGAAACCCCATGACACTCCTGATGAAGGCAAATCCTGTCTTTTTTTTCCCCCTCCCTTCAACTGGTCTGGAGCCTTTGACATGGGGACCACATCATTCTCCTCTTCACTGTCTGTGTTGGGTGGGCCTGGAGTCAGATATCTTATCAGTCTTATGCATCTAGTCATACTTACTCATTCAAGACCACTTTTCTTGATGCTCCAGCACAGTATCCTCGAAAAAATCTGTGCTTGGCTTCTTCTATTTCTAATGTACTTGCTGTTTGTTGGCAACATTACCCATAAACACGGGATCAGTCTCCAGATAATAGTGAGCAACATCCAATTGTACCTCATCATGTTTTTTAACCCCCCCCCACCCCCCACATTGTCCCTGAATAGTCTGGCTGCTTGAACAGCGATGTATACCAACTAAGTGTTCATATGCCCAAAGCCAGTGATGAACTGTTAGATTACCTTGCCACTGACTTCATCCCTCATCTGAGCACCCAGAAATGGGCTTAACCCAGCTGTGGCTTAATCAATGATTGGTTTTAAAGATAAAAGGCAAGTCACACATTTATAACAATGTTTTTTTAATTAAACAATGTCAAATACTGAATTAAGGGAAGTGAAATGAAAGCTAACTTTTTCATACTCTTTTTCCAGCTACATTCTCTGCACCCTCTTCTCATTGGGAAGAAGATTCACATCCGAGATGATGTGTCACCACATTCAAGCGCAATTTCTTTCCCTCCATTATCCAACTCCTAAATGAACCTCACGCTTGTAAAATTTTGCTCTGTACCAACTGATCCTTCATTCTAACGGCACTTTACACTATGCACTTGCCGTACTCTGTATGGGATGTCTAGCTGGTCTGCTCACAGAACAAACTTTCTCACTGAACCTGAGTGTTTGAACTTGAGCCACCATGTTTGCCTTTTTAACTTAACGTTTTCTTTTATGTGTCAATTGATTTGCCAGTTCTCATTGCTAAATGGGCTATGATCTGCCATACTTCCACATTACAAGGCTGAAGACATCACCATAGAATAATTTGCTAATTTAAAGGCACTTTTATAGATGCATATTGCAATTTAGATTAAATTTTAAATTAAATTTAGACATACAGCACATTAACAGGTTATTGCGGCCCACGAACCTGTGTCACCAAGTACACCCAATTGACCTACCACGCCAGGTACATGAGAGGAAACCTATACAGACACGAGGAGAACATATAAACTCCTTACAGACAGAGATAAATTGAAATCCCTAGTCCTAAGCACTGGCACTGTAACAGCATTGGGCTAATCATTACATTAATCATGTCGTCCTATTATTGAAAGGTAAGTTATTGTTTATCTCTCAACTGCAACAGCATTAAATCAGTAGGATAAATTAGTGGGCTGATTATGGGTGGCTATCTCCCCAAGACTGGATGAGATCAATCCCAAAATGCTATGGGAAACAAAGGATGAGTTTGCTGCAACTCAGACAAGATATTTTCATCTTTATTAGCCACAGGCGAGGTATCAGAAGACATTACTGATATTCTTCTTTGGAAAGGGCAGCAGGGATGAGCCAGTCATCCTTACATTAGTGGTAGGTAAATTCCTTGACAAAATCCTGAAGGGCATTTGGAAAAGCAGGGACTAATTAGAGATCGTCAATATTGCTTTGTGCAGGCCACTGAATATTTTTGTATTTTTATATTCTGACTTCACTGGTTAAACTGCATGCAAGTTCTTTGTGCATACCTAATTTCATTTTATTTTTTTAATTTAGAGAATCAACATGGTAACAGTCCTTTCTGGCCCACGAGCCCACTCTCCAATGCACTGTTGTGACCAATTAAATGAATAACCCCTTATGTCTTTGGATGGTTCGAGGAAAATGGAGGACACAGAGAAAACCTCCGCAGATCACAGGGAGAACAAACTAATTCCTTACAGATAGCGGTGGATTCAAACCAGAGTCACTGAAGATGTAATAATGCTGGGCTGACCACAATACTAACCTTGCTACCTCAAATTAGTTACTATACTATAGAAAGCAGAAATTGTTGAGGAAATACACCAAGATGCATTAAAGTGAGGTGGGGTGGGGAGGGGGGGGGGGGGGAGGAGTTTAAGAGAGAGACAGGGGAAAGTTTCTTTTTTATACAGAGAGCAGTGAGTGCCTAGAATGTATTGTCAGGGGTGATGGCAGAGGATGGTACAAATAGGGCCATTTAAAAGACTCTTACACCAGGCACAGGATGCAAGTAAAATAGATGGTTATGAGTGTGAGGTAGGGAATGTTTAGATTGTTGAGTAGGTTTCTATAGGTTGGCTCAACATTCTAGCTGAAGAGCCTGTATGTTCTCTGTTCTGCCTGGAGTGGAGGACTTAGTTATGGAGAGAGATTGGATAGAGAGGCTTGTTTTCTCTGAAGTGAAGGGGACTAAGGGATAACCTAATAGAAATATAAAAAATTATGAGAGACATAGATGGGGCAGAAAATCAAATTCTTTTTCCCCATGGTACAGGTCTCAAAAACAATGGTTTTAGGTTTATGGTGATAGAAAGGAATTTTAGAAAGAGATCTGAGGGATTTTTTTTTCTCACCTGGAACACCCCGCTGGAGGAGGTGATGGACACAGGACATTCAAGAAGCTTTCTTGGCAGACACTTAAATAGGCAAGCCATGGAAGGATACGGTCCAAATGTGGGCAAATTGGATTAATGTACCACAGCAAAAAGGTTGGCAGAAATGCCATGGGCTGAGGATCCCACTTCTGCCCTGTATGACTGAATTCTCTGTAAATTAGAAAAACAAGAGAGCTGCTAATTTTGATAATGCTATTCATTAGGAGCTCAGAGTTTGGAGAGAGAAAACAGGTGCAAATCAGCCAGCAAACTGATGCTTTAAGGGGAAGCGTTTGGTTGAATGCAATTTCCCCTCATTAATGCATTAGGGATTGTAAACCAGAAACAAAGCAGGACTCACTGGTGATAATAATTGATAGAAATTACTAATATATGCAGTCATCCTAGTGGATGATGCTTCATATTTCAAACAATCAGAGGATGTGGTTGCGTGTGAGGAAAGAGCTCAGAAAACAATCATTGCTAGCTTACACAGTGGAAAGCAATCTCTTCACACCCTTCCTTAACCTCTCCCTTGCCTTGTCAGAATATATGGTTAACCTTTGGTTTTGGATGTTTTACAATCAAAGATGGGTGACACTAAAGCTGCAATTGTTCAACACCATTGTACTCAGACATTCTCAGTACCAAATTCTCTGGCCACTGTCTCTGGTTAGAATAGATGGTTTACAAACAATGGTCCCCAAGGTGGCAAAACGTGATATTGTCAACCATCTTCAAGCATGTTGTTGTGTGACTCAGTGCACCTCTCAGTCTCTATTCATTCAATTGGCCCACCTGGAGACAATGAGGGCAGAGGAAATATTGTTCCACTTAGACTGGCTGATGGCACTTCAGATGTCCAAAAATATATGTGAAGCTGAATACAATGATATCAACAGGTCTTCCAAACCAATCATTTTTTAATTCATCAGCACCTAACCTGCAGAAAAATCTAGCAAGATCATTCTCACAAAGCAAGTGAGACACTCAAATGCAAGTAATTTGATTAGAGGGGATGTATGCCACCCTGCTATTTTAATTGTCAAGAGAATTTCCAAATTCTAAATCATTTCCTTTATTCAACCTCTCATGACTGACATTCTTGTCCATTTTATTTGGATACAACAACAGTGCAAGAAAGAGAAACAGCCCCACTCAATAGTTTATTAACAGCAAACTGCAAATGGGCTTATCAGAAGGCAGGCAATATGGGCTGTTTCATGAAGGGGGTGTAGGGGTCAGGGAAAATCAATGAAACAAGCCTCAGAAAGTGTTACTAGATTGCAACTGACTCAATCAGGAGCTATTTTCAAACATTATCCTACACTCTGCCTGTGGCTCTAAATTTGAGCTTCTTCGCCCAATACATTCTTGCAGTGACAAGATCTGATCTTGGCCTCATTCATTGTCAGAGTGTGGCCAAATGTAAATATGAAAAACACTTATTAGGACAGCTTTAAACCTAAAAGCATGAAAACTGATTCTATTTAAATTTTAGGTAGTCTCTACCCACTTCTGATTCCACTGTTACCATCTCTTCTCTCTCTAACTTTTCTTTCCCCATCCTCTTCCTCAGAATTTCACCTTCAACAGTGTCTTCACCTCTCTCATCTTCTGTTCTGTTCTCTATCAATTCTGTACACCTTCCCAACTTCTTTCCTCCTTTACCTATGTAATTTCACTTATTCTATCTTAGTCTCGATAAAGGTTTCACACCCGAAACATTGACTATCTATATTTATCCATGGATGCTGCCTGGCCTGCTGAGTTCCTCCAGCAATTCTTCAAGAATCTAGCATCTAATTTTTGTGTTCCTTGACACTTTCAGGTAGTCTGTGGAATTACCTTCAGTGAAAAAAAATTGAACCACTTCTATTTTTTCTAAAATGAATTTATGTGCTGAACAACCCAAGAGGTACATACTTAGCAAAAGCAATTTCTTTCACTTTTGACAATTGTACAAATTAATTTATCAGTGAATGAAATTTCTATACTTATGAATATCTCGCAATGAAGAATTAAAGTATCTAGCAAAAAAAATCTCTTGAGTTGCAGCAACCAATGCTTATAACCAGTTGTTTCAATAACTTCTGAAAAAAATGATAAAAGGCTCTGGCTTTCAAAATTAGCCTGTGAGGAAATTTGTGCCTTCAAAGATAACATCAAAGGCTGATGCATGTTTTAATTGGCCACAAAGGCAGACAATGATCTGTGTGAATAAGACTCTCTTTTATTTCCATTGCATGAGGAAGACATTTTCCATCTATCATTGATTTTTAATGTAACAAAAAAGTTTGAATTAACATAACATAACATAACAATTACAGCACGGAAACAGGCCATTAGGCCCTTCTAGTCCGCACCGAACCAAACACCCCTTTCTAGTCCCACCTCCCTGCACAATGCCCATAACCCTCCATCTTCTTCTCATCCATATACCTGTCCAACCTTTTCTTAAATAATACAATTGACTCCGCTGCCACTATTTCTCCCGGAAATTTAAAAAAAAATCTCCATGTTGTCCAATTTCAGTTGGAAGCACAGGAAAGATGAAGCCATAAATTTTATAGGGATTTTAGAAGCAATGCAATTCTCAACCTATTAGTAGGGAATATATGTGAGGTACAGGAGATCTGCAATCCGTAAAGACCAAAGAACACCAAATGGTCCATTTCCACAACAAACTTGTGAAAATGGACTAAACAATTAGCCTAACTTTACTGTCAATATGCAGCCAAATTTGAATGACTATTGTTAATACCTGTTCTCAAAATGTAAACCAAATTATTTTCCAACAACTCACTAAAATTAGATGATTGCTCGTTCCTTGATTGACGAATGTGAAAGAAATATTCTTACAATATTATGAGGTTCACTGCTGTGATATGATGAAGCATTTTGTAAATATGGCTCAGATTTCACTGGTAGATGCCAGCTGTTTCAAATGGCATTTACCTATTTAAATGGCAGCAAGTCCGAGACTTACCATTAGTTGGAGCTGTATGTTTTAATCACTGGTGCTGGAGTCTGGACTCCCCATTGCATTTTGCAGCACTGTCCAATCTTGCTGAGAATCTTCAACATTTATGCTGGTGAACTCAGCTGGCAGATCCCGCGCCAGATTATACCTGGCTCAGGGTAAGAAATCCTGTTGATTTTAATGGGAGTTGCAGGGAAGACAGGTAAGGTAATGATTGTATTTATCTGAAATGTTCAGTGATTTTAGTCCATTTTAGAATCGCTATTTTGATGTATTTTAATAGTCATTACATACTCCTGAAAGTTAGTAGTATTTAAACACATCTTTGATGGTTGTAAAAGATAAAGGTGAGGTCTAATGTTCAAGTAGACCTGTTGGGGAAATTTAGGGGTTTGAGTCTGTCCAAACTCCTCCCACCATTGATCTTCACTTCCCATGAGTCATCAAAATACTTTCTCTGTATAAAACCAGCTCATTTGGGAGTGCGATGACTAAAATTGACTGGCTCATGCCAGAGAAATCCAGGCTTATCTATCCTTATTTATTAAACTTACTTCTTTGAACGTATTACAGGCATTCCAAGCGACAAATAAGGTAGGCAAACTTCATAGTAACCCTTATGCTTGCATGGTTTGTGTAAACAATGACGAGTTTAACACAAAATAGGAAAACAACACTGAACAAACAACATAATAAATTTGTTTAACTAAATCTGCTTCAAATGATATGACTACTCTTGAGTATTCCCTCCTTATAGTTAATAATGTTAAGTGCACACAAGAGCTATGACAGAAAACTTTGAACTGGAATGAACTTAAATTGCGTCCAGAGCATTCAATGCCCCACTGACTGCACCCAATACTGTATCCTTGACCATGTCACATGATTTGCTCTTTCTCACCTGCATTTAAAGCAGATTTATAAAAAGCACCAGACATCAGCTAATTTCACAGATGACGACCTACAAACAAACAGTTACATCATGTCACATATACATCTCAATCAATCTTCTAATGCAAATCTTTGTAATATTTTAGTTCTTGTCTTGCTGAATACTAATCCCCCTTGCAGTGTGAGGTGTTCACGTAAGAACAGGATCCTCAATAATCAGGCTATCAGCAGGAAGCCAATGAACACAGAAGCGGAGAAAATCCTCTCGCCACTGATTGTTGAGGACCAGAACTTTAGCTATTGTTAGCAGCAGCTCATTAATCCACACCTGAAGCAGAAGAAACATGTTTCTTTTAAATTTAAAATGCTAAAACTCGTGCTTTAAGGTTCATTAAATAAGCCTTGTAATTTGCTGATTCCTGCCACTCATCAGCTAATTGAATTAGAGTATTGAGGAGCTCCACTGACAGAAAAAAATTATTTGTGCACTCAAGTCATGATTGGTCTTAGCCTGTTCATTTGATTAACAGTGTGCTATTACTATATTTATAAGAGGGTTAAGAAAAGACTGGAATTAATGCCACTAAATATTTTCAATATGAGGTATTCAAAATTACAAAATGCTGATGTGGGTATCCAAATTACATTTACCCTGCTTATCCTCCGGATCAGCCATACTTTCATTGAAAATTCACTATTGTAACATAATATGGGGACAACTGCAGCATTCTGTAATTTTGCTTTAAAATTTTACTTGCATTTAAAATAAATGGACACTACACCACAACATAAATTGAAAGGAAACACAAATTGAAAGGAAAAATTACCTAGGTTAATGGGAGATTTAATTTGCTGCAGATTGAAAAGACGTCAAGGCAGAATTCTGATTTTCAGCCATTTTATTAACAAGAATGGCTTACCAGGTTGAAATGCAAAAACGATGCTCTCAAAACATAAAATTTTAAAGGGAAATAGACCATAACACAATACCATGACATATTCACCATGGTCAAATTCTTATTTAGGATGGTTTCTAGAAAGGGATGGCAGGGAAGTGGCAAATTCTACCAAGATCCCATTCTCATAGTAACAGCGTTTGTAAAATATGATGAAGGCAGGAACAGGTGCAGGAAAAGGTGTAGTCCTCTACACAGCCTTTGTGCAGTCTTACATATGGCCTACAAATTAGGGAGAATCATGGAGATTTATTTTGGTATGAACCAACCCCTCAGGAGATAAAGATAATGAATCATCTGCTTGATTGAAAGTAAAAAGTATAGATCTCGAATTGTTTTTAATGTGAGTTTAGAGGATGTCCTTAGCTTTGTGTAAAATAGGCTAAGCAGCAAAGATTGAATACCTCACCATGAATCAGCCTGTTGGATCTGCCCTTCGGATTTTTCTCTTCATCTTAAAACTTGCTTCATTTCTAACATTTCCCCAGTTCTGCGAAATGTTACCAACAAGTAATAGTACGTCTCTTTGCAAATGCAACCTGACTTGCAAAATTTTTCCAGCCTTTCCCATTTTTATTTCAATCTTCCAGTATATGCCATATTTTGTCAGCTAGATTATAGGATTCCAGTAAAGCATCTTAAAAGTTTGGTGGACAGCCAACATTTTGGCGATACATAAAAGGCACATGAATATGTACTATGTTTACTTGGGTAGGTAATTGGCCACTGTAAATTCCCCCTGGTTTTTAAATAATCTGGGGAAGTTAAAGGAAATGTGGGAAAATAAAATAGGATTCGTATCAATGGATACTTGATGGGTGGCATGGACTCAGTAGGCTGAATTGCTTGCTTCTATTAGTGCCATCAAATGTTTAGCATTTAGGTCATATTATAAACTTTTATCCATCTGCAGGTGTCCCTAGACCTTCCAGATCGCCGTATACAACCCGAACCTTCAGCTCTGTCCATCAATTGTGCCTGTGCAGAAAAGAGTCTTTTTTTAAATAACAGAACTTCACTGTTCTGAATAGTGCAAACAGAGCGGCTAATCTTAGTAGCAAGGATGAACATACTGGAATTGTTCCAGTTATCAAAGCAAATGGGGTCACAGAAAATGTCGTCATTATACTGAGTCAACCTGCATCGATGCAAACTTCCATTTGATCACCACCAGGATAAATGGTATCACATATCAAAACGGACTGCTTTTTAAAGAGTTACTTCAAAATCTTTGAAATAAAGCATCTTCATTTTTAGTACTCTGGTGTTGTTTCTCATTCCCCTCCCATCACATCTTCACCCAAAACCTGTGTCTTCATTTATTTTTATCAACTCAGCTCATTAATAATACTTGCATTCCCCCAAGCACAGGTAAAATCGACAAAAATCCTTAAGGAGAAATGCACGAACTGCTGTGTATAAAAGAGTCAAGATATGCACCTTCTGCAAAGATAGAAAATGGAGATAAAGAGATTTGGAGGGTAGAGTTTTTAAAGTTGTACAAAACTCAGTAAAATGCAATCACACAAATATTAAATGATCCAAGTAGCAATGTAACAAGCGTGTTAACTCAAAGATTAAACACATCAATGTCTTACTATTCTCTTTCAAGCAATTTAAAGAATCCCAGTCAGCTTTGACATGGAACAATAACAAACAACTTATTTTCTGCCATGTCAATGTCATAGTAAAAAACAATGGATCATTCTGATTTCTCACTAATCAAATCCCCCACATTCTTAGACATACCTGAAGTTCCGTCTGAAAGAAGAATTTCTGCGGACATTGTGAACAGTCATAAATCTTATCTTCTTGCCCATGTACAGCGAAGATATGCTGTTGCAGTTTGCTTGCCTGCACGAAGACTGAAAACAATTGGAAGTGATCAGAAATCTGCTGCAGAAATTGGCTGCCATTCCCAGCTGTATGTCCATTATTACCACTATGAGCCAAATCCCCCCACAGACCTTGTGATATTTATCAATAAATCATTTTTTTTTGTTTCAGTAAATTTAATTCACTCTGTAGACAATATTAATAATTTAACATTTCAAGACTGGAGTTTCACTTATTTATAACATCTTGCATACTGGGGCCCCCTTTTAGACTGTGCGTGCTTTGGTTTATTGCTGCAATCTAGTGATATTGAATCATTATTAAATTATTCCAAATATATTATGAACTTGAATGCTGTCAGGCATTGAGTTTCAAATTCAGGAAGTATTGTTGCAGCTGTATAAAAGCTTAATCAGATCACATTTAGAGTACTTTGTGCAGCTCTGGTCACTGCATTACAGGAAGGATGTGGAGGCATTGAAGAGGATGCAAAAAAAAAAAGGTTCACTAGGATACCAGAATATGAACTCTGAAAGGTTGGACACACTTGTATTGCTTTCTCTGGCAATATCAGACATTGAGGGGGTGACCTGATAGAAGTATATAAAATTAAACGAGACATAAATGGGGTAAATAGAATATTTTCCTCAGCATGGAATTTTCAAAGACTTGAGGACATAGATTTGAGTCTTAAAGGAATTGTCAAAAGCAACTTTTATACACATATAGAGTGGTAGGTGCTGCCAAGTTTGTGGGGGGGGGGGGGGGGGTGGGTTGTGCGGTGGGAGAGTGGAAGCAGGTACGATAGTGACATTTAAGAGGCATTTAGATATGCACTTCAACATGAAACTGAGAGATAGAGACCATGTTCAGGCAGATGGGATTACTTTAATTTGGCATCATAGTCAGGATGGACATCGTCGACAGAAGGGTCTATGCTCTTTCCCATGTATATTAAGCAGTTTTTTGGGGAATAATAACTATTGGTCCACATTCCATGATGAATTATCAAAAGGAAACTTGGCCACCAACTCAAAAGATATTTTCATTATTCTTTTCCACGTGGTTTTAGTATTAACGTAAAGCAAAAGCTGCGAGAAAGCAAAGGAGGATCAATCCAACCGAAGAACATTGTTTATATCAATTGGTTGCTAGAAATTACTCAAGTGATCATAACTCCATATGGGGAACATTCCCACGCCCATAAATAACATCAGAGCATTTAATTTTTAATTTAGACATACTACACTGTCACAGGACCTTTCAGCTCATGAGCCTGTGCCACCCAAATAAACTCAATGGTATGTTTTTGAATTGAGCCTGATAACATGCACAGAAAATGTTCCAATTTCATGAAATATTGCGAATTTCATTTCTCTCTACAGGATTTTATCAATATAATTCAGTTGATGCATTATCCCAAGGCTGTATTGCCAATTTAATGCATCTCAGTAGACTGAATTTATGCCTGTATGGCATTGAGAAAATGAATTAGACATCAAACAACAGCATCACTTAACATCGAATAATATGTCAATGGTTTACTTTTCTGAAGTTGCAAACTTTATCTGTGTTCACAATGGTACAATGTCCAATTTCCAGTGAAGCACCAATCAATATATTTCTTGAAAATCCAAACACAGCTACAATAATACCAGGATTTTTTGTTTTGCATTTGCTATATTTCTCAAGTACAAGTGTCAAGTCAAGTAACACTATCAGTTAATTTGAAAACCATTATGAAACAGGAGAAATAATGTTGGAAAAGCTTCAAAAATTAACCAGAAAAAACTGAGCAGAAAGCAGCTGAAACTTATACTGAATCTGAAGTTACTGTTTCCAGATACAAGAAGTAGTATCTGAAATGAGAGAAGATGCTAAATTAGCTCACAACTTTTGTAGTCTTTTGGAGCACAGTTTGCATAAAACATAAAAAATAACAAAATTAAACATCAATTGAACCCCAACAGCGCCAATTTAAATCCACTAAGATGGAACAGCAAAATAGTCGGGGTGCCTCTATAGTCTTCAAAGGACACAGCTCTGGCCTGAAATCAGGAAAACCTAGAGTCAACCTGCTTGGAAGCTCCACAAAATAATGAAGAATTCAATAGTTCAAAGGGTTTTAATGTTTCCTTAAGTTAATATCTATCTTTGGGAACAGAAACAGATTTTGCTTACATTGGTAAAATATAAAAAAAGTTCAGGCAATCTAGGCCAAGCTGTATTACACAGAGTTCCACACAAGTTTTATTTTTGTTTGAAGTTGGGGAGAGGACTTGAAAATATGGCTCAGTGCAACTTCAGTCACACTGTGTAGTACTATAGATTGTCTGGGGTTTTACTCTTGACTAAAATCAAAGCCTCAAACATAATTTTATGGCTTGTAATTGTTAAAAGTTTTTCAGGTTAAGTCAGAGATGTGAGCTTGGAACATGAATGAGTCTGCCTCAGAGAAAAAAAGTAGTTTCTCCCTTCAATCAGTGAATTCCAAACTTATTCAATTAAATATTTATTTCTTGATTCCCTTCTGTTTTGACAAATTAACTTAACTCCATGCCTTTGGCCACTGACCCCTCTGCATACCATTGTTTTGGCCTTTAATAATTTTATACACTCAATTAAATCTCCCCTCCATTTCATTTGTTCCATGAAGACAACCCAGGCTGGACAGTCTCATGCCATAACAGGTCTTCTCCTGCTCTGGTCACAAATTCATTAATTCTGAAGTGAAATCCAAAAACTGCAGATGCTTGAATCTTGAGCAAACAACAAGCTACTGAAAGAGTTCAGCAGGTCAGGCAGCATCCATGAGGAGAAATGGTCAGTCATATGTCAATAAGAACACAAGAAATAGAAGCAGGAGTAGGCCAACTGGCCCAATTATGTCTGCTCTGCCATTTAATAAGATAGTGGGTGATCTGGCCGTGGACTCCGCTCCACCTGTCTGCCTTTTCCCCATAATCTTTAATTCCCCGACTATGCAAAAAACAATCAAAAGGAACCTTAAATAGTTATTAAATGAGGCAGCCTCTACTGTTTCCTTGGGCAAAGAATTCTACAGATGAACTTCCTTCTCACATCTCCATCCTAAATCTACTCCCCCACATCTAGAGGCTATGTCCCCTAGTTCTCGACTCATCTATCAGTGGAAGCAACTTTATCTTTATATATATAATTTTTTTGCTTCTGTAAAATCCCCTCTCATTCTTCTGAATTGCAAAGAGTATAACCCCAGGAAACCCAGTATCTCCTCATATGCTAACCCCCTCATCTCCAGATTCAACTTGGTGAAAATTCACTGCATCAATTCCAAAACCAGTCTTTTTTGTTCTCATGCAAGGAGTCCAGAACCACTCCAGGTGCATCCTCAATGGCAGCTCCCTGCTCTTAAATTCAATCCCTCTAACAGTGAAGGCCAACATCACATTGGCCTTCTTGATCACCTGTCACACCTGAAAACCAATCTTTTGGGATTCATGCACAAGCACTCCAAATTCTTTCTATATATCAGCATGCTGCAATCTTCCACTCTTTAAATAATAATCTGATCTTCTATTTTTCCTTCCAAAGTGGATGACTACACATCTAACAACATTGGACTCCACCTGTCAGACTCTTGTCTTCTCATTTAACCTATCTATAGCTCTCTGAAGACCCTCTGCATCACCTGCATAATTTGCTTTTCCACTCAATTTAGTGTCATTGGTAAGCTGAGATGGGTCCTCTTCCAAATCGTTAATGTACATTGTAAACAGTTGTGGGCCTAGCATAGTCCCCTGAGGCACTCTGCCATGACTGATTGCCAATCAGAAAAACACCCATTTATTCCAACTCCCTGCCTTCTATTCATTATCCAATCCTCGATCAATGACAATATCTGAACCCCAACTCCATGCAACCTTATCTTATGAACATCTTATATGCTGCCTCTTATTGAACTTCTTCTGATATTCAATTATACAACATCCACTCGTTTCCCTGTATCCACTGTAATTGTTATATCCTCAAAGAGCTCAAGTAATTTTGTCAAATGTAACCTTCCCTTCCTGAATCAATGCTGTGTCTGCCTGATGGAAAAAAAATCTTTCCAGACTCAATAATGAAGGGTCTTGACTTGAAATGGTGACAGACCATTTCGACCCATGGATGCTGCGTGACCCGCTGAGTTACTTCAGCAGCTCATTATTTTCCTCCACACCCACTCTAATATTCAGCACAGATACCAGAAATCTGCAGATGGTTTGCAGTGACAGAAGTAATGCTTTATAGAATTCTAGAATGACCCCCCTCACTATTGTATTCAGTGCCTTGGCCAATGAAAGGCCAGAACTCTTTGCCTTGGCCCGAGATGGAGGTGAGGGCAGAGATCCCACAAAGACTTTCTAGGTGAAGGTCATCCAACCTAATCTACTACATTCGGTGTACTTGGTGTGAGAGCAAATGTAGACTGAGTGACCACGTTGCTTAACACCTTTGCTCTGTCTATGGATCCAAGCTAGAACTCCCAGTTCCCAAGCTGACTGTCTGTGCACAGCCTCATCCACTGACAGGGTGAGGCTAAACATGAACTTGACAAACAACACATCATATTCCTCCTGGACAGCCTTAAACCCAATGGCACCCCCACCAATACCTGGTTCCACTGTTTCTACCTCTTTTTGACCTATTCCTGATTTTACTTTTCTCTTTCATCCTTCCTGCCTCTCCCAATGATCTCTCCCCTCGATGTCTTGCCACCTCTCCCATCTTTTGTCTAATAACATCACCACGGTTTGCGCAGCAGTTAGCGCAATGCTGTTATAGCGCCAGTGATCAGGACAGGGGTTCAAATCCCGCGCTGCCTGTAAGGAGTTTGTACATTCGCCCATATCTGTGTGGGGTTTCCCCAGGGGTTTCCTCCCACTCTTCAAAATGTATCTTCAAATGGGTGATTTTGGGTGGCACGGACTTGTGGGCCGAAATGGTCTGTTACGGTCTAAATTTAAATTTTTAAAAATTAAAAAATCTCTCATCTCTTAGCCCCTCCCCAATTATTCCTCCCTGCTCATACAGTTGTCATCAGAAACATTAGACGATAAAGGGTCCCAACTCACAATATATTTACTATTCCTCCCCATGGATGCTGCCTGACCACTGAGTCTTTCCAGCTTCTCATTCCTTACTCATGATTCCAGCATCTGCAGCTTTTGTGTTTCTCTTTTGTCCCAAAGATATGTCCCATATCAAGTTCCCTTTTGAATCTCATAATTAAGGTTTCCGCTACCTGCTTATACTACATTCCAGATCACAGCAACTCACTGAGCCACTTGTCAAAGAAAATATATTTTTTCTTTATTTAATCTGTCAGAACAATTTCAATAAATCTTGCTTTATGGCAAACAAACCAAATTTTGGCAGAATATTGAAATAACTGCAGATCAAATATCCCTTGAAATGATGTGGTAACAAAACAGACCTGGCACAAAAAATAGCAGGAATGCCAACTAAACATTCCCATCTTCATTTGATTTGAGAAATGCAAGTCCATAAGACTTAGGAACAGAATCAAGCCATTTTGCCAACCGGCTTTTGTATTTTTCCTCTTGACCCCATTCTCCTGCCTTCTCTCAGTAACTTTTGATACCCTCACTGATCAAGAACCTATCAACCTCTGGTTTAAATATACCCAATGACTTGGTCTCCACAACCATCTATGGCAATGAATTCTACACATTCACCACCCTCTGGCTGAAGAAATTTCTCTTCATTTCTGTTCTAAGGAAGAGCAACAAAAGGACTATGAAGCGATGAGATGTGTTTTGATCCAAAACATTGTGTGAAGGCTAGAAAGGAATCTTTTTCTTCAATTTGTTCATCTTCTGGGTTAAAGGATTTGCTGCTCAGGTGGACCACCTCTATCAATTGCTGTTGGATTTCTGATGAAAGTACTCTTACTCCACTATTGGGTGGGAAGTTCCAGCACTGAGAAACGATGATGACAAGGATGGTGTGCAACTTGGTGGGGAGATCTGTTGTCGTCACTCATTTTGTGGTGCGGATGTGCAATTGGTGAGTAACTGCTGAGGGTGGGAGAGATGAACATTTAGGGAGTTCGAAGAAGTACAGGTCAAGCAAAGGGATTTGCTCTAGGCTGTTTCTACATGTTGACAGAGCTACATTCAACCAGGCAAATGGAAAGTATCCCATACAATCCTGATATAAATGGTGGTCTGGATTGTCAAGTCAACAACTTGCTACAGGATGCATCGTCTCTGATCTGCTCGTGCAGCCATAATATTTAGGTGGCTGGTTCAATTTAGTTTCTTATCAATGGTGACCTCAGCACCTGGCAACCCAATGTGGAATGTAAAGTGTAATTGTTAAGAGTCTGTCTTGTATGACTGGCATTATTTGGTACATTTACCATGAATGAAGCTTGTCATTTTTCAGACTATATTGTTTCGATCCTTCTTCATTCAGGCCCGGCTTGCTTAATTTTTAAGGAGTTGCAAATAGAATTAACCTCTGTGCAATTATCAGCAAACATCTCCTTTTCTGACCTTACCATGGAAGGAAAATCACAGATGAAGCAGCTGAAGGTAATTTTGGTCCATCATACTGCCTTGAGGAAGCCCTTATAGTGATGTCCTGAAGGTAGGAAGACCAACCCCCAACAATCACAACCACCTGACTTTGTCCAAGGTATGATTTTTTTTTCTTTGCTCAATAATTTTACTCAGCCCAATGTCTAGGGCAGTCACTCTGAGAAAAGCAATGGTGCCTGTGGGTGTGTACGATAAACAACTATTAGTTGAAAATATATTGGAACAAATCTATGAGCAAATTGAGAAAGATACTAGCACAATTGAGTCATAATAGGGTCTTTAGTTATTGTCATGCAAAAGGAGGGTAGGGAAAGATTGAGAGCAATCCCTGGAAATTGTACCAGAGTACAGGCACTCTATACGTCTTTTGTTTTTTTTTTACCTTGCATCATAACCAATCTAATCATTTAATCATTCAGGTCTTTTCCTGCCTTTTCATTTTGTCTTCTCAACTCCCTTGCAACACTTCTTATCACACCCTACACCTCCTCCTCTTCAGTTCTATACTTTTTCATTCCTGCTGCATCTGTAGTTTGCTGAAGCCGATAAAAGATCAATGTTTCTCTCTCCTCTGATACTGCCTGTCCCACAGCATACATTCAGTATTTGCTGTTTGATTTCAGACTTTCAGCTTCCACAGTATTTTGCTTTTTATCTACCCTCCCTCCTTTTGGATTTCCTTATTGAAGTCCTGTTTGTCTCCCCGTTTCAACTGCGATTTTGATTCTCTGATCTTTACCTTTCCCTACCAAATATTTTAAATCCTACTCCTCAGCATTATTACCTATCTCAATGGAGGATAAGAAGCTCCAACTTTCTTAAAGCAAAACCACAAATAGATCACTTCAGAACCATAGGAAAAAGTCTTTTTGCACCTCAAGCTTGCCCTGTCAATCAATTATATCACCACTAATTTGTACCTGAATTTCATTTGCTTACATTGACTTCATAATTTAAAATTGCCCCTTGCAAAAAAAACCCATCAACTCAGTCATGAAACCACCAATTATCTCAGTATTCACAACTGCTTGGGGGAAAAAAAAATTCAGTGAACATGTGCTTCCTGATTTCCTTCTGCATGGGTTTATTTTTGAAATTGCACACTGTTTTTGAACAAGCCAGAGGAAGTAGTTTCTCTGAATCTTACTTTGTGAATCCACAAAATTTAAAACATCTTAATCAGGTCATCCTCAATCTTCTATAGTCACCCCTCAATCTTCTATACTCAAGAGAATAGAAACTTGTTATCAATTCCCAAAACTCACTGCAGTAGACCAAATGAGATCTCACCACAGCTCTGAGCAAATGAAGTATAACTTCTTCCCTTTTTTACTTATGTCCCCATAGGATAAAAGGCCAACATTCCATTGGCCTTTTTGATTGCTTTTTGGATCTGTGCATTAGCTTCAAAACATTTGTGCATTTAAATAACAAAAATAAAAATTATGGTTCCATATTTTTTGATAGTTCTGTAGAAAATGTCACAACAATGAAACTGAAAGTTAGTGATTGATCTTTGTTAAAAAAAAAATAACCTACAACAGCACTGCCAGGAGTGAATATAACAAATAGTAAAAAATGCAAAAGAATTTACTGAAAATTTATTACTGACAGTTCTCCAAGTATTCTCAGATTCAAATTAAACTTCTTGAACCTCCACATTTAAAAATAAAAATCTCCTTTGCAAAAGTGAAAAAAGTTAAAATAAATTCTGTTATGTGCACCTTACCTGTAAAACAAACTGGGCATTTAAAAGTACCTCCCATTCCTTCAAAACTGTGTTCAATCAGGTGACATAGCAGCTTTGCTGGCGAGTCAAACATCTGGTTACACAGTTTGCATTCATGATTGATTCCTTCCTCTGTAAAGTTCAAATAATATAACTATTAGTTAAAAGAAATATAAAGCAGGAGGGGAGTTGTCAATGTGTAGACAGCCCACAATAAAACCCAATCCTGGCAACATCTGAACTAAGTTTGGTCAATGACAATTTAAAAAATCTTTCATTGTATTTCAGTTTAGTTCCACAACCTGGACCTATTAAATATGTGTGTTTTTTCCCCATGAACTAGTTATGTTCTCAATAGTCAGCATTTATGTCAGCCCACAGTTAAAATGCATCATGCACCTGCAAGCAATGTGAAGGTTTAAAAAGCAGTAACACACTGAAAATATAAATCATCATGTTTCAGGGCTTAAAACCACAAATGTATTCTGCCTTTTACAGAATTCATAGGTTTGGAATATTTTTGGCAGTTGAAGATGAGCATTTGGAGCCGACAGATTTATCACATGCTATCAGATTTGATGACAGAAGATTAAGACCCAGCTGATTCTTGGTAACTGCCTGTCACCAAATCAGGATTAGTTGCACTGACCGCAGGTGCTTTTGATTGGACAAACTAACCCCTTTCCTACTGTGCTTTTAGAAGCAGTGAGATAAAGGTTAAATGTATCAATGTTACAACACATTGATAATTTTATTTTTTAACTGTTATGGCATATCATAACGGTGTCAGTAAATTAACATATTACATTTCAATTGGGCTGTTGGAATTTTGATCCAATCAAGCTCTTTCTGAGACCTACACTCCAATGGCCATGAAATAACAATTCAAATGGACATTTATAATTAAAGGAAATATTTTACCTTTTTCTTTCTCTCTCTCTCTCTCTCTCTCTCTCTCTGTCTTCCTTCTCTAACATTGTTCAACCCATTGGTCTGGTTGAACATGAACTTGAGGCTTAGTTTGGCCTGACCTAACGACAGTCATTCTGGATGTAACCCAGCCGCAGTTTTTGTGGTTTTTTTTCCCCCCATACCTAATGCAGCTAGTCCACTAGTCTGGCGCAGTATGTGCGGATGGGTCATCCTAAATTGCGTGGCCCACCAGACTAGGCTAAGAGAAGAATGGAAATTGCAGCCGAATCTGCCCTGTCCTAGCCTCATCTTGACACATGTGTTTGGCACATGTCAGGTTGGGCAGGATGGCCAAGTTTTGATTATTAGTCTACATGTGTGCTATGAACCTACATGTTAACTTATTAGGATTCCAACCTGATTAATTGCAGTTTTAATTAAGTTTTGGTGAAAGTGGAGAATACATGGAGCTCTGTCTGGGTTGCTACAAGTAACCTAAGGGGTGAGATAAGATGTGCTGAAACACTTATGTTTGAGGTGTGCTAGCTCTGGAATGGGATCAACATCATTCAGCAAAGACAGTTGCAACTCCTTGCAAGTACAACACTGAGCTTTTTAGCACACAATGTAAAATGTGGATGAGGTAGCAGAGGGGAGAGAAGCAATAACATTAAATGGATTTCTGGGCTGGATTCCCAGCAGTGGGTAAACCTTTTGCCAGAGGGATCCTATAAAAATTGTTCAATGGGTTGGCCAACAGTAGCACTCCTCAGAATGATGTGGCCCAACTTCTGGCTAATAATGTTGTCCTGTGCACACCTGACACAGAAATCATGTCATTGGCACATGGGTTGATTACAACCAGAAGTGTCCAACTCCATTTTGCTGGGGTATCATGATTCCACGTGGAAATGGGGGCAATTGCATTTCCAGATGCATCACAATGCAACACCAGTGGTAAATCCTTCCAGGCCAAAGGTTTTTAAATGTAACAATTTAATGTCACAATTTGTGCTTCAAGTTCAGGAACTTATTGGGATGATTTTAAAATCTGAAACCCAGGTTCAAATCCAGCACTGTCTTTTCAATTCTAACATCTGGAATTCAAGCCCATGTCAATCAGTTCAAGACATCCACAGCTTGAAATTATTAAGTTAGATTTAGCATTCTCTCAATACACAGAACAAAATCTGATTGCTACATTCAAATATAACTAGCTAAAATGTAAGTGTGTCCTTAAATGCACTACATTTTTAAATGATATTTTTCTTAATATAAAATTACACACACAACCCCTCTAAACTATTTGTATATTCATGAAGCACAATTTCTTTAGCTCAATGAATTTCTGCATGAGCAATGCAATAATGCAGAAAATAAATATTAGTGTTTTTCATTGTTAATTGAACATTCAAAGTGTACTTAAGGGAGTTAGTGTTGTTAGCACAGAATTAAAACTTTAAAAGCTTATTTTTTCTCACCCTGAGGAACCAAGCATAGCATTAGACGTTTTGTGTATAAAGTTGCAATTGGGAGCCCAAATTCTTTGAGAATACAAATTATAAAATAATATTATTTATTGTGCATCTAAACATTAAATGGAGTGGAATAAATAGTCTGCTGACTTCTCACTCAAGGCAGTTATGATCTACTACTGCACTCCTTAGAAACTGTCACCACAGATGAATGCACCAGTATAAATATTGTCTAGAATCCCCTAAGGGATCAATGTCTGCTACAGTTCATGTTGTTTACATTTCAAAGCTGCTATAGCCCCTATGAACAATAATCATCGATTAATTGATTAAAAAGACAATTGAGCCCTTCTTTTCAACATTTTAACAAATGCAAATGAGTTTTAAACATGATCAGTCTGTTCACAAGAAGCATACCTGGCTAAAAGTCATAAATTACTGTGCAGTTAAAAAAAATCTAAGCAAATACGAGTTCACAGCAGGGAACTAATAATGCGCCTCCAGCTGTTCCAGTTAACCTGCAAATGTGGCCATCTGCACCTCAGGAGAGAAAGAAAAAGAAAGATAGTGCCAGGGAGAAAGAGAAGGAAATGCCGCCAGCACAGGCAGAGCATGCACCCAGAGCAGCAGGGGTGACCTTGCTACTTGTGACCAGGCAGACACATACTCTGTTAACAAAGAAACTAATGGTATAGTTAGTGTATGCTAACAGCTTTCTAATAGCCATACTTTTGTGATTTTTGTAGTTTTAATGAGAAAGTTTCTTTTTAATATTCATGTTCTCATTCCCCATTTATTGATCTGTTGTAACACACAAATCACAAAGCAATAAATACACTAAGGTGATTCTCAAGTCCCTCTAAACCACTTAAATTAAAAACAGACTGGCTGCAGTACCTTTGTATGAGTATAATTAACAGCATATATCCACTAGCTCACTTTCACCTATGCACTTCTCTATTTTGCCATGCTGAAATTTTAACTATCAAGCAAAAGCAAAAATCTGTTATCTGTGGAATTCAGATCATTCACACACCACGACTGCACCACCAGATCCATCCAAGTCACATTGATTTCAGCTAGGAGTAGTTATTGTGAATTTTATGTCAACATTTAATGAACAACATTTGAATTTGAGCCAAAGATTGATTGCTTTGACAACATCACATTCTTGCATTTTTAAGACTTACAACAGGCATTCCACCTTTGTTGATCCATATTTACTGATTTTATTTTTATTTGTAATATTTTCCAGAAGTCTTTCCTTGCCTCCAATTTAACAATTTCCTTCTCTTTAAAAAAATATTTTGATCCTCCTTCAGATAAACAAAGTGGGCATATAAATAAAGGAAACACAACAGGTCCTGCACAACAAATACGAATAAAATGTGTATTATTACAAGCTCCCATTTCATTTAGTGTGAGTTTCACTTTAAGGGCTAGTACAGGCTGCAACCATTCACAGTTTTGGAGACACTGGGTGGCATCAGCGAGTATAGGCTGTAGCCAAATACACTACTTTAGAGAGGAGAAAGGACACTAGGTGCTTTTTCCAGGGACACAGGTGGTGAGGAAGCCCTGTGTGTGGAACACTGAAGGACAGCACTGTATGACCAATGGCCATACCAATGAACACTGAGCAGGAAAGACTCTGCGATAATGCACAATTCGGCTGATTCTCCCTGTCGGGGAAATTATTGAACCCCCACTGTGACGAAAGAAAAGGTCAGTTTTATTGACCTGTACCTGCGTTTGGAAGCTTTGTGGAAGTTATGCTTCTCATTTCCCTTACACAAGGAAAAGGGAGTTGTGACAACTGTTCATACGAGAGGATATTTCTCTGGAAGAAAGTTGACAAGAATTCATGAGATTTCTGCAGTCCGGTTCGTGATTCCTTTTGTGCATCAGTTTAAAAGTCTGTGCATCGACAATAGATTTGTAAGACTGGACTTTGGAACGACTTTCCAGAATTGTGAGCAAGTTGTAATGGTTTGGGTATCACACACACACACACACACACACACACACACACACACACACACACACACACACACACACACACACACACACCCACCCACCCACCCACCCACCACACACATTTGCACATAGTTGGTTTTGATTTGACTAATGTGTTATATTATTAGTAGTTACTAATAAATAGAATGTTTTGAAAAAGAAAATATAACACTGCTTTGGTGAATTTCCATTGCTGCTGGTCTATGACATAACAACATAAACAAGGAAAAGAGAGAAACAGAAGGATGGTGAAAATAGCAAAAGAAATGGTCAAATAAAATGATTTTTTTATATTGAAGTGCCCCAAGATGTCACTACATAGTGTGATTTATGAATGACTGTACGGGTATGGGTATTGTGATGCATGGACATGGGAAATTGTAAGATAATGTTGGCCCTTTATATATACTTTGTAACATTATTTCTGATTTAATTTAAGCAAAAACAACCTGTTTTAATGTCGCTCGGGAAATACACGAAAGGTTGCATACATCCTCAGACATGGGTGGTTCAGCATGAAAAATTCCAAAAGTTAGAATATAGTTTCTGTAGAGGACATCGAAAGAATCAAAGGCTTGTTGATTCAAACCAAGGCTTTTATTAACTAGAAGACTGGAGCGTATCACATGTCGGTCGACCAGTCCAGAATGATCTGGTCTGGCTAGGAGCTCTCAGCCAATCACAGTCATCCTACACTACCATCTATACATATACACATTGGTGATAGAATCTGTGCTATCAAAGTTTCAACACAATAATTTGGTGAAGAATTCATCAGCACTTGCCATCCATTGCACACTTAATCTTTAAAATATTGTGTGTTGATTTGGTGAAAGTACCAGCTGATTTTCTAGCAAGAAGGGAAATCGGCCAACTCAAACTTGAATGAATAGGAGAAGCAACTGTGTATCTCCTTAATCATATTGTGGAAGTGTAATGTTAATGATGAAAAAAAAGTGCAAATTAGTTGGAAAAACTCAATGCAAAATCTAACGGAGGAGGAAATAAAAAGGAATGGATTCATCTGAGATAGGAAAATATGATATAAAGAGAGTTTTTTAAAAATCCAATAATTGAAGCTTTAATATTTGAGACACTACATTTATAAAAGATTCCGTGGCAATGTTCAACTGGCTGTAAATTATAATGATCACACTGATGAAAACATATTTACATTGATCTTATTAATGTTTAACTTTCAATGGCAAGTATACTTGGTAATAACTACTCAAATAAAACACAACTTAATATACCTCAATGAAAAACTATTAAAATATTATAATTGCTGAAACAGAGAATTAAACAATAATGCCACTTTTTAAAGGTACTGGTGATTAGACCATCTTTTAACTTTCAGCAATCCTGTTCAACAATTTTAATATTAAATCAATTAAACTTTGATCCATTTTTTCAGTAATTGATTTGTGTAAAAACCCAACAACGAGTGAAAAGAGGAAACCATCTGAATAGAATCAAAGTATAGCACAAAAATGGCTCCCTTTGCGCCACCTTGTCCAGACTAACTGTAGGCCATTTCATGTCAGGCTTCCACCTGGAGGCCAGGTACAAGAGTGGTAACTTTCAGACAGCAGCCCTAAAAGGCTGCTCCAGCATCCCATTCATATCCAGAGGGGCCTTGTAGCGCCCTCCGGAGCTGATGGAGGTGAGACGACTGGTGCCATAGCGCCACCCATCATAAAAACCCAGCAAAGCAAAGGCCATCTTCTCTACCCATAATCCCCCACGCAGCTGGAACCGCTCTGTGGTTCCCTGAACAGTTCCAGCCGCATGGGGGAATTATGGGTAGGGAAGACGGCCATTGCTCTGCCGCGTTTTGAGCCGCAGAACGCAGTCCCGGAGGCTGAATCTGCCCAGTGTGGCTGTCTCACTCCACACCGGCTGCCCCTGCTGGCTCCTGCTGCTCCGCCAGCCCCCGCTGTCTCACCAGCCCCCACCGACAGCTCCCGCTGCCCCACTGGCTCCTGTTGCCCCAACAGGTCCTGCTCGACGCCCCTGCCTTGGAGGGAGAGGGGTGAGTGGGGAGATGGGTCGCAGGCTTATGACATCATCAGCCTGCCCCAACCAGCCTCTTGCAGTGGCTGTACATTCAGGTCAGGCGGCAAAGCACAATGCTCCGCCGATTATCCTTCCCCAAGACGGATTGGAACCGGCGCCTTAGAGCCCGCCATGGCACATTCAGAGAGGTAGGTCTTTAGCCGTAAGGGTGCTCCGCCCTTTCAGACTGGTGTTTTCCCTGCTTGAAAGTGCCTTGTGATACAGACCTAAACTAATCCCATAATTTACCTGCATTAGATCTTAATGTTTTTTTTCCACACCTTTTCTATCCAAGTACCAATCTAGATTTCTTTCAAACATTGTTATTGTATCTATCTCGATCACCATCTCTGGCAGCTTGTGACAGATATTTAACGCTTTACCTGAAAATCTTAATTTCAAAAATTTAACCTCTCAAATTTCCTGTGAAAATCCTAACCTTCAGAGTGGTCAACTACTGTCCTTTTATAAATTACTGATACGAATACTAAGAGTAGCTGTTCAACCATTTTCAAATCTGAGCATACTTTAGAAGTCTAAGAACAGCTAATAAATTCTCCAACCAAGATTTGAGAGATTACTGTTTAATACATTACATGCATATACCGTACATTATTTCAAATGAAATGAAAACATTTTACAGTGATCTTTGGGCAAATTGAATGATGTGCATTCTCAAGTAGACTGAGCCATCTCTATGAATGTTATTGAGTTAATATGATTTTCTTAACATGCATGGTAGATTTCATTGCATACTAACAAAAACAATCCTCAGCCAATAACAGAAAACTTGTGATAAATACACTGAACAAGTTATGCATTATATTGCAATACACAATTCTTGGCTTCTTCAGCAACACTCCCTCCCTGAACATGAGTATATACTACTACTTACACAACACCTGCTCACAGCTGTTCATGACAAGTTTAAGCCATTAGATCTCATCCATAGCTCAATGGTACCAAACATGCCTCTGTGTCAGAATGTTGAATTACTGGTAAATGTACCAGCCATGAAGACAGAGTATTTGAAGTACCTTTTCATTGGCTGTGTGCACACACATTTAAATGACCTCCAAAAGCACTGTGGTCCACATTTGCCCAGAAATAAGCCACAGCTGGTAACTCCAAGTATTTGGTCTGGATTTTGTACTCTCCCTAGTGGCAGAGCACAAGCCACTTGCAATGCTTTGTGGTGTGATTAGCACAAATGACTAGATGTGAATTTCTTGCAATGGTCTTTCAATGAGGAACTTAGAGGTTGGAGGCAAACTTGCATCCAGTTAGCATTGCTGTTAGTGCAATGCTGTTACAGCGCCAGCGACCTGGGTTTGAATCTGGCACTACCTGTCAGGAGTTTGTACATTCTCCCCGTGTCTGCTTGGGTTTCCTTGAAGTGCTCCAATTTCCTCCCATCCTTTAAAAAATGTCCATGGGGTCATGGGCTGGAAGGGGATGTTTCATGTTGTATATCTAAATTGTAAGGGGAAATGTAACACATTTCATGTTTTCCTTAACACCAATAGTATATCCATTATTTCCATACCTACAGTCTCAAATAACCATATCCCTTTTTGAATTTAAAATTGTGAGCTACATATTGGGTTGAGATCACATGAGGAAATGAATAATTGCCAACAATAAACAAAAATGCTCAAAGACACTGACCAAGCCAGATCACGAGGCAACTTGCAAGGTGCCACACCCCCCTCCATGCTCACTCAGGCCACAGTAGCCATTTGCAGCTCCAAATGGTCAGTGTGACTCCAAATGGCCTGGTCTTTGTGACCATTCTGCAAATTGAAGCAGGCATAAGAGGCGATTAAGACCCACGCAACTCAAACTAAGGTTTTACCTGTGGATTGCTTTCATAACCTCCTGATATCTTGAGCTGTCAGCAAGCCTCTGCTGTTTATATATGTCTATGATCCAATAAATTTAGAAAGAGCAGAAAAGTTGAATATTATAACTAAAACCGTTATAAGTTTGCATTAAAAGTATTCACAAAATCAGAATTAACCAATGTGAATTAAATAAAACATTAATCTTAATTAAAATAGCTTCATAAAAACTGACCTCCTCTATAATGGTTGGAGATCTGTCTTGAGTTTCGGGACAGAGCACTTGCATATGGCCTCTAGTTTTATGTTAAAGGCCCTTAAGGGGCACCTTCTTCACATGGAGGGCGGAGGATACATGTAAATGGGCTGCCAAAAGAAGTGGTAATATTTTCAATGCTCCTACAATTACAACTTTAAACAAAAATTGGACAGGTACACAGATAGGAAAGGTTAAGAAGGACATGGGCCAATAACAGGAAAATGGGACGAATTGGTCAGCATGGACAAGTTGGGTCAAAATGCCTTTTTCTGTGTTGTTGAACTCCAGAAATCTATGGAGTAAGCTGGGTCTCATCCGAAGATGGATTTTGAGCAAATAGTCCGATTGCACAAAGGCAAAAGTTGCACGGAATCGCTTTAGAACCTTTCCAATGGAGGCCCAGCTGAAGTAACTGTTTCTGTGGTGCAGCCAATTCAAAGATTTGTTCGGTCAAACGACAATTTTCTATTCCATGTTTCTTACTTACATTTGTGTTCTTACAATCAAAAAAGATCTAAATTTTATCTCCATAAAATAGTCAGTTTAGGAGGCAAGGTAGAGTGGCTTCATATAACATTTTGCAAATTCTATGATTTATTTAATTCTACAATGAGGAATTTGCAAAGAGGGAAATAAACAACGGAAATTTGCATTGCTCCAGTGAGTAGTGTATCAACACCAATCTGCCAAGCTACCTTCCAACTCAGAAAGAAAGTGATAATGTGCATGAAATATTTAAAAAGAATACCTAACGGTTTGAAATATGCAACAATCTTTATTGGATCTCTTTTCTCTTAAGGCACCCAGTGTTGACTAGTGAACTGTATCTGCCATAACACTTGTCTTATTAATGTTGCTTTTTAAACAGCTGTGTTCTTTTGCTGTAAATTTATGAAAATTTCAAGCCTAATCCCTTGAGTATAGTTGAAGAGGGAACATTCGACAACCTTAGCTCTATAAACACTAGACTTATTGAACCACTGATAGTCCCCAAAATGATAGTCTAATGACTGCAGGCAAGGACATATCGAGTATTAGCCTCATGTCATTGCAAACAAACCCACAAGAGAAAGCAGCAGCTTGTACTTAAATGGATTTTGTTGCAAGTGGTGAATGTTTTCACCATGTATAATCACAGCCAATTTTCAAAAACTCAAAATTTTGTATTTATGGCAACATCTATACTACGGTAACGTCCTTTATTTAAGTTGGAGTAATTTACTTCAAACTAGCACATTTAATGGTGAACAGATCTTTGAGAGTATACCAGGGGGATGTGGATCAGCCACATGTAACTCAATATATGTCAACAGCTGTAAAAATATTGGTTGGGGTGGGCAGAAAAAAATCTATACACACAGATCATGTGCCCTGCTTTCTAGTTCTAAGTGCTTTCAGATTTCCCCCTTGCAAACAGTAATTGGGTAATTCTGGCATGAGCAGTCATAAAACCAGAGGTTTTCTTTGAGGTTGGATGATCAAAAAGGCTGTAAATGAAAATGATCTGAATGTCTGAGGCCTACTGAGTGACCATGACTCTGTCTGTAGCATAAGGGTCTGTTCTAATCTTTCCAACTGCAATGTTTCGGCAGCGCATATTCCCGGGGAGTTCACAGCTCCCCAGGGTGAATATACAGTAAATTCTAGCTAATCCCCTCTGCATACAAATGAGCCCCTAGTACTTGAAAACTGCAGGACCAGACGGCTTGAATATACTGCTGGTTTTCTGGTCATACGCATTAGCAAGCACAAAAAAACGAATAACAAGTAAATATTCCATTAAGCGCAATATACACCTGGCATTGCCAAATATACTTTCAGGTAAAGTTTACAAAGCTGTCAAATATGCTGAATCTAAAATGCCTGGAGCTTAGTCTTTACACATGATTCACATCCACGGCAATCACTATGACTGAGTTGGGAATTCAGACTCACCATGATCTAGAGTCCAGTCCGGGCTACAGTCGCTTCCCTTTCTCAGCTAGACGCATGCTTCCTTGTGAAATCAAAAGGCTTACTGTCACCCTTACGATAGTGCAGCTTTCCTGCTATTACATGTACGGAGGTGATGAGAAATCCGAATGCTGCTCTGGTACCACCATGGAGCCCTGAGGTTTTGCCCAATTTAGCTAGGGACCTTATAAAAGTAGAGCTTGTCTGCTTTCATGTCTACTAAGATCCCTCAGTTGTATTGCAGCGTGCTAACTGTGTGCAAAAGAACAATGGCTTCATGAAAATCACTGTCCATACTCTTTCACTGAAATCCCTCATGTTACTGCCTGATGGCTAGTTGGATTTTCCTTCAATATGATTCAGTTTCACATGGTATAATTACTCAGGGTTGCCTTCACCAGTTTAATATGGTTAATAGTTACAAGAAATGCCTTGCATAGAAACATTAAGAAAAACCACTATTTAAAAACAATTACTGATATAAATTTCCATTACAATTCACCAACATGCACACTCACCATTTCAAGAGGACATTTTAAAATTACAGTGAAAGAATGCTCTTTGGATTAGAATTGACCTATTGCCTAAAAATCATGAAATGAATGATAAGTCTGGGCAGATTAAACATGGACAAATTTGACAATACTGTTCATGGAGCGAGTCAATGATCAGATGCATTGTTTGATTTTGAAGTAAACACAATGGAATTAATGGAAAGAAAAACTGACATGCTACATTAAGAAAAACACATCTCACTCATCCAATTTACTCTGTCGAGATTGAATGATACATGACAAAGAGAAAAATGACAAACCAATTTTCAAACCCTTCAATACTTCATGCAACATTTTTGAGACAAAGTGCACACATTTTGTTTTAAATTAAATGGTCTTTTTTGCAAAGCAGGATAAAACCCAGTTTTACATTTTTAATATGCCTTGTTATAAAAATTATCTTTATTTGAAACTGGAAATAAATCCTTAAAGTATTGAATGCTTATTGACAAAAAAACCATGTTAAAAATTTTTGAGGAGCAGAATATCATAGCTACATGCACACCTATTTATGGGAAAGGAACTGAAAATAAATCATTTAACCCAATTTTCCTTCCCCATGGAGGAAGAAAGATAATTTCACTGCCCAATGATGTGGTAATTCACTACAGTGAAATAAAAAATGACAAATCACACTGGCCCTGTGGCACAGCAGGTTAATGCATTAACACTCTGTGCCATGGAGTGTTAGGGCTTGGGTATGTGGTTCAAAAACCCCATGTGGGAACTCCTGAACTGGGCTATATTATGGCAGAGAGGTAAGAAACACAGAAAAGGAACACTTGAAATGGGCACTAATAATGTGACTCAATGGCATTTGCTTCTCAGCTACAGAAATAACAGTATTTGCAGCATCTGGTTAACAGGTTACCCTCAACCCCATCATTCGATAAATTGATTCTTTGAGGGACTTTAACACAGAAAGTATTCTTCAACATTATACACAATTCTGGATTAAAATCAGAAGTATCGAGAGATTAGAATCAGAATTTATTGTGATGAACAAGATATGAAATTCGATCTTGATGCAAACATTCATATTAAAACCATCTTCAAATATTTTTATAAAAATAAAAAATAATGGTGCACAAAAAGTAAAGCAGTGTCTTTGGTTCATTGATTATTCAGGAATCTGATGGCAGCGGGAAGAAGCTGCTCTTGTGCCACTCATCTTAAGGCTCCAGTACTTTTTTCCCCAATGGTAGGATAATGAAGAGGGTGTGGCCTGGGTGGAGGTGGGTCTTTAACGATAGAGGCTGCTTTTTTAAGACACCTCCTCATGACGATGTCCTCGATGGAGTGAAGTCTGGTGCCTGTGATGTCACAGGCTGAGTTAACAACCCTCTGGCATTTATTCTTGTCCTGAAGGTTGGTGCCTTTATACTAGGCAGTGATGCAACCAACGAGAATGCTCTTCACCGTCACCTATAGATGTTTACGAGAGTCTTCGGTGACATACCATATCTCCTCAGACACCCAGGAATTTGAAGTTCTTGACCCTCCTCACCACTGAACCCTCAATGGGAACTAGGGCATGCTCCCCTGACTTTCTCCTGAAGTCCACAATCATCTCCTTTGTTTTGCTGACATTGAGGACAAGGTTCTTGTTGTTACACCATTCAACGAGCTGATCTCTCTCCTTCCTGTACACTTCCTCACTGATGTTTGTGATTCTGCCGGCAACTGTGGTGTCGTTGACAAACGTGTAGATATAGCATTGGAATTGTGCCTGGCCACACAGTCATGGGTGTATAATGAGTAGAGCAGTGAGCTAAGCATGCATCCTTGGGGTACACTTGTGTTGATAATCAGTGAGGAGGAGACATTGTTTACAATCTTAACTGACTGTGGACTTCCAGTGAGAAAGTCAAGGATCCAGTTGCAGAGAGAGTTATAGAGGCCTAGTGTTTGTAGCTTCTTGACTACAACTGAGGGAATAATGATATTGAAGGCCGAGCTATAGTTGATGAAGAGCAGCCGAATGTATGAATTGCTGTTTTCGAGGTGACCCAGAGCTGAGTGGAGAGATTGTGGAGCGATTGTGACGATAGGCGAGTTGCAGTGGGTCCAGATCTTTGCTTAGGTACATGTTAATTCTGACCATGATCAGTCTCTCAAAGCATTTCACCACAGTAGAAGTTAGTGCTACTGGTGGTAGTTGTTGAGGCAGCTCACGCTCCTCTTCTTGGGCACCGGCGTGATTGATGCCTTTTGAAGCAGGTGGGAACCTCTAATTGCAGCAGTGAGAGGTTGAAAAAGTCTGTGAACCCTCCGGCTAGTTGGTTGGCGCAGATTTTCAGGGTCGTACCAGGTAAGCATTCAGTGCCTTATGACTTGAATGATGTTCTAATGTTGCCCTCAGAGAAAAATACATGCCAGCTATGGCAGAGCAATGACATTACAGCCTACAAAGTGAGGGCAAAAACTATAGATGCCTGTGATGCTTCATTATTTGGTGAGCTGAACACTTTCTATGCCTGCTTTGAGAAGAAGAACCAAGCAGTGCCCACTAGAATTCCTGAAAAGGATGAGGACCATGTGCTATCTGTCTCTGAGGGCGACATCAGAACATCATTCAAGAGGGTGCATCCTCACAAGACATCAGACCCTAACGATATATCTGGCAGGATACTGAAAATCTGAGCCAACCAACTAGCTAGACTGTTCATGGACATTTTCAACCTCTCATTACTGCAGTCAGAGGTTTCTGCCTGCTTCAAAAGGGCATCAAGCATCCCAATACCCAAGAAGAATAGTGCGAACTGCCTCAACAACTACTGCCCGGTAGCACTAACTTCTACTATGATTAAATGCTTTGAGAGGCTGATCATGGCCAGAATTAACATGTATCTGAGCAAAGATCTGGACCCACTGCAATTCGCCTATCTTCACAATCGCTCCATAGCAGATGCAATATCGCTGGCTCTCCACTCAGCTCTGGATCACCTCGAAAACAGCAATTCATACATATGGCTGCTCTTCATCAACTACAGCTTGGCCTTCAATACCATTACTCCCTCAGTACTAGTCAAGAAGCTACAAACATTAGGCCTCTATAACTTCCTCTGCAAATGGATCCATGACTTTCTTATCAGAAGATAACAGTCAGTACGGAATATCAACACAGGCGCACCCCAACGATGCATGCTTAGCCCACTAATCTATTAATTATAGACACAATTCCAATGCTGTCTACTAGTTTCCCAATGACCCCACAGTTGTCAGCAGAATCACAAATGGAAATGAAGAAGCGTACAGGAGGCAGATAGATCAGCTCATTGAATGGTGAAATGACAACAACTTTTCACTCAACATCAGCAAAACCAAGGAGATGATTGTGGACTTTGGGAGGAAGTCAAGGGAACACGACCCAGTCCTCATCGAGGGCTCAGTAGTGGAGAGGGTCAAGAACTTCAAATTCAAACATCTCTGAGGATCTGTCTTGGAGCCTCCATGTTGATGCAATCACAAAGAAGGCTCACCAGCAGTTATACTTTGTGAGGTGTCTGAGGAGATTTAGTATGTCACCGAAGACTCTCAGAAACTTCTACAGGTGTACCGTGGAGAGCATTCTGGCTGGTTGCATCACTTCCTGGTATGGAGGTGCCAACTTTCAGGAAAAGAATAAACTTTTCCCCGAGTCATGACTTGTTCATGACCATAGATGTTGGTACTGATAAGGGAATCTAAGAATTTAACAGGGTAGTTAACACATCCTGCTACATCACGGGCACCACTGAGGTCATCTACGAGTCAGGGTCTTAAAAAAACAGCCTCTATCCTCAGACCCTCACCACCAAGGGCATGCCCTCTTCACTTTGCTACCATGGGGAAAAGGTACAGGAGACTAAAGGTGAACACTCAATGTCAGCTCTTTCCCACTGCCATCAGATTCCTGAAAAATCAATGAACTATTATTTTTAAAGAAATATTGTAAGATGGTTAAAATATATATATTTTCATTATGATGCTGTTGCAAACCCTGAGTTTCATGACAATAGATGTTGGAACTGATAAGGGAATCTAAAACTAGAATGTACAAGAGGAGAAAAATTTAAAGGGAAACTAAGATTTTTTTTAACAGAAAGTGATGAATACATGAAATGAGTTGTCAGAAGAAGTGGTGGGGGCAGGTACAATTACAATATTTAAAAGATGTTGGGCCAGGAATATTGAATGGAAAGGTTCAAAGGGATATTGACCAACTACAAGCAAATGGGGAAAGTTGAGGAATGGCAGATGCAGATGCCTGGTTGGCATGAACAAGTTGGGCCAAATGGCCTGTTTCTGTCCAGTGTAACTCTGGTCTAAGATTTTGTTTGACAACATTCCTCTTTTTTTTTCAAATTCAGTTCCTTGACAAAATGTTTGTTCATCATATTTTTTTCTCCACATCAAAATCCACTTGATTTCATTATGGTGAAGAGATTTTGGGCACATTTCACCCATGGCTGAGAACTTCCTAGGATTCTGGAAGTAATATTGAAAGGTCTTTTCTATCCACCAGAATCAGAAGAACAAAGATTAATACCACCTAATGGACATTGGACAGCTGCAAAGTGATACTAAAGTAGTAATGGGGGATAAAGAAATGGCGGATAAACTGAACAGGTATTTGCATCAGTCTTCACTGTGGAAGCCACCAGTGACAAATAGAAAAGTGAGAGATAGGGGGCAGAATTGAGTGGAGTCACAATTACTTTGGAGGTGTTTGGGAAGCTGAAGGGGATGGAGGGAGCCGAAGAGATTGTGAAAAAAATAAGTAAAGATTTTTTTTAAAGAATTATTGGAATCAGGAATGGTTCAGAGGTCTGGAAAATTGTACATGTTACTCCAATCTTTAAGAAGGGAGAGAGGAATACGACAGAAAGCTGTAGGCTGGTTGGCAAGATTCCAATGTCCATATTGAAGATGAGGTTTTAGGGTTCTTGAAAGCACGAGATAGAATAGGCCAAAGTCAGCATGGTTACCTTAAGGGGAGAAATCTGACTGACAAATCTGTTGGAATTCTTTGAGAAAATAATGTGCAGAATAGATAAAGGAGAGTCAGTGGACGATTAGCTTGGATTTTTCAGAAGGCCTTTGACAAGTTGTCACACATGAGGCTGCAAAACAAGATAAGAGCTCATGAATTACTGGAAAGATACTAGGATGGATAGAAAATTGGCTGACTGGCAGAAGGTAAAGAGTGGGAATAAAGGGGACTTTTTCTGGTTGGCTGCCGAATGGTGCTCCACAGGAGTCAGAGTTGGGTTGTCATTTTTCATGCTGCATGTAAATTATTTAGATGACGAATTGATAGTTTTTTGGCCAGGTTTGCAGATGGAGGTGGAGGGGTGGGTAGTGTTGAGGAAGTAGGGAGTCTACAGAGGACTTGGATAGTTCTGGAAAATTGGCAAAGAAGGGGCAGATAGAATACAGACCTGGGATATGTATGGTCCTGCACTTTTGTAGAAAGAATAAAGAAGAAGACAATTTTCTAAGTGGGGAGAGAATTTAGAAAGTGGAGTTCCAAAGGGACTTAAGGAGTCCTAATGCAGGATTCCATTATGGTTAACTTGAAGGTTGAGTCAGTAGTAAAGAAGGCAAGTGAAATGTTAGGATTCATTTTCAGAAGACTAGAATATAAAAGCAAAGTTGTAATGCTGAGTTTTTCAAAAGCATTGGTCAGATCACATTTTGGAGCATTATGAGCAATTTTGAGCTCCAAATCTCAAGGCAGTCGCACTGGTGTTGGAGAGAGTCCAGAGGAGGCTTATGAGAATGATCCCAGGGATGAGAGGGTTAACATATGATGAGCATTTGATGACTCTGGGCCTGTAGGGGGGAATGACATTGAACATTCTGAATATTGAAAGGGCTAGATAGAGTGGAAATGAAGAAGATGCTTTCAGAAGCGGGAGAGTCATGGACCAGAGAGCACATCATCAGAATGAAAGGGCATCCTTTTAGGGCAGAGATGAGGAGAAATTTCTTCAGCAAGAGGGTGGGAAATCTGTGGAATTTGATGGCTCAGTGGTGCAGGTTAAGTCATTGGATATATTTAAAGTGGAGGTTGATTTGGTTCTTGGTTAGTATGGTGTCAAAGGTTACAGGGAGGAGAATGGAGTTAAAAGGAAAATTCCATTAGCAATGATTTGAATGGTAGAGCAGAGTCAATGGGCCGAATAGCCTAATTCTGCTCAAACCTCTGACACATCAGAAAATGCAGCACAGCAATTAATGTCTTAAAATTAAAGTATGGGTGCATTGGAAACCAATACAGTAAAGTGAGCAGAGGGGAAATAGATGATCTGAGTTAGGATAAATGGTTGTAAAGGTTTGCAAGAATTCAGTATAATCAATCAAAATAAACTCTGATGCAGAGTGAAAGTGGGGGACTAGAATGGTTTGGAGGTAACAAAGACATTTCTGGGAGATGGGTTAGCTTCAATTTAAAAAAAAATTTAGACATGCAGCACGGTAACAGGCCATTTTGGCCCACGCCTTCATGCTGCCCAATTTATACCCAATCCCTAGTACATACTAAACGATGGGAGGAAACCAGAGGCCCTGGGGAAAACCCACGCAGACACGGGGAGACCGTATAAACTCCTTAGAGACAGTGCAGAGATTCAAACCCTGGTCGCGGTCGCTGGCACTGTAAGGCCATTGTGCTACCTGCTACACCAACTGTGCCACCCTGTGTAGATGGTTCAGATGATGGAGCAGATAGGTGGTCAGATATTCGCCACAGAACTAAATACAACATCAAGCTGTGAACAGCTTGGTTCAGATGCAGAGGGTGGTTAAGGAGAGGCACAGTTAGTCGCTTGGGAACAGCATTTGTAAATCAGTGGTGAAGAGAATAGCTTTAATCAGCCCAACTTGTCCATGACGACCAAAGTGGCCCATTTGCCTCCAAATGGCCCATATCGCTCCAAACCTTTCCTGTCAAGGTGTCTTACATTAAACATTAATGATCTTCCCCTCCACATTTCCTCTGGCAGCTCACTTCACATACCCACCACCCTCTGTGAAGTAGGTGCCCCCTAATGTCCCTCTTAGTCTGCTAATCCACAGCTGGATGTTGGAAAAATAGTGCAACAACTCAGAATTTGTGACAAGTTTTAATGCTTATAGGGGTACATATACCACTGCTTCCTTTTTCAACAGTTACGTACTTAAACTTTCACCCCACTTCAGTTCGTAGAGTCTGACCAGAATTATATGCTGTATGACTTCAGTCTTGATAAAAATATTCCTTTCCTTCTATCTCTGCACCATCATAAGATACTGCTTCAGAGTGATGTGAGTTACCCCTCTCCCTCAGTTCTATATTGACCTGTCCAGCCTCAGCTGGAGAATTCCCTACAATGACTCCTTGTGTAGAGTGGGATTTCATCAATGTAAATGAGAGGTGTGCTTTTCCCAACCCCAGCCATATGAAACCTAGCCCAAGGACTCAACACAACCATAAGACACAGGCAGGTTCCATTAGGCTCAGACGGGATAGCCAGGGTCCAAAGTGAAGACATGCTTTGAAATATGGATGTGCTCTCGAAGCCATATTTGAGCAGTCAGGCCTGTCATGTCACATAGTGCTGGGCTTTGATTTCTATTTTTAAACACCCTTTGCCTTGCCCAATCCAATCTAAGTTAACCAGTTAAATTCTTTTGATCTGCATCCTGATTGCAACAAGTCAGAACTACTTGACCTTAGGTTATACAATCAGTGGGCCTGTGGAATCTGATGTCACCATGAGGTAGCAGTAGAAAAGAAACAGAAAGACTCAAATAATAAGCAAACGGGACTCTTTAGTAGGAGGAGGAGTCAATGCAGCTGACTGAATCTTAGAACTACAGCAAAAGCCATCCAGGCCTTTGAAACTATTCTACCATTTAATACAATTGTGGTTGACCATATGGCCTCAGTACACAATTCTAGTTTTGTCTCCATACTTCTCAATCCTTCTAGCCAAGAGGAGCACATCCAACTTCAGTTTCATTATATCTAACAATCTGGCCTCAACAACTTTATGTGGTAGGAAGTTCCACAAGTTCAGAACTCTAAGCGAAGAAGTTTCTACTATCCCTTCTCCTTACAAAACGACCCCTTATTCTTGACTTCCCCAACACCTAGAACATTCTTCCTACATCTAATCTGTCTTGTCCTGTCAGAATTTTATATGAATCCTATGAGATCCCTGCCCATTCTTTGAAATTCCAATGAGTATCACCTGAGTCTATCCTGTCTCTCTTCATAATCAAGCCCTGCCATCAGGCTGATATCAGTGAGTTTAAGGCACTTCCCACTGATTTTTCAGGATTGCCACATTATTTATTGCCCAACCCTCTCTGGCCCTTATCTGGGGCTTTCACTGACTGTTATCATTCCATGTCTCAAAGTCAAGGTTATATGAGCCCTGGACAAGTGTCCAGAGCTAGGATTATATTCTGGAGACAATGAATCCTTGCACAGAAACTTGGTGAAATTAAATTTAACAGAATCTGTCACTTTAAAAATCTTGTGTCAAAAACAGAGGTGAGAATAGAAGCAGGGGAGTGCAGTATCTCATGGTTGGGAGAAGCAATGATGCAGGATGTTACGTACATCTAAGGAGGATGAAACAAAATTGTTCACTGTGGTCACAGTTATGTAGCATCAGAATTTAATTTAGAACATTTCAGTTCTGAGCTGGGGGTAAACATTAAACTCCACAGCTGCAGAAATTTGGAAGGTAAAAACACTTCCATAAACTTTGGAGAGGAAAGATTGGTTGAAGATGGCCTCTACCTTAGTTATAACAAAAACAAATGAGCTTTTAGCACTGACTCATGGCTTGACAGAGTGGAGTAAAGAATGGGACTAGAAGCAGCAGAATAATTAGAAAGAGTGGAAGAAAATGGGAGAGAAGAGAGTTGGTCCCAAGAGACAACCTTGGAGCCAATGTGAGTGATTCACTGGTAGTTTAGGGTTAACACTGGCAAATCTCACACAAAATATTGGCAGCAGCGTGAACATCTTGGTAAAGCATGGTTCTAGTGAAACAATCTCTCCTAACACAAAAAAAGACTAGTTTATTTTCCTTTAAATGCATACCTCCTTTCACACATCAAAAATGACATATCTGAATGCCAAGCTGGCAGGCGGTGGCAGTAACAGGGTAAATAAAAAGTGGTAGGAAAGATCAGTTTGTTACCAAGTGACAAACATAAAGTTTCAATGCACTCATTTGCACGTATACAATGTTGAGTTTAATAATTATAGAAAAAGAATTTTGACATCACTATTTTCAACTGCAGAAAGCTGAAACAATTATGCTTTTTACACAGCTCTTTTGTTCTGGGATATTTGCTCCTTTTTAATGGAAAGCATGCTGTCTAAAAAGCACAGAGACTGAATGGGGGTGGGGGCCATTCCAGTCCCAGTTTTTTTTTTCTGGCAGCAGATCTAGTAAGTCCTGAAACATTCGCTGTGTAAAAAGTTCTTCTGGCATTCCGGGACCAATTCAGGCAAGGATGTGCGTGTGTACACCGTGATTTTTTTTAGTGTATTTACAGGTAAGCATTTTCAATTTGGACAAAACATGCAAGTAGGAGAACAGGAAAAATCTTTTTAACCACTGTCCTGCTCTCTCCTGGCGACTCATTGCCTACTCTCTGGAGAGGGGTGAGGGCAATCACCGAGTGTGGCTGGATCCAGCACCAACCCAGCAAGGTATCATTTCAAGTACATCACTAATTTGACACTAGGTCTGCCAGATTGAGCTCCAATTATACAGCAAAAGTAAAAGAGAGGCACTTGGGGTTTAGCCCATCTAGGATGTCTAAGCATGCTCCCATAAATGCAGAAGTCTGAAATGAGCTGTAGATGGAGATGAAATGAGCTGGTGGTGAAATAGCGACACATCCTATACCATACTCACCATTTCGTCAGGTGGTGATTTACTTCATAAATACACAATTCATGGTTTTGACAGGACAGAAGTGGGGTGACTGTTGGTCTTTCAAAATAGGGCTTGATCATTCATGAATAAGATAAAAAAAGTATGTATGAAAGGGTACTGAATCAGGAACATTACAGAAAGAGGGTGTGAATGCTCAGTTACTGAACGTATTCAAGATGGTCACTGACAGATCTTCAGGTATCAAGGGATAGGAGATTAGTGTTTGGGAGCAGCATTGTAATAAAGGTTCAGCCCCCACACTGATCCACCCACCCCGTTCTCAGCTGTCCCCAGGTGTCTCTGGTCACCTTTTGCGTTGAGCAAGCTGGTCTGTGGGTTTGTCCTTAGTTTGAACAGTCTGAAGCTTACTGCCCTGCTTCCAACTTGACAGCCCGCCACCATACCCCAACAATAGACAGCGGTGATTAGTGAGGGATTACTTAAGGTGGTATGTGAGTGGAAAGGAAAAGTATGAAGTACGTAACTATAGATAAATACATGCAGTAGATTTTCCCACACTCATTTATAAATTGTGCCCGTCTTATTAAATTGTGTGCATTTTTTCCCCACTCTCTTCTATAATTTGTGCGTGTTTTATTCCCGCTACAATTTTCCCACCGTCTTCTATTAATTGTTTTTGTGTTAATAAAGGTCACGTTTGATTGCAAACCCTCGTGTTCAGACTCGACTCTATTGAACCTGACTTTCTCAACACAATAACGACCAGTGCAGGGACTGACAGCATTACTGTCAGGGTTACTCACCATTATCACCCTAATTTCAATGCAAAGGGATCTGGGTGTACTTGTTCACCAGTCATTGAAAGCTAGCATGCATTTTCAGCAAGCAGTGAATGGTATGTTGGCTTTCATTAAGAGGGGATTGGAGTAGAGAAGCCCTCTTGCAGTTGTACAGGGCCCTGGTGAAACCTCACCTGGAGTATTGCGTCCAGTTCTGGTCCCCATATTTAAGAAAGGACATACTTGCTATTGAGGGAGTGCAGCGCAGATTTATGAGGTTAGTTCCTGGGAAGGCAGGATTGTCATAAACGGATAGGTTAGAAAGACTTGGATTATATGCGATGGAGTTTAGAAGGATGAGGGGAGACATGATTGAGGTATTTAGGATTATCAAAGGGCTTGACAAGGCGAAATCAGAGCACATGTTCCCAATGATGGGATAGACTAGGACTAGAGGGCATAGTTTAAGAATTCAGGGAAGGTCATTAAAGACAGAAATGAGGAGAATATTTTTTTTTTCCCCAGAGAGTTATGGATCTGTGAAATGCATTGCCACAGAGAGTAGTGGGGGCAGATTCACTGGATAGATTTAAGAGAGAGTTGGATAAGGCTCTTGTGGGCAGGGGAGTTAAGGGTTATGGGGATAAGGCTGGGATTGGTTATTGAAAGAGAAAGATCAGCTATGATCCGATAAATGGCAGTGCTGGCTCAAAGGGCCATTTGGCCGACTCCAGCACCTATTGTCTATTGACTGGGGGAATATTTTTGAGCCATTTTTTGGGGGAAAAAAAAGTGGGTCTAACATGCCGTCAAATACAGTATGTTATATGTGATACTAGATGTTGACGCTGTTGAGTTACACGTTCTGCCTCTTTTACTCGTGCAATTCTGGTTTGCTGTGCAAAAAGACACACTGACTCGGAAAAATGCCGGCTTTGGTCGTTTCAGTGCAAGCGACCAAAGCTGGCTTAATGGCGGATCTTCCTTACGGAATTTCTGTGTAAAAAAACTTAACATTTAACACACAATGCCAACTTACTTCCTCCACAACCCTCTCCCCCATTATTGAAATAGTGCAACTTTCAGCATACATACAGGTAAATTCATAAGAAAGAAAGATAAATTTATTTTAAAAAAACATAAAAATGTCATTATTCAGCTCAGAAACACAAAGAAAGAAATGTATTTGTAATTTCACAACTCGTCAGGACTTTCCAATACAGGTTGTGCAGACTAGGGCTTTTTTCTCTGGAGCGTAGAAGATTGAGGGGGGACTTGATAGAGGTGTTTAAGATTTTAAAAGGGACAGACAGAGTCAATGTGGATAGGCTTTTTCAATTAAGAGTGGGGGAGATTCAAACTAGAGGGCATGGTTTAAGATTGAAGGGGGAAAATTATAAGGGGAACATGAGGGGAAATTTCTTTACGCAAAGGGTGGTGGGGATGTGGAATGAGCTTCTGGCAGATGTGGTCGAGGCGGGATCATTGGTTACATTTAAGGAAAGACTGGATAGTTACATGGAGAGGAGAGGACTGGAGGGGTATGGACAGGGTGCTGGTCAGTGGGACTAGGAGGGTGGGGATTTGTTACGGCATGGACTAGTAGGGCCGAACTGGCCTGTTCTGTGCTGTAAGTGGTTATATGGTTATACATTCAGAGACAATGAGTACTGATGCAACGAAGGTACAGTTATAACATAATTCAGCTCCTTAAGCACATTTCAGAGTACTGTACATATAAATGAGTCCACATTAAATTTCTTCAAAGAGTTATGTGATAATGGCTACTTTGTTTCAGTGATGTTGGTTATGGGATAAATATTCGAAGGATGTTGGGAGACTTCCTTGCTCCTAAAAATAGTCAGTGCTTTCATTTAACATTGCATCCAAGAGTTGGTATTTCCTGGATCTTGTAATATTGTGTCTGGTTCAAGACCTACAGTCCACATTTTTGTGTTCCATTTAAGGTGGGGATTTAGACTGGTGGCAACAGTACGTCAACTGAGTCATAGCTGATACAGTTTAAAATATTCACAGAATATATTCATGCCTAGTAGTTCTTCAATCCTAAATTGATCAACCAAAGTTCTATAGTTATCTCCCATACAGTTCATGTGCTGATATTAAAAACAACACTACAAGCAAGTTTTCAAATCAATCAGACTACTGTACTAAAATCAAAGCTAAGAAGAAAGGCCATCTGCTCTGTTACTTCTCTGTTCTCCACCACTCAAGCCTCCTCAGCCCTTTACCACTGTGACCTGCCTGAATGAAGTCATGATTAAAAAAATGTTCACAAAAATTGGTTGGTCATATGCTTTCACACACACAATTTTCATTGCATTTCTTTCAAAAGAAATGATAATCTTGCAGATTCTATATACGGTGGTCAATCATATCTTCACCATGCAAAGGTTTGTGACAATTTTTCCCTTCATTGCTGGTCCAGCTCACTAATGCTTGTTTCACAATATGCACTTTTCCCTTGAAAGAAGCACAATGCCAACATAAACATCATTCATTTAGCACACTGCAGAACTGTCATGTTAGGTAGCTGTCATGCACAGTTGAGCAGAGCATTGGACATGCAGTATGACTGCAAAATATGAAACAGAACAAACTCTTAAAATAAAACACCATGAATTAAACAACTACTGTATTTCCAAAAGCAATAGCCCATGTGATAGGATGAAATTTGCTCTATACTTGTTTGAGCTGAGGTAATGATATCAGATAAGTATCTATTAGAAAGAAACCAAGATGTTTTCATATAAGAATTTGGAAAGATCTGAGTAATGGCACACTAAACAGAACAAAGCACGAGTTACTTTTCGTAACAGTAGCTCTTTATTTACATACTGTGAAATATCATTACAAATAGTATCATTTACATGATATAGCTGTGATGTTATCTTTATTGGTTCACTCGGGCTGTTCTGATATTCAATTCTAATTCCAAGTATTGGTGGCAGTAATGTTAAGGACCTTCAGATGCCAATGAATCAAAGCTTTGGCATTTCTGTCTCAATGCATTATTGTAATTTTTATTTTTCTGTTAACTTAGAATACTGCAGCAAAGTACAGGCCCTTTGGCCCTTGATGTTGTGCCAACCCATATATTACTTTAAAAAAAAGTACTAAACCCTCCCTACCCCATAACTCTCTATTTTTCTTCCATTCATGTGCCTAAGCATCTTTTAAATGTTTCAATGTCTGTCATCTATATCAATGTGGTAAGATGGATGAGCAAGTTTGCAGATAACACTAAGATTGGAAGTGTGTGGGCAGTGAAGAAGGTTTTCAAAGCTTGCAGAGGGATCTGGACCATCTAGGACATACGCAGTAAATGGTAGGGCACTGAGGAGTGCGGTGAAATAGAGGGATCTGGGAATACAGATAGATAATTCCCTGGAGTGGTGCCACAGGTGAATAAGGTGGTAAAGAGAGCTTTTTGGCATATTGGCCTTCAAAAATCAAAGTATTGAATATAGAAGTCAGGACGTTATGCTGAAGTTGCATAATACATTGGTGAGTCCAAATTTGGAGTACTGTGTGCAGTTTTGGTCACCTAACTACAGGATTTACTAGGATATTGCCTGGTCTTCAGGAACTGAGTTACCAGCAAAGGTTAAAAAGGTTAGGACTTTATTCCCTGGAGCATTGAAAAATGAGGGTAGATTTGATAGAGGAATTTAAAATTATGAGGGGGATAGACAGAGTAAATATAGATAGACTTTTCCACTGAGGGTAGGTGAGATACAAACCAGAGGACATGGGTTGAGGGTAAAAGGGGAAATGTTTAGGGTGAATGTGAAGGGGAACTTCTTCACACAGAGAGTGTGCCATGAGCTGCCAGTTGAAGTGGTGAATGTGGGCTCAATTTGGACAAGTACATGGATGGGAGAGATATGGAGGGCTATGGACTGGGTGCAGTTCAGTGGGACTTAGACAGAAAAATGGTTCAGCACAGATTTGAAGGGCCGATGGGGCCTGTTGCTATGCTGTAATGTTCTATGGTTCTATATTAACTTTAGTCATAATCTTCAATGATCAATAAGATCTCTGCATTTGCCTCAACTTGTCCATGTCAATCAAGCTTGTCCCATTTGCCTGTGTTTGGCCCAAATCCCTCCAAACCTTTCACCTGTCTAAGTGTCTTTCAGACATTACTATTGTCCCCACTTCTATCACTTCCTTTGGTAGCTTGTTTCATCTGTGCGAAAAAGGAGGCCTTCAGGTTCCTTTTTAAAATTTTCCTCTCACCTTAAATTTTGGCCACTAGTTTTAGATTCCTCTGCCCTGGGAATAAAAGTTATGACAATTTATTTTATCTTTGCCCATCATGATTTTATAATGTCTGCCCTTAGCCTCCTACACTCCAGAAAGAAAGGTCCCAGCCTATCCAGCCTCTCTTTATAAACCAATTCTGCATCTTTTTGCTAACCTTTCCAGCTTAATGATATCTTTCCTGTAGCTGAGTGACCGCACAATACACTAAGTATGGTTTTACACTCCAGAAAGAAAGGTCCCAGCCTATCCAGCCTCTCTTTATAAACCAATTCTGCATCTTTTTGCTAACCTTTCCAGCTTAATGATATCTTTCCTGTAGCTGAGTGACCGCACAATACACTAAGTATGGTTTTACACTCCAGAAAGAAAGGTCCCAGCCTATCCAGCCTCTCTTTATAAACTAAGCCCACCAATCCTGCATCTTTTTGCTAACCTTTCCAGCTTAATGATATCTTTCCTGTAGCTGAGTGACCGCACAATACACTAAGTATGGTTTTACACTCCAGAAAGAAAGGTCCCAGCCTATCCAGCCTCTCTTTATAAACCAAGCCCACCAATCCTGCATCTTTTTGCTAACCTTTCCAGCTGAATGATATCTTTCCAGTAGCTGAGTGACCGCACAATACACCAAGTATGGTTTTACCAATGCCTTATAGTTGTTCTTTGATAGCTTTTATTTATTGTGCAATTTATTGTCTTGATTGCTTTCCCAAAAGCAGGATGAATTAGATTTGCTTTATTTTTTGCACACCTGATTGATCCATTGATAGCTTCCTGCAGCCCATAATTTGTTCCAGGCTCTTATTATGCTAATATTGATTACCATCAGGAACATCTTAATCTTGGTTCTAATATCATGTTCCCCAGAACCAAATCCAAGTTCATAACACAAAAGGCAACCATGCCAAATGTCATGAGCACATTTGTCTATTTATGTTTTGGTTAATGGCATTTATTCAAAGCATTTAGAGTTGTATTTACACAGCCAATTTTAGTAAAGTACTATACTACTTCACAGAGGCTTAATGTGACAAAAAAAACCCAAAATATTTCATGATTTTACAAGCAAGAAAATGAGAGCTGCTCCAAGATTTAAGTGTTAAAATTCCAGGCATTGACAGTTGAATACAGCTTGGGGCTAAAGAGGTGAGAAATAGTAAGAAGTCAAAATCAGAAGAATGAGAACATGGTAGCTGAGAATGTTATAGACCGAGAACACAAAGTGATTTAAATGTATGAATGATACATTTGAACAGTAGGTTTTGGTCATCAACCATGCCAATGAAGTCAACAAGAATGAGTGGAAATGTCGAACATGAAAGAGCAGCAGTTTAAAATTTTTTTTTTTAATTAGAAATTTTTAATTAAAAAATTTAAAAATATTTTATTGAAAACACAGTAGAAGCCAATTCTGGTGAGTGAATGCTGTACCACCCAATTAATGTACAAAGCCCGTATGTTTTGGAGGGTAGGTGGAAACCAGAGTACAGGGGAATAACCACACAGACAGGTCACAGGTAGAATGTACAAACTCCCTACAGTCCAGATTTGAACCCAGGTTGCTGGTGTTGTAATAGCGTCGCGCTAACTGCCATGCTAATTGTGTCACCCCAATTAGGGTAAACCAAACGAAATGGATGAACCAATGTTTACATGAATGTGGAGAATGAGAGGCATTGATGAAAGGAAGTGATATTTGACAATTTCACCTGGAAGAAATTCAAACTCAAAAAATAGAACACTGTAATAGCGTAGGAGCTGAGGGAATAAAACTGGGCGTTGTAACCAAACGTGGAGGCTGAAGCCATTATCTTCTAATAATATTATTGAGAGCAAGAATCTCTAATGAAAAAGAGTCAGAGAACAAATCATGGAGAAAGACTGGAACCAAAGGTTTGGTTGGGGAAGGTCACAGAAGCAACTGTTGTGAGATCTTGTCAAAATGTGTTTGGTAACATTGGGACCAAATCTACCAAGCTGGAAGCTAGTGAAGAGTTGGAAACAAAGTGGTGTTGGTGGGCCACGATATAGACACATTTGCTTCCGTACTGTAGTCAGAGCAGCACAACAGGAGATTCATGGAGACAGCTGTATGAAAAAAGGACATGGAATTGGGAGGAAACATTAGGATTACATATTTAATCAATGATGCTCCCAGTTTAACTAGGAACATATAATTCTTCGAAATTATTCAATCGGACAAGGAAATCAAGTACAGGTGATCCCCCTCCCCCACCAGAAAATGGTCTAATTTATCAATTTCTAAAATGCAAAGCTGCATCATTTGCATATGTGCTAAAACATAGGAAGAACTATATTGTGTTTATTTATTTACTTTATTGTTCACATAAATTCAAAGAGCAAATACTATATCTAAAAATTTTTGGTAATGATTTGTGAATTCTAAGAGTGAATTTCCATTACTTGTAACACAGGAGTCACCTGTACAAAGCTAGTTTTGTTCTAACTTGTTAAATCAAACAATTTTGCAAAGAATATAGGAAAATAAAAAGGAATGAGTATGCATCCCCACCCCACAATTTAAAACAATGAAAAGCAAGTTTTCCTGTCATGTTTTTTTAAATATACACGACTGCCAAATATTTCATTTATCCAATGGGTTTGGATAGTCAAAGCACAGGAACAATAAATCCTCTCTAATATTTAACTTGCAAAAATATCTTTGTGCACTCACTGTGTTGAAATTTAACCAATGACAATAATTTATGTTTGTTCTGAAAATTTATTAACAACATTCCAAGATATTAAACTTAAAATTCATGATGCTTTTCAGTCACAGCTAAAAATATATTTTTGGTATTTAATTCATATGTTTATTCCAAAATTGAAGGTAGTTGGTATACTGGCATGTAGTGTGTTTCTAATAACCACAACAGTCTAAATTTTGAGTTTACAAGGTTTTGCAATTTTAAGAAACATCTCTAATTTTTATCCTCCATTGGGCTGATTTAAAATATTAGGCAATGAATTAAGTTATTTCCATAAAAGCATTAAGCACTGTGTTCAGACACACAAGTCTATGTTTAAGCTCCATCTACTGCTCGGAGATACAGGCTTCAACATAGTCAAGCAATAATCTGTTGGTTTCCTGTTTAAATATGGCCAATATTTTTGAGCCTCAGTATTCAAACTCCCAAATGGCTTTTCTGGGTAAAAGGGAGCTTCATGTGGATGATTTAAAAGCTTCAGAGAACAAAAATCCTTGAGTACATGGATTTGGTTGGTTCAGTCTTATTTTGTAATTTTGATTTTCTTGTCCCAAGAGCCCATATATGTTGTGCAAAAAAAGAACATATAAGAGCAATGATTAATGAAACTATTTGAGACACCGTGTATTAAACTACAGTTGACAGTTTTGCTGACCAGTTTGCATGCTAGTATTTATTCTGAATAATGTGCACCCAATAGCTTTCAAGCTTCTTGTTAATTGAAGGGAGAGATATAGATGCTCAAGTATACCAATGTTTTACTTCACAAATATTTCCGGTTGTTGTGCACGTTTCATAGCCAACTATAATAATAATTTGCTCAATCCTTAAGAGATGCTAGAATTGTACATAAAATTGATTATTTAATTACTTGCTTTAATATTTGTTAAATATTTAGCCTAATGGCATTGCATAATTTATCCAAACTGAAATAGCATTTTATTATATTGTCCTTAATTGATTTTTGCATTTTATTTGCAGTGGTAACGATATAATAATAAATAATAAAATAGACGTTTGTTAAAGATTACATTCTGGTTGTATCATTGCAAAAAAAATATATTTCTTTTTTTCCAACTCACATAATGTAATTATTTTGTAATGTAAAAGTACTTTTGAGTTTTTGGAATATCTTTTTTTAGCTTGTAGTTTGAAGCATGGCCTAAACGACAGCTGTGAAGGCCTCTCCCCAGCTCAGCCCTGCAGGAGCCCTCATGTACTTCATTCAGGGGCTGGGAGCTGCTTTTAATCTATCAGCATGACTCCGCAGCTGCTGTAAGCTAGCTGAAAATGGTCTGCACTTGGGGCTTAACTTTTGTAACCCTTTATGTACAACACATGTTCAAAAATATATCAAAACAGCAAAAAGCATTGGAAAAATACTTCAGGATACTATGAAAACAAACAAAGATGGACAACAATAAGAAATGCAATTTTTCTAATACCTCCACATTTGTCAGCTGTCCATTAAATCACCTTTCTCATAACTAATGATTATGAACAAATCATAGATGTGTGTGCAGTGTTGAGTTGTTCTCAGCCAGTATATACACAAGCACACAGTCATGAATGTGCATGCAAGCCCAAAAACAACTGAGACCACACACAGGGTTGTAATTTGTCCCTGGCCATCTGCTGTATTGTATAATGCACATAGGTTATTCCCTCTCCCTTAATTTCAGCTTGTGAAAAATGTTAATGTAAGGTGATTGTACAGGTGAAACAAGCACTGTCCATAAACAACAATTGGGTAGGCTAGTTGCTCGGATCAAATTAGGTTCAAAGTCAGTGTAGAAATCAATGATGAATGGCTCCTCCCACTCACATGAAATTCAATTGGAATGTCTCTACCTTCAATTTTATGGGTTGACAGGACCAAGTCATCCTGAACAGTACAAAAGTTGTTTAACAAATCCATACCAGCAGACTTTTTATTTGAATAGCACATCATTGGGAAGGACAAAAGACAATCTACTATACAACCAGCTAATACTTGTCCTGAGCTTGGAACTCTCGATGCAAACACTGGATGCCTGGAGAGGAAGAGGAATCACTTCATCAGCAACAACTCCCTCAAACTGGAAGGAAAGCTAGTGCCTGAAATATGACATTATATAGCCATATTTTCATATGGTAAATTATTCTATTATTCCTGCATCCTAAATGTGAGTTGACTGCCAAAGCAATACATCAGAGCTAGAGATTCTATCTTTTGACTAAATTGTGGTCCATAGTTTTCCTCTCTGCTCCTGTGAAAACTATTTCTCCACTCATCATAGCTGATTAATATTACTTTCCAGTAGAAACTTGCTGTATGAATATTATTCAACTTTTCCTGCGTCATCAGTACCATAATATCACAAAAAATGCCTCCGAAGTTCTGTTAGTGTTTTGGCATGCACCAATGTCAAGATAGAAAGCATGGGTTTCCTCCCAGTGCTCTGGTTTCTTTCCACTCTCCAAAAGTTACAGCATTGTAGCTTAATTTGTGTGTAATTGGGTGGCATGAGCTAAAATGGCCAGAATCGATCTACCAATAAAATTCAAATGTGATGAAAAGAATTGTACAACTACAAAATTCCTTTTATGTTTCAAAATCACGTTCTTTAGCCAAAGCTAAAGGAATTTAACAATAATGAGTACATAATTGAAAGAGTTTAGTGTCAAGAGAATGAAATACTTGAATATAATCCAGATTATTCACATTAGTCCGATTTACGAAATCCATACTAGAGAAAGGATGAAAAATATTGACATACACATACAGAGATTAACTGTGGGGGGGAAAAAAAACACTCTAATGGTAGAAAATAGGCTATGGAGGAAATTTAGGCTCATTTTCAATTTTCAGATATTTTAGATGACCTGTAACACCCTCTGACGCAATGTGATTTGCAACTGGCAGCATTGGGATTTTTCCATGAATAATCAAGGTGGAGCAGTTATATCCCCATAGACATGACAGCAATCTATCTATTTTGGTTTCCATATATCTGGAGAAGATTTTTCTGTAAGGATGAGTACTCAATTTTGGACCATTCAAAATCTGTTTGTTTGTAAATTGCCTCATGGAACCCCATTTCCCCTCCTAAGTTGTGCAAATGAGTAATTCTTCACTCCAGATCTAGTTCAGACTTCAAAGTCCTGCCTTCAGTCATGAAATCAATGAAAATGTCTTCATGAACCCGTGAGCTCATCCCAGCACCTTCAGTTTTGTTCATTTTTAATTTGTTCATTTTGTTCAAGCATTTAATCGCAACATGTTTGTACTTGCTCCTCAGCATTTTCAATGTTAGTCTGGCTTTTTAAGCTAAATCTTCACTGATCAAACTCACACAGAGGTCAAACAAAGATAGATAATGGAAGCCCACTGAACTACTTGGCTGCATGCTAGCTGTACCTGCTTCAGTTTCGGATAAGGTTTGAGTAATTATTCAGTGGAGAACTCAGCTGTACAACTTTGTCAGGAACCTATCTGAGGAAATGCATCAATTTTGATAGAAGATTATCAGATTTCACAAGGTTACTTTTTGTTTTTAAGTACTTTCAACTTTGATTATTTCTTATTGAAAACAAAGTTTTGGAAAGATAAAGTCATTTCAAGATATTGCCAAAATCTTATATTATTTCTCACCTCTTAGAGAGAAATTGGTGATGAATGTCACAGATTTTCATTCAATAGGCTTTCGGTTTAAAGGTATTAAAATCACTTCATCATGCAGATAAAATATTAAAACTTAACAAGTTATGTTGGGAAAGCTTTTAGATGAATCAAGGTGGACATATTGCATGGTTTGCAACTGGATCAACGTATTGATGACCAGACTGTCTGAGAAAGGAACCACTATTTCCTACATAATGTCAATTTCTGAATCTTTTTCTTCGATTTTTACTGGGGTATTGCTGAAAACAGTGAATACAACATATTTAACATGTCTATGGATGATCTGTCTACCTCAATACTAGACAAAAAACAAGATGTAATCAGAAACAAAGAGGATAGCAGGTCCCTCTTTGATATGAGAGTGAAAACCCTTCAACTGAGTGTTTACGAAACAACCATGTTTACAATTAATACAGTGAATAGACCTGAATGTGCTGCCTTTAAATGCTTGAATTTTCACTCCAAAAACAGGCCGTACAATTGGGGTTTAAGAATCAGTACTTAAGCTTATTGCAGCAGTATTTGACAGGGCTGGTCCATATATTACTTCAAAGGTGGAACGTTTTAAAAAAAAAGGAGTGAAAAACTGAAGTGACTCCTATTTCAGAATATGTCAATCTTCACCCACCCTGACTTTCAGTGTATTTTTGGGATCACATGTGGTTGATCATGGACCCATGAGAAGAAAAATTATCCACAGTCATCAGATCAAAGACAGAAAATATTCACTGGGCCAGGTGCCAGCTACGTTATGTTGTGACTTAATAAAGCAGCCAACACTATCTCCCATTGAGGTATTCTGTCCAAATGCTGAGGACATTTGCTGTTAAATCTTGGCCAGAACCTTGGGTGAGCTCCACTGTTGATCCTTTTCTTCGAACTGAGTTAACATTTTAGCTTTTGATTAATATTTCATCCAAAAGTAGGCACCTCCAACAATGCAGCTTCATCAGCCTGAATTATGCATTCATGTCCAAGAGGCCAGCTTGGAATAACATCATTCTCACTTAAAAACAAGAGAACCAATTAGTAAGCCACATTCATATTGATTCAGAAAACCTATCAAAGGAAATGACAGAACAAGTAACATGTGGGGTGGGTGATCCAAAACATTTATAAAAAGGAGTTGTTGGATTGTCACTGAATAATGAGTGTGTGGCAAATAGGCTGAGCGAAACTGTTTGGAGTGAAGAAGCAACTTATACTGAGATTTTCCATCCAGCATGGAGGACTGGTTCTCCACACCTCTGCTTGTTGTTAAGGTATGGAGTTGTCAACACTGCTTGACCTCACCAATATCATAGCTTAACCTCGAAAGAAAACTTAAAAATTATGAAGTACTTGTGGTATTTAAATTAATTGATCAGGGATATGATGCCCAGAAGGGGAAATCCCAAACATTGTTCCTGGGATTAGTGATTTGACCATCTGAAACTCTATATGGTCAAACATCAGCATGACCTCAGCAACCCATCAATTGCATTCAGGTCTTTGCCTTTGTGTGTTGGATGGAAGTGACGAATGGTAGGAAACAGGATTGTCTGATTTTAGACTAAAAAAATCAACGACCAGTTGGCTTTCTCTTTGAAGTCCTCTTTCACTGCCTCTGTTGAGATTGGTAGTGTCTGTGGTTCAGGGTAATCCAGGAAAATGTTTTTTTTTTAGATTTTGTGGCTCCTGCCTGGCTGAAATTACAACAATGCTCAGGGAAGAACTCTCCAAATGATTTGCTAATGCATGCCCAGAGCCTTTCCATAACTATTAGAAATGTTAATAGAATTTGAAGGAGAATCCAGTTCTCTCAATGTTTCAAAGGTCAGGCAGGTTTTAAAAAATGCACAGAAATCCAAGGCAAACTATGAACCAAGCCTGCTATCATATGTGTGATGTGCATTTAGTTCAGTGTCAAACTGCAGTGTTTCAACTCCCGCCTCCAGAGTTTCACTTCACAATGACATCAATCAATTCTCTACTCCACATTTGCACAGCTGGTCAACATTGAGTGGAATGACTCCTTTTGAACACTAACTTAACCTTGGACTTTTCACCTGATCTTGGGCCCATGACATTTTTTGATTCTACACTATACTGTATGACCAGGTAGGGAAAAAAAAAACAACCAGTACAAATCTTATATCCACTTGCAATGGCTCAAATGGAATATCACAATTTCACCAAAGAGAAGTCTGTGTCTTGGAAGTAAAGAGAAAAGATAATTTTTCTTTGCATGAAGAAAGGATTCACGGTGGAAACATTACCGTCCAACAATACCCAAGTGGATTGTCTGAAAATTATGAGTATACAAGGCTTTACAGACTATATCTGTACAATTTACAGGAGCATGACATTCTTTACAGAAATGATGGATTATCCACAATAACAAATTTCAGTAGATTAATCAATGAAAAGGCAGTATCCTTGAATGAGGTTGATTTTTTACCAAAATTCTACTCAAGGAATCAAGGAGAAGCAGCTAATTATTTCTTGTGAAAAGAAATTTAATATTGAATGGTCCAGCACAGATATATGTCCTTCAGATGACCATGATGCTAAATTAAACCAAACCAATCTGCCTGCCCATGGTCCATATGCCTCAAATATCTGCCTACTGATGTACTTAAATGTCTCTTAAAATGTGCAACCATATCTTCCTCTCCCTCTGTCCCTGGCGGCATTTTTCAGGTACCTACCATTCTTTGTGTAAAAAATCTTGCCTTGCAAATCACCTTTAAACTTTCCTTCTCTTACCTTAAACCTGTGCTCGCTACTGGATGACATTTCCACCCTGACTCTGACCTATACCCTTTTCTATGACTCTCATCTTTATATACTTTTGTAAGGTCACCCCTCACCCTCCAATGTCCCAAATAAAACAATTTACATTTGTGGTACTTCTCCTCATGGCTAATACATTCCAGCTCAGGCACATCCTGGTGAACATCTTCCGAATCTTCTCCAAAGTCTACATGGCGTTCCTATAGTATGCGCCAACAACTGCAAACAAAACTCCAATTTTGGCTGAATAGAAATTCAAACAACCTGAATTCCCAGTTTTTATCTCAATGGCCTGTCCAATGAAAGCAAGCAACTGGATGCCTTCTTTACCACTCTAACCATTTGTGTTGCCATTTAGAGGGAGCTATGGACTTGCAACTCAAGATTCCTCTGTAGATTACTGCTCCAAAGGGGATCCTATCGTTTGCTCTATACAGTATTCTCCTCATGCAGTTGACCTCCCAAAATGTAACACATCGCATTTGTCTGAATTAAACTCTTATTAAGTTACATGGAAAAGTTCTCTTATTCTCTTGTCGGGCTTGTGTCCTGAATAAAAGTAATATTTGGAGTTTTCCAAATACAAGAGATAAATAGTCATTAAGATGCCCCAGATGTGTACAACCATGTTCATTTGATTTTTGGTTTCATTATTATATTAGAAAAATATATATTTCCAGATAGAGCAAAGTGTCCAACTCTCCCCACCTCCCCCCCATAACAAGACAAAAATATGCTGCATTCAATTTTCTAGAATTGATTAATAATATGCAAACTCTGACAGCTGTGAGAGAGCCCTAAAAGTACAGCAAACAGCCATTATTTTTAGTAAGTAAACAGCAAATTTAGATAGATCACAAGAAAAAGAATATCAGAAGTGCATCCCATGCAATAAATAGACCAAGTTATCACTGAGTCACACAATACAGCTTGTAAATTACCTTTGGGGTATGGAACATATAAATAGCAATAAAAATTGTATTATCTGAATACAGGTAAAGTTACCGTGCTTGTCAACTCTATTAAAGGAATAGAGAAGAAAGAAAAACGTGTACATTTGATTTTTACTGACATTATATCAGAATACTTTTTACCAGTACCACTACTTAACTTTACTGACTGACATCTAAATGTTCCAAGTGTCAGCTCAGTTTAATAGTAGCACTTTCATCTCAATAGGTCATGTGTTCAAGCCTCAGCATAAGGCTTGAACAATTTGACACCTAGTCTGGACTGGCTTTTCAGTGCAATTCTAAATTGAGACAGAATTTTCAGTTATTCAGGTGGATGCAAATGATCACATGGAACTATTCAAGTAAGGCGAGGAAGGTCTGCTGGTGTCTTGAATAACATGTATTCCTCAGCAACACTACCCAATCAAAATTAACTAATTATTGACTGATTATTTTTGGGGATTCACGTTGTTCATAAAGATGATCCTATTTTAGCCCTTGTAATGCTGATTAGTTTTATGCAAAATAATTCAGCTCTTGGAGTATCCCCAGAGAACATGGGGTGCTTACATAAATACAAGTTCTATCTTTGCCTGCTCTTATTGAGTGTTGACAACTCCCGGCAGAACCCTAGATATGGGCAGTGAAGAGTTGGGATGACAAAATCCTGCCAAGGACAAACTAGAATGGACAAATGGTCAAACAAGCAGATGTCACCACAGTGGGCATTGAATATGCATTTTTGTAGCATTATTGTAATTTTTTTCTTTGCAATAATTGCATCACATGTTGACTCATCTTTTTTCTCACTTTCTTTAATATGGACATGTGGATCGATATTTGTATTATTTTGTTACTATAATTGATATTTTTCTTTTTGATTATTCTTCATTTTGACTACGATTAAAAATTCTCCAAATAAAATATCCAATAAATAAGTAAATAGAATGGAAACTGCTGGAAATACTCAGCATATATAGTTTTAAACTGCATATAAAGTGAGGGAGTGGAGATGCAAAGTAGAAAATAAAATACAAGGTCTATGATGCAAAAATAAACAATGAAAGGACAAAAGGGGTAGCAGTGCACGATGACAGAAAGACATAATAATGATCAGAAATTGGATTTCAGAATCAGATTTATTTCAGATCTATTGTCAGAGTACATACATGACATCGCTTATAACTGAGATTCTTTTACTTGCTAGAAAAATTAGTGCAGGCATTTGCAAAGGAGGACATTGGAAATCTGGAATGAGAGGGCTGGAAAGCACACTGGCTGAAACTGTTAAACTGAACACCAGATGCAGTGGGCTGTAATGTTCCCCATCAGAAAATGAGGTGATGTTCCCCAAGCTACTGTTGAACAATGTGGGAGAATGAGGACAGAAAGATGGGAGTTGAAATGAGGCAGAGAATTAAAGTGATAGGCAACGAGAAGCTTGTAGTCACGCCAGCAGCTTGAACAAAGATGTTCTGCAAATCTGTCACCCAATCTTTATTTAATCTTCTCTTTTCTCTGTGTGATATGTGAAGGGAAATCAAGTAATATTAACTTAGATCCCCACTGTTACCACTTTAAACCAACAGCTAAGAACACCTGGTGACTACTTTCTTTCTGATTTTGTCTTTCTCCTGAGGAAAATAATTCATTTCCTACATAATGTTACAGTAAAGGCTGGGAATTCCACAAGGCGAGGCATTGCAAACAAGTGATACCAGGCATCAGGTGTCTATTTCCAGTGTACCACTTCTTATAAAAAGTAATAAAACTTTAATGGTCTAACACTAACATATTTACCTCAGGATAACTATGTTATACAAATAAAAAGTTCTTTTATTGATTACTAAATTCTATTTTTATTTGAGCATTTATGTTCAATTACAAACTCGTTTTGAGGATTCTGTTGTAATATACTGCAAAAACAATTCATACTTCTATAAACCCAAATACCTTTCAAGTGATTAAACAGAACCATCATCAAAGCTAGGCAAGTTCTCAATACATTTCTGTTTGAAGTATTGATTATTAGCAATTAAAATAAATATCAATCATTATTTGATTGCCTAATATTATGGGAATGAATATACAAATTCCACTGTTAGAAATATTTTCAAGGGATGTTATTTAGAATGTACTTCATAGCAGCTCTGAAATATCAGAAATTTGAAATGCAAAGAATTTCAAATTAATCCATTAAGCCAAAGTAAGTGTACTACAATGAAACTGTTCATCAGGCCTGCATTGCTTCAATTTTAATCTGAATGTTGCTGCATGGTATTTTAAAGAAATACAAGCAAAATGTTTATCCTTCTTAAGTGAATTAGATGGTCTTTCAGTGAATTCCATAAATTAAATTTCCATAACCATACACATAAATGGAGTAGCAATGTTAATATGTAAGGTTATCTTCCAATTAATGATATATATGCATAGTTTTGCACTTTGTTCTCCTTAATTAATAATTCAGTATAAAGTTTATTTCCTATTATTCTAACCACAGGATTAGAAGGTAGTCCTTTACATTCCATGCAAATTTCATGCAAACCCATAACACACCGAAGTAAGAAGCAGCAGGAACTAAGTTTTCTGTAACCACCAAAGCAATATAAAGTATGTGCAATATTTATATTACTAGAATAAAAATTGTTATATACAAGCTTTAGTCTCAACAGTACAAGTAACAAATAAGTAATTTGCTGTCAGAAAATGTTTTTCAACAACATATAAGTAATTTTCTGTCAGAAAATGTTTTCAGACAAATCCTTGCAGATATGCTGCAATGCCCATAGCTCATTCTCTTTTTTGTGCTGCACTCCAGCACTCAGTTCTGATCCATTTTCTTTCTCTTAGGAAGACACTCTGCCACAACCAGACATTTATCATCAGTCTCTAGTATAATTCTGCTCTGATTTTCCACTTGCATTAAAAAGAAAGTAATTTTTGTTTTAATTACCCTCTTCAGTAGAACGTCGATGAAGTAACGGGGTTCCGTGCTTTGGGGGCCTTACCTCATTCCTGTGCTTTAATGAGTATAATCCTTAAGGAGCTTTAAAACAACCAATGCTGGGCTCAGGCCTGCAGCTGCCAAATACATTTTACACTCTGACAAAAGACACGAGTTTGATAACTGTAACCAGAATCCATCTTAGTCAGAAAAAAAACACTCGTTTACTTTAATGAATTTCAGGAATTTCCAAAATTTTTTTTAGATTTGGAGGGGCTGAATGAACACAGTTTTGTTGTGAAGGGTTAAAGAAATATGAAGAAAACTGAACAAGAACCAGGAAAATCCTCTCATCCCCAAGACAGGTTATATAGAACCATCTGCACATTTTTTATTTGAGTAATTATCAGATAATTAAGTGCATGATTTGTGAGAGAGCCAAAGCATACCATTAAAACATTTAATGCTCGTAGTTCTGAGACTGAAAACAACATTAGCTTATGTGCAATCAACTTTCTACCCAAAAAAGGCTTTTCAAACTGAAAATTCAATTAAGATGGTGATATCAAGGCAGTGAAAAGCAACTGAATTAATAGACATATCGTGCAAGATCTTCATGCCGCAATCGGAAAGGTGGAAGCCAACTTGAGAAAACTTTAAATTTACATTTTAATTTCATTTTCATTTAGATATGTAAAAATTAAATTGTCATTTCAAAAAACAATTAAGGAAGGGCTTGGAAAGTGCTTTGCACTTCTCGTCACATATTGCTAGCTTGAAAATAATAGCATGTGCTTCTTTGACCAATCAAGGATGACAATGAATTATACTCCATTGTTGAAATGTAATGTTAAATATGTAACCTTACCACTCCAGCTTCCACTGCATAGATTTTGTTCCTCTTTTTGCAGCCAAAACTTTTGCTTGAAAATTCTGAACTATTTTTCCCAGTTCTTTGCAGACCTAATCAATTACTCAGCTAACAGAGACCTAAATCCCACCCAATGAGCAATAGAATGATGTGAGGCTTGTAATCGGACCTTTAACTAACATCTCCTACTCTGCCAAAACAAGACCTACAAGCATATGTACATAATTACACACCAAAAGAACAAAGAGCCCAGAAATCTGTACTTTAAGCTGTACAATTTTATAAAATGTACTTGCAGAAATCCCACTGTTCTGAGGAATCTATCTATATATGAAACTCAGTGGTTCTCTTTGTAAAGCATTTATAAACAATTAAAATTCATTCGTGCATATTTAATTTAATCTGTACTGGAACTGCAGGAGATTTAGACTGCAACCAATTTTAATAGACAACGATGACTAAGTTAATACCAAAAAAAACAACTGAATGAGATGAAATAACACGTAAATACAGCCACCATTAGGAATTAGGGTAAAACCGGGTAAATAACGTGTCATTGTTTTTCTCAACCTATACCTTTCTATCATGTGTAACATTTCACATGCTGAAAATTCTTTTCACTTAAAACTCTTTGTAGGTGTTTAATATTCCAGTAGGAGATGCTGCAACAAGATCATTTCAATGTGTGCTACACTGCACAATATGTAATGGCTTCTGTTTTATCATACATTTATTACTGTGATTCTACAAGTGAGGCTCCAAGCTCACAAAAAGAAATTTCTGACCTTTTCTTCTCATTCAACTTTTTCCATTCAAACTCAGTAGCGAATGTCTATTATCCCAAATAATAATTTAATCAAAATAATACGTTTAATTAATTTGTATTTTCTATCTTTTAATAGCTTCAGAAAATATTCCTTACCCCAAAAATGGGTGGGGGCTGTATACAACTTTCCCCAATTTTGCCACCATGCACCCATGACTCCATAGCCAAGTAAGAATGTTTCAGAACTAATCTTCTTTGGCGCCAAACTTTAAGGACCATCTGATAGGTTGTATATAGGGCAGCTTTCCCCGAAGGCAACCATTTTTGGGTGCCTCAGGCTAAACCAGTCTTGAACAGGACTTCAAGGAGTTAAGCTTTTCAATGCAATGTTTTTAGACTTTGCCAGTGAGGGGAGAATTAATTTCTAGTTCAAAATGATGAATGTCTGCCGAAGGCTAAGGAAGCTGGTTTGCACCTGAAAATAGCTCAATGACCATTGTAATGCATAGATATTTCATTTACAATGAAGGCTCAGAGCATCTTCAACTGGATTAACCTTTAACGTATCAAAAAATAACATGACATAATGACTGGAAAATACTAATTTAAATATTCTATGAATGTTTTTGTGAATTCAGATCTAATCCTATTTAAAAAGTGGATACTAAGGAGTCACATTCACGTTCTGCAAATGTTATTTCATTTTAGTGATATCATCAACGTTTGGGTAATTTTTTTCCATGCAAACTTTTTTTTTGAATATTTTATTTATAAAATTTCGAACTCAAACAGTTTCCAGTAATCAATCATAAATTACAGTTATCAATTGTATACAAAATTTTCCATCGAGTCCAAGCTATTTTCCCCCTTCCCTCCCCCCCTCTCTCCACTCAACAGACCAGTTATGCACAACATTCAAGACACCCACAATAAAGGTAGGGAACAAATCAGGGATTTGTTACGGCCGGCACCTAGGCTGTTACATTTTTCTTGACTTTACTTGATTGGGATGGAATGGACTCCCCCGCCTCTCCCTCAGTAAGATAGATGGGGGAGGCAGGGCTACGAGACATGCAGGTCCACACTATAACTGTGCTCAATTTTTTTGGAAGCTGTTACATTTTTTCCTGAAGTTATGTAATTTTCTCCAGGGGAACACAGCTTGGCACAATGCCCAAGTGGGAGTCAGATTTCCAGGTAGCCACAATGTACTCCGGGCCACTGGCAATGCGAACATTACAGATTGGACTTGGAATTTGGACGGCTTCATCTTAAGCCTTATGTCCATCATGTTTCCCTATAGGAACAACTCTGGGTCCTGTGGGAATTCTTTACCTATGATTTTTTTCAAGGGCTTGACCGAGTTCCACCCAAAAGAGCCTCACTTTGGTACATGTCCCGATTGAGTGCACAAAGATTCCTGTTGCAATGTCACATCTGAAGCATTGGTTTGAAATTTCTTGTTTAGTCTTATTCAATTTTTGCGGTGTCAAATAGAGCTGGTTCAGAAAATTATAACACATCAGCCTATACCGTGCATTAATAATCACAGTTCTGCTGCTCCAACACAGGTCTGACCAGCACCGCTCATCAATCGTTGTTCCTAAGTCTGACCCCCACCTTTGACTTGATTTGTGAAGGCCCAATTTAGGGCCTTCCGCTTGTAAGAAATAATTTCCATTTGTTCCCCTTTTGAATCAGGGTCTCTATGTCACTGCACATCGGTAAGGTCATGGATGGACCTAATTTGTCCCTCAAGGAAGATCTCATCTGAAGGTAGCAGAGAAACATCTTATTTGACAAGTCATATTTATTTCTGAGTTGCTCAAATTATATTAGTTGCCCCAATTCATAACAGTTCTTGATGCACCAGACCCTCTTTCAGCAGATCTGAATGGGATTCGATCTCAATTCACAATTCACTAATCTATTCAGAGTCAGGGGTGTTTTTGGGGACATCTCCTCTTGAGACCCTTCATATTGATTAATTTTGTTCCATATAGAAATTATGTTTTAATATGGGGCTGTCTTTTTTTGCCAAATAATAATTCAGTACCCCACTTATAAATAAAGTCTCCTGCTATCTTTTCACCATCCATGTGCAGACCAATGTGTGCCCAGGATGGTACACCTCCTCCCTCAAATAGTGAGTGATATACCTTGACTGGGCTGCCCAATAATATTTCTTGAAGTCTTTCCTCCCACAAGATGTATGAGGTTAGAAGGTCAATTAGTATGTAGGCAGAATGAAGTCATAGGTCAGAAGGGCCTGTCACCAAATAAATAAATCAATTCAGTTAGCATAAAAATGTTTCTAGTGTTTCTATAGTTAATTAACTTTAGAGTTATAAAGTTTTATTTATTTAATTCACTTTTGTTAACTCTTAAATTTCTCTCGAAGTTGGAGGTATTAAAAACTGTCTAAATGACACAGCTTTGACTGAATCCAAATTCTTGCTATTCATGAGTGGTTCCAAGGGAAGTCACCTTGCACTCAGCCCCTTGAGGCTAGGTTGCCCAGAGATATTGCTGTCTTATGTCTTATCCAACAGCATATTAGCCTGATCCAGGTCAGGCTAGCATGAGTGGGCAGGAAACAACTTTTGTTCCAGTTGTTTAACTTGCACCTCCTTGGATCTCCTGGAATCTTTGGGAATGTTAACTGAAAGAATGCAAAAGTAATTCCGAATATCAGCCATTTTCAGACTCTTCACGGAAACACTTCCTTGCAGCTGGTCTAGGTTTTGCAAGAAAATACAGCTGAAGACTTGGGATGATTTAGCAGTCACTTGCTTACATTAATTTATTTAGTGAAACTTTCGCTTGGTACATAGTGGCATTCAAATAATACTCAAGAAAGAAAGGGGGGGGGGGGATGGTTAGTGAAAAAGGGTCCATGTATGGAGTTTTGTAAAATAACTTGTATGGCAAGTATAATCTCTTAAGAGAATGCATCTCTACCGTTTTCTCTACTGGATCACTTACCTATGCACGCTGAATGTGATAAATAAAGAATTTTAGGAATAACAGCTGCTGTTCTTATTAAACAGATAGTTCTGGCAGAGACCCACCACCTCAAGTAGTATCAGCTGATGTAATCATAACTGGTCTAAGGACAAATGCATCAATTCTCCACAAACCAACACTCCTAGCAGCAAAAAAAAAGAAATGCACCCAGCGTCCAACCAATCCATCTCTTTAATGGCTTTTACTGGTTTGCAACTTTCCTTCTCTTTTTAAACATCATTGCCCGTAGACTTCCAACCTTTTTATTGGTTTCCCTGAACAGTCATCTCACAAAAATCATGTCAAAAAAAACAGCATCTTTTACTTTTCTTTACACAAACTCCTGCTCCAGGGTTAACAGATCATGAAGTTATGAAGTTATTGATATTGAGATTCAATCGCACATATTAAAATGTAAATAAGATTTTTTTTTAAATCATGATGAATTCAATACAAATTCAAATGTCACATTGCTGTAATGGTACATTTAATAATATTAAAGAAAACTAACAGTATTTTATTTGATGATAGAGTGTCCCTCCTTTCATTAACCACTGGCTTACAATTCTGTTAAATGTAAGTTAATAATGGTCAATAAGAGGACAGTTAAATTAATTAATTGAAAATGCATATCTTGTGGAAAACAGCAAGCTATAACATTCATTATAATATTGTCAGATAATTAGAATTTATTTTATTTGAGTACAAGTTGAATATAGAACAGCTTCATTTCTTTCCATCTATTCCACACTAATATAAGTTAGGATCAAAATATTTCTGACTGCAATATATCCAAAGTATTTCTGACTCCAGCTTACTTTCCACCTATTTTGTCGCTTACAAACTTCAAATAAACTACTCATTTTCTGTTAAAAATCACGCAGATTAATTTACTCGGAACTTATCAAAATTGCTCATTGAGAACACATACTGTTTTCATTTTCATTAGACTGTTACTAATAACTGAGTATTATTTTGTGCAAAATAATTCAATGAGCATGAATTAGCAAACTCTATGCAGATCCCATATTTTCCACTTTGCAAAATCCAAACGACTGAGCTAGTTAGCAAGATTCCACCGTAGGAGGTAAAGTACTTTCATGGTAAGTGGATTTGTGTTTTTTTTAAATTTCCTCTATCCTACTTCAGTGAAAACCAAAAGCTATCAACACTAATTCAGGTTTCAATGTGCATTTAATATTTCTGTATTCCAGGCAAATATTGGTTGAGGCAGAATTGAATTATTTTATTCCATTTTAAAGTGTACTGTTGAAGTGTTTTAGAATTTTTGAACTAGTAATGCCTGAGGTAAAAGTAATTAATGGTCATACACTGGAAGACTAACCACTAGATTCCAAAGGGGAGAAAAAAAAAGAATTGACAGGGGGCTTTGTTATAAAGCAACTGTCGGTCCTTAGCCTCCAGCTGTTCTCAAATGAAACCCCAAGCTATAGGGGAATGTTCAAAAACCCATTGCCTCAAATGTCAGAGCACTGAGTTCCAGCACTTTGCCTTCATGCAAAGCAGGGCATATATAAAATCCATGGCAAGTTCTTCGGAAATGAAAGACTTTATGTTCATAACAACTTCATCTTGAAAACCTCTTAAATTTCCCTTGTTTCTCTATTTAGTCAATTCATGGCACAGTCTGTTACTTCATCAGCTACTGCCCCCAATGCCCTCACAACAGCTGTGGGCTTAATTATCAAAATAGCAGTTTAATAGTCTCATAACTGAACTCACTTCACAACACACTAATGGAGACGCTACACAGATTTCTTTTGCACCTTCCCAAATTTACTAATAAGGTATGCATAAGTAGAGCTATCTGTATAATTACTATTTACTAATAAAAGCATCCTCCCCCATCACCATTAATTCCATGTGTACTGTATTTATTCAAAGATTATCAGATCCACATACGTTTAAATGGTCAAGGTTCCTACGCACAAGATCTCAGTAAGTACTGCAATATCAAAGTATCATTAGATATGTTTAACGTCAATAACTCTTTCATGGCCAGATCTCCTCTCTCAAGAATGAAGTGCTGGATAAAAACACATTCTTTCTCCAAAAGTCTTATAACATTATTATTGCAAAAAATATTCATAATTCTACTGCAGCTTTGGAATTACAATCATGTTAGTCTGAAATGGCTAGAATCACTGGCATAAATGGAAGCCATTAGTCTTCATGTCAACTTCAGAAACATATTCCTTTAACTCATTGTTCTGTCTTATTGACCATTTAATGGGTACCATATTTTATATTTCAAATTGCACAGTGATTTTGAATTCAAAAGAAAATGTATCCAGATTTTAAAATCAGAAATTTGATAATCAAAACCCCATATTAATTATTCAGACATTTTGGAATATTTGTGCAATTTACAGTTGACAATTTAAAATGTTACTCTATTTGGCATGTTGTAGAGGATTTGTTTCAAAAGAACAATTGTATTGTTAAATTACTGCATATAATAGCACTGCTGTAATAATTTGTTGAAAAAGAGCCATGTCTTCAAAAGAAGATTTGAAAACAGTGTCATCTTTTGAAATTCTATCAAGGAAAAAAAGATAGACAATTTGCATATTGCAACATCTAACAAACAGCAAATGTTTTATTTGAAGGAGAAATCTAATGCAGGCAAGAGTAACAATACCTATCGGAACCTCAAAAATTCATAATACACAGTGAAGCTATTGACAATCTTTTATGGATTTTTATAGAAATGTGACATTTCCTATTGATATGAAACATATAACATTCACATCCACCTAAATATTGAATGTTTTTTCAAATTATTTTAAAAAGTAAAAATCATTTTCAAGTAGTAATCATTTTCTGTATTAAATAGGAGGTGAAGTTATGACATTTAAATGGTCACGGTACTACTGTAGAATAGTACTGTAATTTTCTGTTCATAAGTTTCTTCCCAATGTTCATGAATATTCAGTCAATATTTTAAAAGGCATTCAACAACGTAAACAATGAGGTGCAATTCAAACTTTAAGTAACACTTCGGAGTCAGGCTGTCTTCACTTTTCTTGCATTCAACAGGCAATTATTTAATTATTACCTTTGACCGTGTAATTTAAGTACAGAATTCATCACAAGAATGTATAATTTCTTCATGAAAGTTTACAGAAAAAAGAAAATATTAACTAAAAATTTCGACGTGTTCACAGCTGTGATACAAATGTAAGGCAAGTGATGATCCAAGGGGCAGAAAATTTACCCCTCCCCCCCACCCTTCTCAGCAAATGACATTTTTAAATGTAGATTTTTCAATTAATTTTAGAAAAGGCAGACATTGAAAATACCATATCATTCATAAAAGAAACAAGAACTACAACCACTGGGTTGATGCCAAGGAAATGTTTGGAGACAGAGACAAAATTAACCAGCGTTGGGAAAATGAATGGAATATGATTGAGACCTAGCATGGGTTTAATAAAGGCAATTGACATTTAACTTGATTGTGTCACTCAATGAGCAACATTAGTTAGTCCAATTGATATTGGGGTCTTGAGACTTGTAAAATGAGTTTTACAATGTACCATACTGATTTAATAGCAAACTTGCAGCCCATGGGGTAAAATTATTGACAGTGCGATAAGAAATTATCTAAGGCTTAAAAAAACAGAAAGCATAGATTAGTGGTAAATGGTGACTTTTCACATTGAAGTAGTGTGTTTTAAAAAGATGTTCTGGGGGTATGTAATGGAAGGAAAAACAGTTAAGGCTGTGACGCAGCAAAGGACTGAAACTAATTTAACAGTTTTTTGAGGGAGTGTTGAATGGCCTCTTTCTGTCCTACATCACTACATGATACTCCCTGCACCTGCGGAAGTAGAAGACAGAAAAAGAAAGTTACAATCAAGCTGCTTTGATAAATCCACCTGGTGATTTTATCTTGGGCCATTTGACACGTCAGCCTTGACTGGAGACAGTATTTTAATCCTTTATCTTGCAGCTGACATATTGATACAGTTGAGCTAAAACCTTAATTTTTTTTTTAAATCTAAAATTCAGCAGCTAGGTTATAAAAACATTAGTCACTGTAATCTTGTTGATGTTCATTTACTAAGAATAACTAAAGCACATGTTGTAATCTAATATCGACTTTTCCTGAGACTAATCTGTTGACTCGCACATTGAAAATATTATAAGTGACATTGATGCCTAATACTTTAAACCTATTAATGAAAATTATTTTCAAATAAGGTTTTTTCAAGTATTCCTCCACCATAATCTGCTGACAGATTATGGCAAATCAGGTAATATATTTATTTCAGAAAATTCAATAGCATTTCGATGCTTTTAATTATAAAATCAACAGCAAGCATGACCAAATGTGGCAGCATGCAAGAAGGCACAGCTGGGGAAATGATATTATTTAATTGTGAGACATGGACAGTATGACATGATACGTTACAGTGACTTGTGGAAGTCATTACTGTATTTTTCCTGTTGATTACATTTGCAACCAAAACACTGAAAAAAATAGATGCAGTATTTTAATTGTAGCATTTCATTATTCTAAAATATTGTGGGACAGTAGCTAAACCTTAAACCCAATTTTATGATGTTGAACTTTTCAATTCAGCAAAAGTTCATTTTTCCACTTGTTTTAGGCCTGGAATAAAGCCAACAATTAAAATAATATTACCTGAAACAATACTTTACAACACAGACATAATCACAGAATGTGGCATATTTGGGTTTTTAGAAATCAGTAGAATCTAAACTTAGCATAATACTTCAAAAACTTAGAACTGGATGCAGAATTTCAAATTGGAGTGTTCAAAGCAGAAACCAGCTTTCACAAAAGGTTTTAATTTATTACCATGTGGATGACAAATATCCATCTTCTGACAAATACTTCAATATATCAGCTGATTTGAATTCTTTCTGTAAGAGTTTATCCCTTGTTGCTCTTCAAACCTTCAGATTAACCGATTAACATCGAGCCTCTATTATGTGACCAAACCATTGCTCTTTAATGAATAGCAAGGCATGTAGAACAAGGAGACACAATATCATTTCAGCTCACCAGTGTGCATTGAAGGTGAAAAGGCAAATTGCATACTATCAAAATGAATAGCTGTTAAAAAAGTTAGTCCTATCAAGATTTATGTTGGTCAGGAAAGAAAGAAGATAAATCTGTAGTTTAGGAAAATCTAATTTTCTGAATGATTAAAACTGAATTTCATTCATACATGAAACTTGGTCAAGACAAAGCAACAAATGAGATTTAAAAACCTAACAGAACCAAACATAACTAAAGGTTAAAAAAAAAGAGGGTTAAAATGAGCTAGCTCTGGCTGGCAAAACTGAAGGAAATTGCTAACATTTAGTCACTAGACACTCAAACCTGCTGTAGGTCCAGGGCAAAATAAATGATAGATGCCAGCACAGCTACCACTCTGCTCCGTGGCTGGACTGAACTGATTAGACTGGAAAATCTGCCTGTGCAATCTTATGCTTTCTCAGTGAATGAGTGACAACATTATTGAATGGAATGGGATATGGGAAAAGTAGGTAAGTTCAGTAATTTTATTTTCCTCATTTTACTGTAATTTGTTTTTTAATAATTTAAAGTAGTCTTGACAGTCAGACATTTAAAAGCTGTTACAAATCCTTGACAGATTGACTGGAGACAAAAATCTTGGCAAGATGATCCAGAGGTGAAGCCTCAGAAGTTCTCCGCTCAGGCTTACTTAGATCTGAGGCCTTGCTACACCTTGCTGATGCCTTCCAGGTACAAAGGGTCATGACCTTTAGTTCTTCACAGCAATAAGTGCAAGACCACCGTGATTTGGCCTCATGTAACAACAGTTCATGTAACACATCTGTGCAAGATCAAAAGTTTAAACTGCATTAATTAAAATCAGTGTGTGTGAATACAGCAGTACTCAATAAATTCAGTGCAATACATACAAACTTCATGGAGAGTTGACAAGTGGGTCAAGATGATTCAGTGAAACATAAGCTGCTAACTGCCAAATGCTCAGATCCCAGATCAGTGAAAAACACAAGGAATCAAGGACATTATGAAAAGAGTTATACAGTACACTTCACCAGAGCAGCTTTCTTTCCACCATCCATATTTTTGTGGTTGTGGTCGCTACCTTTTATTTATGGTGCTGGCTGCATGGGGCCTAGTGAACACTTTGGATCTAGAGCACACATGTCAAACTCTGGCCCGCGATATAATTATATTTGGCCTGCAAGATCATTTCAAAAATGTATTAGAGGTGGCCCGCTGGCCACCGCGCCAGTATAGCACATGCACAGCTAATACTATAAATCCCAGAATGCATTGGCGTCAGCCTGCTAATCGCCCCCACCTCCTCTGTTTACGTTGCAGGGTCTCACCGTGGACTCTGGTTTTGGGGCCTGGCCGGTGTCAGGGGAAGCCAAGGCCGCTTCCCAGCGCCCGGAACCGGAGACCTCGGGCCTGACCTCGCCAGGACCGTTGCCCACTCCCCCTCCCTGCCGCAGGCCGACCCGCGACTCACGGTGACGGGGCCGCTGATCTGCCGAGATGCCGCCCTGCAGCGAGAGCCGATGCCCCCGCACTGTCGTTGTCCAACCCGATCGCCCGCAAACCCCGACCTCCCGCACATAGGCCTGATTAAGGATTATGAACTTTAATCTCAGGATAAAACGATCTTCCAATAGTTTCATGTCACAGTGGTAAATATATTCCTGGTTAAAAATGGTCCTGCACCTGGATACAAGCTCATTAGGCATAAAACTTGAAAAGTGTGTAAATCAAAGGATATCTGTACCAATGGAAAAAGGGCATGGCAAATAACCCTGCTAGAGTTCATGCCCACAATCAGTTACCCATTTGATTGTTTCAGGAATCATGTTATTCTCCCACATTCTCAATAGCCCTCAGATTTTACTATTCGACAGCACACTAGCAACATTTGACAAATCCTCTATAGAGAAATATTATTTGTTGAATATTTTATTTCTCATTTGTTAATGTTTCTGGAAAGAGTTTATCCAAAACTATTATTAAACATTTATTTTAATAAGAAAGAGTTTAACATTACATATGTTGAAAGAAGAGAAAACATGCAGAAGTTGTTGAAAATTTTCAATAAATAATTAGTTCGGCCCTCGACTTAGTCCAAGTTTTTAATTTTGGCCCTCCGTGAATTTGAGTTTGACACCCCTGATCTAGAGCTTCAAGAAGAATAAAATAGTTAAATATTTTTACAGATAAGTCAAAATAAATGAACCCTTTGGGTCAGCAATGATGATGCCATCCTTCCTGATAGTTTGAATACCATCTACGCATGGTTTGATGAGAAAAACAATGCAATATCAAAGAAAATCTCCCTCTGAAAATCAGACAGCTGAAGTGAGGAGGATACTATTCAGGATAAACCCATGCGAAGCAGCAAGGCCAAACAACATACCTGATTGGGTGCTGAAGGACTGCGTGGCCCAGCTGACGGATGCCCAAACAGCCATCTTTAATACCTCACTGCAGTTGCTCACTGCCCCCACAGGATTTAAGGCAGCCGTCATCATCCCTGTACTCAAGATAGCAATGGTAATTGGACAAAATGACAATCGTCCACTAGCAGTGACCTCAACAACGATTAAGTGCTTTGAGTGACTGGCAATGGAATGCATCAAATGGTATCTTTCAGCAACAATGAACCCATTCCAGTTTGCCTACCATCCAAACCAGTCCGTGGATGACGGAACAGCCTTGACCTTCCACTCAATTCTGACCTATCTAGAGAACAATGCCTCATATGCAGTTGTTCATTGTTTTCAGCTTGGCATCCAACACGATCATACCTCAGATGCTGGTGGATAAATTGTCATCGATGGGACTCTGGATCGAGGACTTCTTAACTGAAGGACTACAGTTAGCAAAATCTCAAGTCCCATTATTCTGAACAATGGTGCACCTCAGGGCTGTGTACTCAGCCTGCTACTATTCATCCTGCAGTCTCACAACTACAGTGCCAGATTCAGTTCAAACAGAATCATCGTTTGTGAATGATAAGACAGTAGTTAGCCTCATCAGCAACAATGATGAGTCAGCTTACAGAGAGGAGATTTAGAGGCTCATAAAATATTGCAAGAAGAACAACCCAAATCTCAAGATTGTCAAGACAATGGAGGTGATTGTGGATTTCAGGAGGACCAAAGTTGATCACTCTCTATTACACATTAATGGTTCAACCATCAAGTGGAGAGCACAAAGTTCCTTGGTATGCATATAACTATACTGGACACACAACACCTCCTCGTGAGTCAGGAAAGCACAGCAGTGCCTATACTTCCTAAGGCGGTTGAGGAAGGCATCTTGACAATTTTTTTATAGGAACACATTTGAGAGAGTCCTGTCTAGCAACATCATTGGGTGGTATGGTAGCAGCAAAGCATCAAATCAGATGTCAAAACAAAGGATCATCAAAATGGCTGAGATCACTAGGTCTCCCTTTCCTGTATTAGAACACAGAACACTACAGTACAGCACAGGTTCTTCAGTGTTTGATGTTGTGCCGACCTATATATTCTTTAAAAAAATGCTTAAACCCTCCCTACCCCATAACCCTCTATTTTTCTTCCATCCATGTCCCTGTGAAAGAGTCTCTTAAATGCCCCTAATGTTTCATCCTTCACCACCATCCTTGGCAAGAAATTCCAGGCATCCACAAAGTAAAAAACTTACCCCTGATGTCTCCCCTAAACATACCTCCCTTAATTTTGTACATATGTCCTCTAGAGTTTGCTATTCCTGCCCTGGGAAAAAGACATTGGCTTTCCATTTGTAGACCTCTATTGTCTCCTTTCCAAAGAGAAAAGTTCCAGCTCTGCTATACATTAATATATTTTGCACCAACTATGTTTTATTTAGGATTTAATAACACATTGCTTAATGAGGTATGCATTGCATTACGATTTAAATTTGCTGAAATTAATTTTGCATCATTTGGATGATTTTTCAGGTTATTTCCATTACCTCTCTTAAAACCAGTGTACAATAACAAATGCATTGTTAATTACATCTATATTCGATAAAATGTAAAATGTACTATTAGATGTTGCTACAAAAATGCCAAGTGAGTATCAATGTAAAGTTATATCTGACCATGCCCCAGTCATCTTGTCTTGCCTTGATATTCTGGTTACATACAAAAAGCAATGGAGATTTAATATTATTCTCCTTACTGATGCAATATTTTTAGATTTTATTGAGAAACAAGTTCAGTGTTCCCCCCCCACCATGATGATTGTTTGGAACACAATGAAAGCATATTTAAGAGGACAAATTATTTCTTACACTGCAATATTAAGAAGAAGACTAGCAAGTAAAGGTTAAATTAATCAGATCAAGCAAATTGATTTATAATTTGCTCAAAATTAAAATTTGGAATCATACAAGAGAAGAGGAGAACTTAAAATTAACATTAATCTTCTCTCTACCTATCCAATTGAACAGCAATTGTTAAGAAACGGAAGTCTTTTTATATTCATGGGGAAAAATCTAGAAAGTTACTAGCTGGAGAATTAAAAGGAATTTCTGCTAAAAAAAACCCCATATAATTAAGATTCAGGTGAGAGATGGTAAAATGACAACAAATTATTTCAAACTAAATGAGATTTTTAAAGAATTTTATGCTAACCTTTATACCTCTGAATTTAATAATGCTTATATTTCAATGTCAGAATTCCTAGATCGGTTGAATTTATCTGTGCTTTCCCAAGACAGATGTGCAAGTCTGGAGAAACCTATTTTGCAGGAGGATATAGCTGTAGTTATTTCCTCACTATAGTCTGGTAAATCTCCAGGACCAGACAGTTTTCCTGTTGAATTTTATAAATCTTTCTACAAATGGCTTGTACCCAACTGAAGCTTCATGTTGACTGACTCAATTAAAGATGAGAAGCTTCCCTTATCATTTAATGAGGCTTGTATTTCTCTTATGCTAAAAAGGGAAAGAGTCAACAGAATGTGCATCTTATAGACCTATCTCATTATTTAATGTTGATATGAAGATTCTATCTAAGGATTAAACACATATATTAGAAAATATTCTACCAATAATTATAGACTCTGATCAAATTGGTTTTATTAAAAATCGCCATTCTTATTATTACATATGTCGACTATTGAATATTTTATATTTACCTCCACCCAAGCGACAGAATGTGTTCTTTAATTAGATGCTGAGAAAGGATTTGATTTGGTGGAATGGGAGTATCTATTTGTTATCTTTGCCAAATTTAATTTTGGTTCAGATTTCATTAAATGGATTAAATTATTATATTCATATTCTATGGCTTCAATTCATTCTAATTTACAACAATTAAAAATGTTTAGGCTAAATAAGGGAACACAGCAAGGTTGCCCGTTAAGTCCTTTGCTTTTTGATATAGTACAAGAACCATTAGCTGTTGCTCTCCAACAATATAGAGCATTTAAAGGTATAAGTACATGTGGAACTGAACATGAAGTATCTCTTTATGCAGACATTTTTTTTGTTTTTATTTCAAATCCTGAAGTTTTTAATACTAAATATATTAACTTTGACCAATTTAGCCAGTTTTGGGTTAAAAAATTAAATTTACATAAGAATGAACTTTTACCCTTAAAAGGTTCATTTACAAGCTATTCTTATTTTCTGTTTAAAAGAGTGAAAGACCAATTCTAATATTTAGAAATTACAATTACAAAAAGTTACAAAAATTTAGTGAAAGAGTATTTTTTGGTATTAATAAGATCACACTACTATTATTTGGATGGTCACCCTTATCTACCACAATGATGGGTCGTATTAATTCGATTAAAATGAACAGTTTACCTAAATTTTTGTATCCTTTTCAAGCTTTCCCAATTTTTATTCCTAAATCGTTCTTTAGCCCATTAGATTTGGTTATTTCTACTGACGTATGGCGGGGGGGGGGGGGGGGGGGGGGGCGGGGGAAAGCACATATAAATAAAGCATTTCTTCAAAACACTAAAAGGAATGGAGGATGGACATTTCCAGATTTTAGATTTTATTATTGGGAAATTAATTACGTAATTTACTTTTACTTATTACATTTGGATAAGTCAGTGACTAGCCCCTCTTTTGAGTAGAAATGGAACTGAAGTTTTCCAAAAAAACATCTATGTTGGCACTTTTAGGATCTTTTTTACGATTTTCCTTTTCTAAATTAACACATAATCCATTAATGACAAATAGGTTGAGAATATGGTGTCAGTTTAGAAAATTCTTTAGGTTTAATAGTTTTTCTCTGGCTCGTCTCATTATAGATAATCATCTTTTTCAGCAGTTGGACTTGGGTTTCAAAAAATGGTATAGATTAGGTATCTAAAGTTATAAAGGGTCTTTTTGTTCAAGATAATTTTGCCTCTTTTAAACAATTATCAGCCAAATTTAATCTAACAGGCATCTTTTAGATTTTTACAAGTTAAACATTTTGTTCAGTCCAAGCTTTCTGATTTACTAAAATTCTTGATTTATTTTTTTAATTTACTGTTTTTTACCCACGGTGGATTAATATCATGTATTTTTCACAATTTATTGGATTTAAAATCAGCCTCAATGGCTGGGCTAAAAATGATTGGGAACAAAATTTGAACATAACATTTTCAGATGAAGATTGGTACTTTACTCTCAGTTTGATTAATGATTCTTAATTTTGTGCAAGGCTTTGCTTATTACATTTTAAGGTGGTACATAGAACGCGTATGTCCAATCTTAAAATATCTTGTTTTTATGCAGATATTGATCCATTATGTAACAAGTGTAAAATTTTTGAAGCTTTTTGGAGTGCCCAAATTTAGAGAGAATTTGAAAAGACGTTTTCCAAACTTTATCAATGATTTTTAAGATCAACCTTGTCTGTTAATTACTTTGCTTGGGTTTTTATGCAAGCCAGATATACTTCTGTCTGCAACTCAGGAAAAAGTTTTAGCCTTTACCACACTGATAGCAAGACAAGCAATTTTATTGAAATGGAAAGATGGGCATGGATGATGTAATGTCCTATTTAAGCTTGGAGAAAATTAAATACAACATTAAGATAGAAAGTTTCAATTTGTAAAGATGTGGGGCCCATTCATAGAATACAAAAGTGATTGGAAGAATTAAGAATTTTGAATGTTCTGGAGATTCTGTGTCTGATGTCTGGAGGTCACTATCAGATACACAATTTCCCTTTTTTTCCCCAAAGGTAGATTAGATTTAGTTTTTATGGATTTTTTTGTTTGTTTTACTTTATTCTTTTTATTTGGATTAATTTGGCAAATATGGGTTTAACATTGTTATTATAGATTAATTCAGCAGATTAAAGAACTGTCTAAATTAGATCCATCCATTTTTATTGTACTTGTATGTGTATTTACCCCCTCCATAAATCTTCGTCCGCGAAGCCAAGCCAAAGAAAGAAGAATGTGTATGAGATGACTTGTTACGTGTTTTCCTTAAAAAATTTTATGCAAGTTTATATGTTAAACTCAATAAAAATATTTTAAAAAGTATTTGCAACTATGTAAATTATTTAGCTCATTTTCCGAGATAGAATCATAGCATGGCAACTGGCCATATGGCCTAACGTCCTCATCGACCCAAGGTTCTTGTTTAAGTTATAATTCTGCAATAGCACAATCACTTTTAGATAGTAATTTCCCCAAACTCATTTTGTTATGCTAGAAACAACTTGGTAATAAGTTTGGAATGCGTTTCACATTGGCGATAACAGTATTCCATATAGCTTTGTAAGTACATAATATGGTGTTTGCACATCGTCCAAAGTGCATAACGTCCTATTTCATAGAACGTATCATGGATGTTAAGCAATGCATGACTGTATATTTATTTTAAATTATTTATACCTTTATGTATATATATGATTATTATGTACTAGGTATGTGCATGTGTGTGCACATGCACATGAGAAACACGGTTTCATCAAGATATTTATGTATAGTCAGATGATAATAACAAACTTGAGATGCTGCAGTTGTCAGATTTTTCCACCTCTCAGGGCAGTTACAAATAACAATGGTTTATAATTTGGAATGATGAAATAAATGCAAGTTGAAGTGCACAAATTACATTTGATGTTATTCCAGAGTCCACATTCCAGAAAACCTCTCCTCGAGCCAACACAACAAAGCAACCATGAAGAAGGTACACAAATGCCTCAATTTTCTAAGAAATCTTCAGAGGAGATTTGGCAAGTGATCAAATTCTCTACCAAACTTTTACAAGTTGCATCATGGCCTAATTTGGTAATTTGAGTGTCCTGGAACGCAAAATAAAACTGCAGAAAGTAGCAAACATAGCCAGGTCCATCAGGGGCGCTGACCTCCCATTCATTGAAAACGCCTTCTTGATCCTTCCTTCATGAAGAAAAGACAGAAGCCTGAAGTCAGTTCCTCCCCCCCCCCCCCCACCCCCCCAATGGCTATAATATGCTCTCCTTACTATCCTGACAATAAACTTTTCAGGACCAAAAAAAGACCTGTCTGAACTATTAAAATACCACTTTTTTTCCTTGTGCTAATGCTAACTGGAACTGTGAATGCATATTTACCTATCTTTCATATTTATGATCTCTTTCATTAAACTATGTGTACTATTGTAGGTTTTTTTTTCCAAAGAGGATCCGATTGGTTTCAGCAAATAAGAATTTTGGTGCATTTGTACATTGTACTTATGTGTATGACAATAAACTCATCATCATTAGTTGATTCTAGCTTTCTGTGACCTCGTAACTTCTAAAGCTGCTCCCAGTTGCTGCGAGATTCAAGATGATTCCATGCAATTTACTCCAGCAGAAAATTCAAAGATCTAAAAAGGTAAGCCAAATATTTTGAACCCAGATGTTTCATTCATTCTTTAAGGCTAAAATAATCTCTGCTCTCTGCTTGCTGTCCCATAACCAGCAGTCTTTAGCCCTTCTGCTGGATTTCCAACATGACAACACATTCTCCAGGCTTGGGCCACTTACTGAAAAGCTGCTGAGCATGTGCTGCGAACGAGTCAGAAACCACAATAATAACCAGAGCCTTCCATTTGAAGTGCATTCCATTTACTCTGCACTCCGATGCAGGTGGTAGGGTGGTAGGTTGAAAGGGTATTAATAGGAAGCTTGTGATTGCCAAATTTATTGCATCCATCGGAAACAACTTTCAATTTTCCAAAGTAGATTTTCAACAAAACAGTAAAATGTGTCTATTAAATGAACACATTTAGAAAAGTACCTGCTCTCATTCAAGAAATGTTATTTACCACAGGATTTCATCGTGCAAGTGAAAAATCCAAATTCATAAAATCAGGACATCTTTCACAGTTCAGCAACCCTGTGGGTTCTTGCCCAACCTCCTTTTCATGATGAACAATTCCTGCTGTAAAGCAAACTTCTTTTGCAACAAGTCAAATTAACTGTACGTATAAAGAGACGTTTCTCTGAATCCGCGTTTATGATCCAACTAAAATATGATGATTGTTATCAGTAGTAAAATTTTAATTAATTATCATGAAAACATGATGAGTTCCATGAGATATGGTGAAGTTCACAGTTTCAACACTATGTATGTTATCACAGTTTTACTTCATCAACATCCTTCATGACTTCATCAAAGATTCAATTAAGATTTTCAAAAAACAATTTGGTCTTAGTAAATCTATGCTGCCTCTCTTTCATTCATCAAAAATTTTCTGTGTTTGTTAAATGAAGTAAAACACGAAATAAACAGAAGGTCAGCGGTGAAGGGGAAAACAGTTAACATTTCAAGTAAATGATCAGAAGATTTTAGATCAGTAAACAGAAACATTAGCTGTTTATTTCTTCAAAGGTGCTGCCTAACATTCTTAGCTGCTTATTCAAATATTATATTATACTTGCTTACAGACATTCCACATATAATTGTACTGATTTTGTATTTTCACAACGGATTCACTCCTCTGTCTCCCTCATTATTTTGTGGCCTACAGAATACACTTCTGGTATGGTGGCACTTTTCTTGTCTTCAGTTGAGATTGTGCAAACTGTTGAAGGGCATTCGTCCAAAGGTTTTGATGAAATAAAGCTCTTATTGAAATCAGATGCTCCATGACTAGATGTTAAACTTTATTTTCAAAGAGCATTGTCTGCTTCAGTTGTCCTAATTGAATTTCTATCGGCAGGTTAGCCAGGTTCACCATGCTGCTGTGTTTAATTTCTGATATCTCAATGGTGGAAGCCATGCCAAGAAAGCCCAAGCAATTCATCTTTATGTGAACTGAGACATTTCTTATGGAAAAAGCAGAAAAACTGCAGATGTTGGAAATCAGAAATAGAAATTGAAAATGCTCAAAATACTCAGCAGGTCATGTAGCATGTGTGGGGAGAGAAAATAATAACCTTTCATCAGAACTGAGAAAACTCAAAAAATTAAACATGTTTTAAGTTGCTGAGAAGCAGAAAGGATAGAGAGAAGAAAGGGAATGACTGTGACACAAGTGGTTGAGAAAGAATACTGAAGATTTGTTAATCCCAGCTGATCGTCCTAGACCAGGTGTAAATAGATGACAACAGAGGATAGAGAAAATAAATTAATGCTGGAATATGGGCAGTGAAGAAGCAAAGCTGGAAATGCTAGAAATCTAAATAAATGCAGAGAATGTTGTAAACACTCAGCAAGTCAATAGCACGAGTGGAGGTGATGTTTCGGATGAACTAGGCTGTGCTTATACAAATTGAAAAGGCTGCTTATCTGAAATTGTTGAATTCAATGTTCAGTCGAGAGGGTTCCAATCAGTTAAACTGGAATATGAGATCCTGTTCAATAAAAGTGTTCTCATTTTCCAAGCATTATCCTCTGTAATTTCCATCAGCTTCAAATCACACCACCCCTTTCACCATCCAAAGGGATCACCCCTCGATGATGTTCCGGTTCAAACCTGCACCATTAAAACAGCTTAAAACAACTTTCCAGGCAACCACAGAAGACACAACATCAGTCCTTTCACCCCTTTCTACCGCTTCTCCCCTCCTATCATGCAGGGAGCAAATTCTTTCCAGGTGCAACAGTAATTCAGTTGCATTGCATCTCTTACAATTTAGTACAGTGCTCATGACATGGTCCCCTCTACTTTAAACACAGAATTGGTTACTCCTTTTTAGAACACTCCCACTCAGTCTGAAGTAACTCAAACTTCCAATTGCCTGTCATTTTAATTCTCCATCATTCTCCCACTCTGATCTCTTCATCTTTGCCATCTTTAACTGTTATAACCAAATCCCAAGCAAGCATAAAGAACAACATTGCACCTTCTGACTAAGCACATTTCAGCCCCCCAGGACTCAACAATGAATTTAATATGTCCAGAATTCAGTTTCTCTCCTAGTAGATGCTACTTGAACTGCCATCATTTCCTACTTTTATTTTACGTTCCCTATTTACTGATCCGTTGAACAAGTCTTTCAAAACCATTCATTTGGAACGGACACATTGCTGTTTCATTCTTAAATTAGAATACCAGTTAATTGCAAGGTGGGCCTAGATTAGTTAAAGACAATTTGCTTAATGTTGATACATGCAAAAAGTTCATTCTTCTTCAATGCCGATTCCTTGATGACCTCATAAACAGGCTGCATCCTCAAAGTGAGTTCCTGTCAGTTAATAAGGTCTCCCAAGTAAAAATCCTGGCACATGGGCAAAGCCAGAACAAGCCAACCCCCAAATCCCATTAAAAAAAAATGAGAAAAGATTGTCAGTAAAAATTCATCTTTAATCGCTAGTGTTAAAGTCAATGAAACTTCATTGATGCTTTTGAAAGTTTCTTGAAATTTAGAAAGTTTAGAAACATTCCAAAACTAAAGATGATAAAATAAGTCATGAAAAACTAAGTGAAAATTTAAAAAAAAATAGAAATTTATCTATTCATCTTACAAACAGTTTGGATATCACCTCACTAAACCATAAAGGTATTGGTCAGTTTCATTTTGTAACATTGCATAATCTTCAGCCAAATTTTTCCATGAAGTTTTTTGGACTGTAAACCTTTCATAAAAATAAATTTTCAAGAACATAAGATCTCTCACTTGATCCACAAATATTGAGCTTCCAACAGTGGGCTATATTTCTGCGTATTTTTCAGTGGATTCAATGTAATCATTCAAAGATAGCTAATGGTATTCCATGAATCTCGCTGGAGAACTTTATTCTCTTGGATTTTTCAGACTTCGACAAATTGTCTGACGGTTGCATCCACTATGTATATTACAGATCTAAAATTCAGCAGATATTACTTATTATTTTGCTTGAGAATTTGTTCTTGTAACAGCATAAGTTCCCAGGTTTCTTTTTCAATCAATGTTCTTCTTATTGCCTCAACATATAATGGCATTCCTTGTGCACTAGCTTTTTTCAACAAGTCTGTCTGGACACTGAGCACTTGCTAAGTGATTCAATAATGGGGGGGAAATGCTCCTGGGCCAAAGCTTGTGCTCATCTAACATCCACCACCGAGTCACTTCCAACAGAGAGGCTGGACATAATCAAGAGTGAAACTCACACAAAGTCTCACTGTCTTCAGAGGTACCAAATACTTGGTTTAATTTTTGTGGTCTGTTGCAATGTTTCTTTGGTGATCACAAATCGGTTTTTGTGCCCTCTATGCATTTTTCTTTCATATATACTATTGTTTAAAAATAAAATTTAGTTAATTATGTGTATTTGTTTATCTCCACTAATTATTTGAAAATGGTCTATCCAGTCTATCCATAATTCTTTTATATAAAGATTTCATGTTTCTTTGGACATTTTGTGAGAGCAAAATTACTACATTTTGAAATTCTATTAAATCCCATGTTATGAACATAGAGAAATCAGTACAAATAACATTTAACACTCTCTAAACCTGCACGAACAACTATTAGTATATATCTAGATTTATTTTTGGTCCACAACTAAAATAAATTGCAAAGATGAGAGGTAAGGTTAACTGCTCAGGCAAGAGTAATCAATATATAATGTTATCAAGCTACTTTTACTTTGCTCCAAAGCAGTCTTCACTTTCAGTGGTTGGATAGCAATAGTTTAAGTCCAGTCGCCTCCCCTAATCTGATTGGAATGAAGTGAAACAAGGTTTCTATCCCCATAAATCTTCACATCATGTGATTCTCACACACACACACACACACACACACACACACACACACACACACACACACACACACACACACTCAAAAAGCTTTGGCATCCGACACCTATGGGGATTTTTAGATGCCAGATAAATGAATTTTTCAATTACTTTAGGTTGCATGGATTGGCAAATTAATGGCAAGGAAGGTTCATTTTAAACTTCCATATTTTTTTACCTACTTATTTTCCTTGATTTTTTTGTCAGTTGCTATATATCTATACCGACACATCGTCATACTTACATATACCTATACATACCCACACACACACTTCATATATATATATATAAAATAAATATAAGTATATATGTGTGTGTGTATAATTTGAGAACATCAGATGCCTAATGTACCTGCGAGTCTTTTACCAAACTGATCAAGATAAAAGCTGCTGCTCTTATTTTTAAGAATGCTTTCAACAAACCAAAGCAATTTCTGCTATTGCTTATATAGAAAATACATAAACAAGATAATTTTGTGTTTCAAAAATACATATGTGCTAAGCAAAAAGCAAGGCATTATGAAATTACTCCAACCCCCACACCCACTTCCCAAGCAAATTCATGTCATAGTATATGAATATAAGTAACTTGCTATCCTTTCAAGTCCCCAGCAGAATGGTATGTGGACCATTAATTATATTACCTCTGTGTACTAAATCACAATTTCTCATTCATTAACTCTTTACCTAATTGGATCCTCCACAACTGTTCTGATTCCCCTTTTAACAACCAAAAACCTCCGAAGAGCAATACAAGCTGCTAAATACATCTAGTGTTTGATAATAATTACATTTTTTCTGTTGTTGATGACAACACATCAGCACACGAAACCAATCGAGATTAGGCATTATGATATGAACTCTCAAAGTTCAGCTGTAATTATTATTCTTCTCTTCCAAAATTGTGCATTTTCTTCCTCTGTTACCAAATGTAAAACAGTAGAATGAAAACCTTATCAAGCTATTGATAGAATAGTTCGTATTCAGCTAGTAATAATGATCTTTATCTTTCAAAACAAAGTATTTTATTTTTAAAAATTTGAAAAATTACATTTGAAATGCAAAGTCAGGACGAAGTTGATATAAATGCAGCTCCATGTTAATTATTAAATAATGTGTTGGCCAACTTGAGGAATACTGGGACTGAATTTTCTTGTGAAATCACTTCACAGCACAACTACTGCTGAACAATTGCAAACTATGCTATTCATTCATCTTAGTTATGCAGTAATTCTACATTATATATTGCAAACAATAAACATTGCAATTTTCTACAATGGAATAAATATGATCTGCAAGTCATTCATTTAACAATTGTAATAAGATACTCAAACCTTACTATCCAGCTAATATTTCCTCCAGTAAAACAACCATCAAACTTGATAGATTTCCCATTTAAAGATCTTTTAAGAAAGAAGACCACATTGTATCATTGTGCAAGTTATAATCAGAATCTTGCTACACCTTAATCGAGTATATAATTACTCCGAGAATTGGCATCCTGCAATAAAACTACAGTACTAAATATAGCTTCCCCCGGAGAATGCATTTTAAAATACAAATAAATATTCAACAGCCTCAAGCATTCTGCTTGTTTTACTCTTAAAATGTTCAACGCTATCAAATAATGAATCTAAGTGCCATTATAAACAAGAATAGTTAGCTTATGATTGCAGCAAAAAGAAGTTCGTTGCCATGGAGCACTTCACAGCAAGTTATTTAACATACTTTAGATCTTGTGAGGGAATTTTATTATTTTTAAACAAGAACAATTAGCATCTGATACATTGATTGTTCATGTACCTCATGCTTGATGCAAGATAACGTTCAAATAAAATTAATGGCTGACATCATTATGATCCACATATCACTTTCCAGCCTCTGTTGCTATCTCCAGCCTGCATCCTGGTTCCATCTGCCTTTCACACCTCCTCACCTGCATCCACCTATCGCTTGCAGATACCCCCACCCCCTTTCCCCACCTCTTAATATTGCCTGACTTAAGTCTTGATGCAGGATCTCAACTTGGTATGTCAACTATCTCTTTCCTTCCACAGATGCTTCCTGATCCAATGGGTTCCTCCAGCAATTTGTTTTTTGATTAATGACTGACATCATGATTTCAATTCTATCAAGGGATTACTTCAATTCAACGACAAGAAAACAATAAGCTTCGACATTTGCCAACAGTAATAACATATTTTAACATTTTAAGTACTGGTAATATTAAAACATGTTACTGCAACAAAACTAGGGAATGAGTAATGTAATCTTTCAACCATATAAAATGTGATTACACTTTTATATAATGTTCATTAACAGAGCTGATATAAATGGAAAGTCAAAATAATTATTTAGCATAATTTAAGCGACATTGTAATTGAAGTGTGTAACTAAATGGATTTTTAAAAAAACACCTGCCTTAAAAAAAAATCATTGCAAACAAAGTAGCTTACTTGTGCAAAAATTGGAAGTACAAAACCACCATATTAACCAAAATCATTTTTAAACGCACAGGGCAAAAATGGTGGTGTTAACGGAGCTGCTGCTACGGCAGCGCTGCAGTTGGTGCAAACCTGGGAGAGCACTGAATGGTTCAACCTCTGGCCCTCATTCCAATGGCTCAGTACAAGCTTTAAATGGCCCATTAAAAGAGCTGACAGAATTTTATTTTAACATCCTGCAACTGTGGGGACTGCGCCAAAGATGCTCAGCAGCGGCCACAGGGGGTTGCTGGGTCCGCAGGAGCAGCAGACTAATGCAGGGGACCAGAAACGGGGAGAATAACTTCCTTTGAGAAGGAGAAGTAGAGGATAGAACCCTACAGTGGCAGACTAGCAAGGGGCTCAGCAGTTGAGGGGCCCACGTTGGCTGGGGACGACTTGTAGTCGTGAGACCCATATGGACTGGAGGAGACTGGCTCTTGAAAGCCAGGTATTGGAACCAGGATTCGAGGGGGTTAGAGTTAGGTTTGAGGGCAAGAAGGGCTTTTGAAGGGCCTCGGATGTTGAAGGCTTCCTGATCATGTCAGAGGTTTGGATCTGGAGCTCAAGTTGCCTATGGATTGAGCTGGAGTCTGTGCAGCCGAAGAGGCTATGGGAGAGGTGGAGGTGAATCCATGGACACTCAGTGGCTCTCTTTGGCTTCTCTTTCTCTCTTACCGTAAGGTGCGGAGAGATGACACTAATGGTGACTATCTGTTTTATGGCGGGCAGAAGGCAACTTCTTGTTCTGTTGTATTACCTGATAATAAAGGAATCTTCAATCCTTATGTTGTCTCCAATTTTCTCTGCATTTACCTCCTTGCCCTGAGCCAGGTTAGGATTCATCACGTGGTTGCAGCTTTTCAGTGATTGTAACAGATAGCTTGTCATTGAGAATCTTGGTGCACCTGTAGTCCACCTGACAATAAATTTCATTGAAACTAACCGAGTCCAATATACAATATACCCAATCAAGCCTATATGCCGACAGGCTCATCATCAGAAACAAGAATCCTCCGTATCCCTGGAATAACTATTCAACGTTAGCTAATTATAGATCAGCAACTGGATCTGGTTGCTTCATTGTCTAATTAGCGCAAGAGCTATGCCACTGTGGATTTGCCCACTAAGCAAAGGAGCGAGAGAGAAGTGATGCTAGAGGTTTTAAAACTTGCGCCTCATCAGTTAATTTGTAGAGAATAAAGTAATCATGTTAAGTCCTCATTACTACTTTTCAGGTCTATGAAAGTTAATTTTTTTGAATCTACTTCTGTTTTCTTTTTTAAAAAGTTGACTTCTCATCAACTACAGCCCAAAGGAAGTTGTTAAATGATTTTAAAAGGCAAGTTATTGATGTTTATGTTGTCAAGAGTTGAAAGAATATTTTAAAAATTATGCAACAATGAAATAAAATTTCTTAAAGAAATAAAATCTTATTCCATTTTTACATGCTTCTGAATCACGCATGATAGGTTCCCTATCAATAATTATTTGCAGAGAGACAAATTGACTGAAAGCTCTCTGTTTTCCACATCTCACCTTGTTGCGGAAATTTGCCCTTATCAACTGTATAACAATCACAACTCCACTTCTTATAAATGCCTAACTTCACAAAGTAAAATATGTATACTCGTGCAAAAAGGCCCCAAGTGAAATGTGGAGATAATATTGATAGAACAAAGAAATAATCATCCACTGATGCACACAAACTGCAGCCACATGACTACATTTCAAATATAGAAATATTCAAACAGATGGAATTTAAGAATCCCCCCAAACATTCAATGTCATGCTCCTTAAGTACTTTAGAAGTGTTATCAAACAAAATTTCATACTGATCCAGATGGACAGGTTTTAAGGGTTTTCCTAAAGGAGTAAAATGGGAAGAGAAAAATGGTGGAACACAAATAAAAGGCAGGAAAACTGAAGGAGATTTCTAGACCCAAGGATCTTGCCAAATAAAGGTCGACAACTAATGACTAAATAAAACTGGGAATATTCAACAGGCCAAGTATGAAGGAGCACAAATACCTTGTAAGGTCTGAAAGAGATTACAGAGATAGAAGGGTGAGATCACAGAGGGATTTAAAAATAAGTGAGAATTTTAGAGCTGAGGTACTGCTTAACGAGGAGCCAATGTCAATAAGAATGGTGGGTGAAAAAGACGGTGTAAATTATGACGCAGCAGGATTTCGAACATCCTCATTTACAGGTTGAATATGGGAGGTTGGCCAGCAGCATCTTGGAACAGCCAAACCTGGAGATAACAAAGGCGTGGATGAGGATTTCAACAGGCAGCAGAGACTATTGTTGAAAATTTTAAAGGAGGTAGGAACATGCAGATTTATTGATTGTGAAGAAATTTATCTCTGGGACCAACCATGATATCTAACTCGCAAGCAATTAGTTCTTCCCAGGAGCCAGGGAGATGAATGGGTCATTGAGGTACTTAACAATGTTTTGTAATGGAGATTGAAGACAATTGCTTTGATTTTCCTAATATTACCTTGGAGGAAATTTCTGCTCACCTAGTAATGGTTTGACAAACTATTACAACATTTAAAGTAATTGGAGGAAGCGAAAAAGGCACTGCATGGGTTTCAGATCTTGTCACTGCTATTATGAGCTCCCATTTGAGTAAAGTGGGATTATCACTGTAAGGAATAGTATAGACAGGAGGGACTGAATGGTCACAGCTAACGTTTAACATTCCACACAAGCACAAACACGAGTCACAGCCCAGCGATAATTCAATACATTGGAAGAACTGAGGGAAGGTTTGTCACCGTCTGTTCCAGAATTCGATACATGTGCAAAGACATTGTGATTTTGCAAAGGGAGAACCCCTCTGGTTTCTGAAGAGAAAGAAACTTAAGAAAACAACTCTTATGGCCAGCCAATTTTTGTGGAATTCAGAGCAAGCATGCTCTGTGAAAGAGTGCCAAGAGGGTCTTTTGGGAAGCAAAGTGGTTCATTCTGATTGTGACAAATAATGATGCTCACTTGGAGAGACTGCTTCATTTTAAGTGCGACTAGCAGTGAAGGTGCTTGGAGAGACCGGTGCCAGGGTCTTGGAAGCTTCATGGAGGCTGCCCTTCAAATTTCATGCAGTTTGAGCCTTGCCTACAAAAGGTCCCGGAGTGTTCTAACCAAATTTCTTCAAATGCAACGCAAGGAGAATTTGTGAATCTGTAGCAGCCGTAACACCAGTCTTCCCATCAGTTCAACGTTAATTCTGAGCATCCAATTTCAAAGATCTTCGCTTCAAGACTGAATTTGAAAGACTGAACTTTGAAGTAACTTTCTCACTCACACACACACACACACACAGACACACACACACCAACAACACACACACACAGACACACACACCAACACACACACACACAGACACACACACCAACAACACACACACACACCAACAACACACACAACAACACACACAGACACACACACAATACGCGCACACACAATACACACACACAACACACACACAATACACACACACAACACACACACACACAGACACACACACCAACAACACACACACACAGACACACACACAACACACACAGACACACACACAACACGCACACACACACAACACACACCAACAACACACAGACACACACACCAACAACACACACACACACAGACACACACACACAGACACACACACACAACAACACACACACACACAATACACACACACAACAACACACACACACACCAACACACACACACAGACACACAACTCTCACACACACACACAACACACACACACACACAGACACACACACAACACGCACACACACACACAACACGCACACACACACACACAACACACACACACACAACACACACAGACACACACACAACACGCACACACACACAACACACACCAACAACACACAGACACACACACCAACAACACACACACACACAGACACACACACACAACACACACACAATACACACACACAACAACACACACACACACCAACACACACACACAGACAACACTCACACACACACAACACACACACACACAGACACACACACAACACGCACACACACACACACAACATGCACACACACACACAACACACACACACCAACAACACACACACACACAGACACACACACACAACACTCACACACACACAACACACACACACAGACACACACACAACACACACACACACACCAACAACACACAGACACACACACCAACAACACACACACACACAGACACACACACAACACACACACACACAACAACACACACACACAATACACACACACACACCAACAACACACACACACACAGACACACACACACAACACTCACTCACACACAACACACACACACAGACACACACACAACACGCACACACACACAACACACACACACACAACATGCACACACACACACACAACACACACACCAACAACACACACACACAGACACACACACACAACACGCACACACACACAACAACACACACACACACAATACACACACACAACAACACACACACACACCAACACACACACACACAGACACACACACACAACACTCACACACACACAACACACACACACAGACACACACACAACACGCACACACACACACACAACAACACACACACACACATTAGGCACCCGCACACAGCTGGGAATAGACATAGTGTTAAGGATAGTTTAAGAGTTAAAACTATAGTTTAAGAGTAAGAAATTAATGTTTTAAAATTAAACACTGTTCATTGTTCATTATGTGTGGTTGGTAACACTGCAGATTAAGAGAGAATTATTAAAAATGACATCAAAGGCATTAAACACCTGAAGAAACAACAGGAAAAGGACAAGTTTCTTCGATTATGACCATTTGGATCAGAATGAAACTAGAGGTGTATGGTCCCACTCAACTGGGGGACAATGGAAGGATGTTGTCGGTGGACGGTGTGCCAAAGGTGCAGACTGTTCAAAACAGAAGGGAATGAATAATTTATCTTTGTCGTATTCACGTCGTTCAGAGCTTCCCAGAGTACAAGTGACCTGACTTACAAAAATCTGACCTTATGCAAATCCTGCCACATTTTTAAAGAATTTTTCAAGATAACAATGAGAATTATAAAATGTTTCATGGCAGTTATGACTAACTAGATACAGTATCTATATTCGATTGGTTTAATCATGAATAGGGTTAGATTGATTTTTCAACATGGGTAACAGAAGAAAACGATATTTCTTTTAGAGAAATCAGCTTATGGACAGTTCTGAGGAACCTAACCCTTATGTAACCTATATATGGCTTGTATTTTGATAAGTAAGGCAGAAACATGCCTGAGAAATTGAAATATGTAGATTGGGAAAGGTGGCAATTTATTAAAGGAAGAGACATAGGGAGAGAAAAATGAAATTTAGATAAGGATTAATAGTTCGAAAAGTTAGAAGAGGCATGGTTTTTTTGAATGGGATAATAATATCAACTGCGAGGAAAAGGCAAGCATTTCAAGTGACAAACCATGTTCGTAGATAATGTGGTGGTGAAATGAAGAACTTGGATCGTCAGCCATTTGGTCCCACATAATCAGGGGAGCAGGAGCTGGGTTTTATGATCAAAAGGAATTGGAATGTATGTAAGGAATATTTACATAAAGATCTGGGTTTGAGGCTAAGGTTGGAGAACTTTGTAAGTTTGATCCAAGGGCTACAGGAAGGGAAAGAAAGCAGTATAAACAACCAATTCGATGGCCTCAACCTCAGTGACATATTCACCTCCAATAAATTCTTGTTGGAATCAAAGGTGAAGGAGAAGCTTAGTAATATAGAAACAATGTAATTTTCATGATCATTTTAAAGGAGGCCAAGTGTTCAAATATTATCTTGAATTGTAGGTAAATATTATACTGAATTTTTCATTGAATAGTCATGTTCTCTCCATTTTAAAAAAAACTCCTCATTCTTGCAAGTTAAACTATGAAATCATAAAAATTTTGTTTTTGTCACAAACCAGCAAAACTTCAAGTTTTAATTTGTTTCTTGATCAATATTTGCATGTTTTTATATGGTGCCAAAAAATTACAATAATTACAGAATTAATTTATGGGCAATAGAAAAAAAATAAACATTTCAAACTTAACTTAGTGAAAAATAGCACCCACCAGTTCATTTTGCTAACAGATATGCAAGACTGCACAGCCGGCATCCCACTTGCATGCCAGCACACCAATAAATTAAGATATTCCTGGCCGCATCTGCACAGGGGAAATTAGAGCATTACCTGTTCTCCGCCAGCGCGCTAGCTTCCTAGCTGCATGCACAGCCCATGCTGAGCGACCAGCTGTCTGGGAATGTGCCCACTACGATCAGTACACAGGAGCCATGGGATCTCTTAGGAGAGCCGCTCTAATATCACAACTGCTTCACTGCAGGATTGTTCCCTTCATAGCACAATACTCAAACACTTCTTTTCTCACCATTCCAACTGCAAACCTGGCTGCTGAGCTAAAGTAAAATACAGATTCTAAGTTGTTCCTTCAGAAAAATATCTGGTTGAGGAAAATGTAAAAGGCCCTTGGAGCTTTCTATCAAGGACCTGCCTTGATTGTGGATGTGTGTATCCCAGAGCTTACTTCATTGTGCAGGAAGGGAATTTGTTTTGAGCAATGATCAAAGAATTGCTTTCAAAAGCTAAAATCCCTGTAAAGATTTAGTGTCTAGCTGTGTGTATTTTGCTCCGAATTAACGCATTTACTTGTGTCCTTTGATTTTTTTTCTTGGGTGGAAGCTGGTTCATACATGCTTCATAGCTTCAGATAAACCCTTTGTTCTGTTGAGGCTGATCAGCTGGTACTGCACTGAAGGTGAAGCTGGAAGGAAATACACCAGGGCTGCTTGGGTTTCAAAAAGTCAAATTACCTCTGTGCCATGACATGGTTGATAATTTAAATGAGAAAAAATACAGACAGACAGACACACACTCACACACACATGCGTGCGTGCGTACATATATATATATATATATATATATATATATATATATAGACAGACAAAAAAAAGTCTTTACTGTTAGGACTTTTAATGAAGCCCCAGTTGTGATGACACTGAGGCAGGGATTGCTACAGTGGGATAATTACTTGGCTCCCTTGCAGCTGAGTTTCACAGATGCATTATTAACAGTTCTTTCCACGCCATAACGAGCATGGATTGGAGGTGGGATTCACAATGCAGGCATCCGCCATTAGCAGGTTTACACAAACACAAATAAGTGTTTTCACAAAATCCTGCAAAGGTTGTGAAATTCCAATGAATTCTTTACAGAAAAGTTCAGACTACCATGACCGGATATGTCAGCTCACAGCACAGCGCACTCTTGAGTGATGCACCATGGGAAATTACAGAATCAGAATTCATTGATTTTCCACAAAAATACAGACCCTGGTCCTGATGGAGAATTAAAGACTGAAAGAAACAGCACATTTTTCTTTGTCTTATGTCTCTATAATTATCTCTACCTTATAATAAAATAATTGACAACATTTCAATTTACTGGATGTTTTCCACTTCATTTTTGTTTCTCTGCAGGTAATAGATAATAGGAGTTATCATTTATTAAAAGAAAAAGGTTCTAGATTTCTACAAATGAAAAGTGAAACCATTTTCACTTCTTTACTGGTCGTCAGTCTGGAGAGAATATTCATTTTCAAGGTGACTCTTTTGTGTTACCCCAAGTGCCCGTACATGTGGACTGAATGAACAGCCTCCCAGTAATTAACACCAGTGGTTAATGATGTCCAGCTGCCGTGATGTCTGGCTGAAGAAATGCCAATCTCCGCGAAAACCTACATTGGAATTGATTTCCGTCACTAATTCAAATTAACAATCTATGGAAATTTAATTGTGGCATTTGAAAAAATATAAAACAATAAAAAGCAAGCCATCTTCAATCACAAAGCTTTAGTTTTTCATATTTCTATGCAGGGAATGCATGCTACTGTTTAATTCCTACTGAACAAGAATTAGTCCCTTTCCTGTTCATTATTTGAGATGCCTATTAATGGGAATGTTTCTATTGCCAAAATAAAGCTCCCCATTATCAGATTGTCTTTTCCTAAGCATAATTAAATTAAATAGACATATCCTGATCAATTGTAACATGTTCCACAGGAACACAGCAGTATGGGTGATTAACCCACCTGCAACTGCATTTTTTCTTTAACAATAGAAAGAAAAGTAGACCTTTAGAACTACTTTCATCTGTTGACATGCTCAATGTGAAATATATTAAAACAATTAACAAATCATTCCTCTTTGTACTTCCCCTCCAAACAAATTGACCACAAATTATCAAAAAAGCTCACTGAAATCTTCATGCCCAATGACTCAAAGGTAAATATTCTCATGCTTGTTTAAAATTGAAAATTCGTCACTTACACACAGGCCCACAGCAAAACTTCCTCCAAATCCAATCACAGCAATAGAATACACCCAAATTAATCCTAACCTACAAGTATGATTCTAATCAAATAGCCTCCTCCACACAAATGGTTATTTACTCCTTTCATCATTATACAACTCAAATTTGAGCAAAGTGAGTGGAGAAATCAGAGCTGCTTGTTCCACTTCCACTCTTGAAATCACACTCTTATTGAAGCCTCCATAAATTACATTCCTAAGTTATTTGTTTTTATTGTGGCCTCAGGACTGCTGTCTTAGCATCCGACCCTGACGAGCATGAGCCCACTGCAATGTTACAAGTAGTAATCACTACCTGTGCCACATTTTGAGGTGTCACTGACGAGCTCCATAAACTTTAATAGGTCAGTGATTTATATCAGTCGGCTTATAATAAATGCTACTTCTAACATTTTCTTGATGTTGAGAGTGGTGGTGGTGGTATCATATTTGCTGATGTTTTAGTAATAACTCTTTTTAACATCACAAGCACGATCTGTTAAGTAGCTGGACAGTTGGGAAGTCAAACCGAATCACCCAGTGGTCAAGCTGATAAATTTGGAGAATCTAAGAGTTATTGACTTCATGCTATCGTATCCTGACATTCTCCTGAAAGCATTGTTCCTCGGTGCATTCGTAATCTGCTTCACTTTAAGAATATATTGCGGGATATGCCTCCTTAAAACTACTACTTGCACAAACAACAAGGTGACACCAAAATCAGGCATTATATTTTTTTAACTGAGACAAGTAACATCCATTAATCACTAAAGAAACAAGGGCTGTCAAAATCTTTTCAGTCCACAATCTGATATTTACTCTAGTTTATCCTGTTCCAACCCATAAATGATTCATAACAGCAACCATGAATAAGCAAACTTATTCATTTGACATGAGAATTAACCAATCATTTCTTATCACTTATAAAATATTTGAGCAATATCAATTGAACACTTGTCCCATTTGAATCTGAAACATAGATATCCAAATTATTTTTTAAATCAGACTTCTACAAGCAATTTATGTCAGGTTTTACAAAAACAGATCAAATGAGTTAGGTTCCTTTGAGTAAATTAACAGTTAAACCACTCTTCCCTTCACATTCTATGTTAATATAGAGGATAATGGGATGTTGGGCATTCTGATAAATATCAAAATTCTTGGATAACTTTCAGTACAGTATTATTTCCAGACATCTTGACAATCTGAAATTCCATGACATGACCTAAAGAAGTGGCAGATTTGCCAAAGGGTGAATGCACATGCAGGAGAGAAGTTTTGAGCAAAATAAAAAATGATTTTGTAGGGAAACTTGCTCAAGACTGCAGGCAAGACATTACTTTTGCTTTCAAGGTGAAATGATATTTAGTCACTGGCACCAAATGCACGTGTGTCCAATTCAGTGGAACTTACTATCGAAGTTCCATTCTACATGGTGAAAGAATCCTGACAAATGCATTCAGCAAAATCTGCAGAGGATTCTTGCTCTCAGAAACATCCTCAGCTGTCCATTATGGGGGAGGTTTTACCTGGAGGGTCCTTATTCCCAAAACTGCTGGACAAAAATACAGCTGTCTAAACATATAAACAATTGAAAATTAACCACAATGGAATTAGCACTTCAGCATTTCATACACCAGCTGTAGATCCATCAATCAATACATCAATCAGCATGGGAACACAAAATCAGTTCGTTTAAGGCTGAATAAAAATCAGACTTAAGAAGGGTGTGTTGCCATCCCAATCTGTTTTGTGCACCACCTCAGTTGTGTAACATAAACGGTCATTTATATCACAACTGTTTTACCAAGAGGTATTCAAATAAATATTTACTTGTCAGGTTATCAGGAACAATACATTCACAGATTTTAAGTTGTTTCAGATTTTAGGAGATAGAAATAGTATTGTTATCAAACAACTGCGTGCAATATTTTCTGTTTGCCTTTCTGACTCTCAAATTCAGATTTATTGTCAGAGTACATACATGAAATCACATACAACCCTGAGATTCCTTTTTCCTGAGGACGCGGCAAAATTACCACAAAACTGAACACAGAGTAAAACATGTAAACCAGGAACTATAAACAAACTGACTGTGCAATACAGAGAGAACAAAATCAATAAAGTGCACAAGTAAGAGTCCTTAAATGAGTCTCTGATTGAGTTTGTCATTTAGAAATCTGAGGGTGGAGGAACAGCAGCTGTTCTGGAACCTGCTGGTGCGAGTCTTGTGGCACCTACACCTCTTTCCTAATGGCAGCAGCGAGTGCTGGGTGGTGAGGATCTTTGATGATTGCTGTTCCTCTCTGACGGCAGAGCTCCATGTAGATATGCTCAGTAATGCGGAGGGTTTTGCCTGTGATGTACTGGGCTGTGTCCACTACCTTTTGGAGGGCTTTATGCTCAGGAATATTGGTGTTTCCATACCAGACCGTGATGCAGCCAGTCAGCACACTTTCTCTCAGTTGAAACAACAGCTTTAAAATGCCAGTGCTCTCAGTGATTGAATATGAAAGGCTCTCAAATGTTTTGTTTTTAAATTCAACCAATCTAGGAATTCCGACAGTGAAGCATAATCATTATGCTTCAATGTTGGAATTCCTAGATTGGTTGAATTTACCTGCTTTTTCTCAAGATGTGCAAGTCTGGAGAAACCTACTTCACAGGAGGATATAACTAATGGCTATTTCCTCATGACAGCCTGGTAAATTTCCAGGACCAGGCAGTTTCCCTGTTGAATTTTACAACTCTTTCTCCAAATAGTTTGTACCCTAATTAAGCTTGGTGTTGGCTGAGTCATTTAAAAATTATAAGCTTCCCTTATCATTTAATAAGGCTTGTCAACAGAATCTACATCTTATAGACCTATCTCATGACTTAATGTTGATATGATGTAAGGTTTTAGCATATAGATTAGAAAATATTCTACTACTAATAATTACAGACTCTGACCAAACTGTTTTTTATGAAAAATTGCTGTTCTTATACATCAACTATTGAATATGTTATATTTACCCTTCACCCCAGCGACAAAATGTGTTCTTTCATTAGATGCTGAGAAAGTGTTTAGTTGGATAGATGGGAGTATCTATTTGCTATCTTCAGAAAATTTAATTTTGGTCACGAATTCATTAAATGGATTAAATTATCATATTCATGCCTTTTGGCTTCAATTCATTCTAATTTACAACAATCAAAAATGTTTAGGCTTAATAGGGGAACTTTGCATTTTGATATAGTACAAGAATCATGAGATGTTGCTCCCCAACAGTGTAGAGAATTCAAAGGTATAACTAGATGTGGAATTGAACATAAAGTATCTCTTAATGCAGATGATTTATTGCTTTTTACTTCAAATCCTGAGGTTTCTTTACCAAATGTACTTTGTTTGCCCAATTTAGCCAGTTTTCTGGTTATAAATTAAACTTACAAAAGAGTGAACTTTTACCCATAAAAGATTCTTTTGCAAGCTATCTAATTTTCCATTTGAAATAGTGAAAGATCATTTCCAATATTTAGGAATTACAATTATGAAATGTTTTTTAAAAATTGAGTGGAAGAGAATTTTTTTGATATTACTCAGTAAGATCAAATTATTATTATTGGAATAGTCACCCTTATGTATTAATTCAATTAAAATTAATATTTTACCTACATTTCTGTATCTTACAACAGTGGATAAAAATTATATATTTATAATAATTTATTGGATTTAAGATCAGCCTCAATGACTAGGATTGAGAATGATTGGGAACAAAATTTGAACATAATATTTTCAGATGAAGATTGGTACTCTACTCTCAGCTTGATTAATGATTCTTCATTTTGTGCAAGGCATTGCTTATTACAATTTAAGGTAGTACATAGGAACGCGTATGTCCAAACTTAAATTTTATGCAGATATTAATCCACTATGTGGGAAGTGTAAAATTTTTGAAGCTTCACTGATCCATGTGCTTTGGGAGTGTCCAAGTTTAGAGAGATTTTGGAAAGACGCTTTCCAAATTTTATTAATGATCTTTAAGATCAAAATAGAATCATGTCTCTTAATTGCTTTGTATGGTTTTTCACATGAGCCAGATATACTGCTGTCTACAACTCAGGAGAAAGTTTTAGCCAGAAAAGCAATTGTACTGAAATAGAAAGATGGGTATGAGACCTACCCATAGACAGTGGTTATATAATGTAAACTAAACACTTTCTCAGCATCTAATGAAAGAACACATTTTGTCGCTGGGGTGAAGAGTAAATATAACATATTCAATCGTTGATGTAAGGTTTTAATTTGTAAAGATGTAGGGCCCATTTATAGAATACTATCATGATTGGAAGAATTAAGAATTTTGAATGTTCTGGAGATTCTCTGTTCAATATCTGGAGGTCGCTATCTGATTCACAATTTCTTTTTTTTTAATGAAGGTAAGCTTGATTAGAGGGAGGGGATAGATTAGCTTTAGTTTTTTTTGCTTGTTTTCTTTTTATCAATTTTTATTTGGGTTTCAACATGGTTATCATAGATTAATTCAATAACGTTTCTCATGTTGATTAAGGAACTGTCTAAAGTAGTTCCATCAACTTTTTGTGTACTTATATGAATGATGACTTGTTATGCCTTTTCCTTAAAATGTTGTATGCAAGTTTATATATTAAACATACTAAAACTCAATAACAATATTAAAAAAAAAGGAATAAATGTTTTCTTGTTTCAGCTTCACCAATTCTGGTTTTCCAGAAAATTCAATGGTCCAGGTAAGATAAGGCCAAACAAACATTTATTCCTTGTCACTAATCAAATTTGAGAAGATAGTGGTGAGAAGCTTCCTGAATTAGCAGTCCTTCTGGTGAAAGAATTCCCAGTGCATGAGAAGCTAAAATTTGTTGGTGCTCTGAAGCATTATCTCTGACGCTCTTTCCTCAGATGTTCCAACAGTTTCTATTTTTATTCCTTCAATGTTGTTGGGTGTACATCCTGAAACTGCCTACCCAACAACACTATAGGAATAAAACGAAGTAACGGCAATATATTTCCAAATTTGAATGGTGTATGACCTGGAGTGGAATTTGGAGTGGTGTTCCCAAACTTCTATTACCTGGCTATTAGAGGTCATAGATTTTGGAGACACCACAAAAAAAAAACTGACAACTAACTGTCGTGCACAACACTCACTGCAAGCCATAGAAAGATGGTGGTGGAGCACTAATGTTAGGGCAGTGGGCTGAAAGCCAATCAAGCAGACTGCTTTAACTTAGATGGGTTTTTGATTGTAATGAACTAGCACTCATCTGAGTAAGTTGGGATTACTCCATCACATTCTTGACTTGTGCCTTGTAAACAATGGAGTCAGTGAGTGACTTCCCAAAAAACACAGCCACCAAACCGTCATGTGGCTTTACGTGGCAAGTCCAGTGAGGTTTCTGTTTGAAGGCACCCTCCAAACTGTAGATGAGAGGGATTTGACAAAGGAGATGTCATTGAATATTATAAAGATTACATTTTCTTCTTGGATATGGTTAGTAACTGTATGCACTCACAATTCCACTTTTATTAGAACACAAAAAACAGGTGTAAGTGTGAATTCTCTAAACTGAGTCCACAGTCTGGAGTCGGTGGACGACAAAAGAATTCACGACAGATCTGAATGAACATGCTACCGTGTTCACTGACTTTATCAGGGAATGTGGACAAATATGTTCCTACTCAGAGTATCCAAAAGCATCATAACAAGAAGCCACAGATGTACCAAGAGATTTGCAAATTATTGTAAACCACAACTGCAACATTCTGATCAGGAGATTAAGAAATATACAGAAAGACCAGGTACAACTTCCAGAAGGCCAATACCAATGCCAAGACAATTCTGGAGCAAGCTGGGGTCTCAGACATACCCTCAACAGCTGTGGCTGAGCTTTTACGCCATCATATCCCACAAGTCGAAACAAACCAGTGTCATTAATGGTGATACATCTCTTCCAGATAAGTTTAATGCCTTCAGTCCTCACTCTGAAAGGGAAAACAATGAAGAACCATCACGAGTCCTCTCAGATCTGGTGACTATGCTTCCATTTCCTGACACTGACATGTACAGAACCTTTAAGGAGGGCAAATCCTTGAAAAGTATCGGTCCCAGGCGGGGTTCCTGGCCGTGTTCTTAAAATCTGAGTAAAATACAGGACATTTTCACCTCTCACAACAACAGTTAGAAGCCCCCATTTGCTTCAAAAGGTGATTCCAGTGCTCAAGAAGACCAAGGTAATGTGTCTCAGTGATTATCTGATGCCCACTGTGATGAAGTGCTTTGAGTGGCTGGTTATGGTACCAGATCATCTGGTTTGCAGTAACATGTACTTCAGGAATGTTGTTCATTGACTACATATCTGCGTTGAACTCCATTATACCACAAACACCTGTAACTAAACTAAGGGATCTGGTACTCCGTCTGTCCTCTCTGCAACTGGATTATTTATTTCTTCATCAGCAGACCTTAATCAGGGTGAATTGGCAACATCGCTTTCTTCTCACTGACCATTAACACAGGAGCTTAGCCCACTGCTCTTTTCCTTGTACCCTCCTGACTGTGTTGCGAAGTTTGGATCCAGCGTTATCTACAAATTTACTAACAAAACCACTATTATTAGCCAAATAACTGAAAATGATAAATCAGAATGCAGGAATAAGGGGGAGAATTTGGTTGTGGTGCCAGAACAACAATCTTGGTCTCAACATCACCAGGTATCTTATTTTTGATTTCAGGAAGGGAAATATGGGGGACCACACACGAAGGGACAGCATTGGAGACAGTTAGAACCTTAAATTCCTGAAAGCCCATATATAACATCTCTCTGGATCCAGCATATGTGAAGAAGGCCCACCAACACTTTCAAAGAAGTCTGAGGAGATTTAGCACGTGATTGAATACACTATACTGACTAGTTACATTAGAAAATGGGTTGGTAAAATGAGTGCCCAGCAACACACAAAGCTGCAGAGTTAGTAAACATAGCTATCACAGAGTCTGACCTCCCATTCCTTGAAGATATCCACATTAGGTGTTGCGTTAAGAAAGCAGCCAACATCATAAAGGACACTCATCACTCTGGTCGCAATTTCTTCTCATGGTGACCTTCAGGCAGAAGGTATAGAAGCCCAAACACCAAAACCTCCAGGTAAAACATAATTTTTTGACAACAGCCTCTTAAACCTCCACTTGTTACACTAATCAGGGACTGCTCCAACACCACGAAAGGACAATCTGTAAACTGCAAAGTCATTTTATTTTTAAATGTGGAGAACTTGGGATATTTATTACCAATTTATCTTTTGTATTTATTGTCTCTTTTTAATTTAATTATACATACTACTGTTGTCGTTTTGCTTTTCAAAGTACTTTTTCAGCTGCATCAAGTAAGAATTTTCAGGCATATCCACAACACAGATGACAATAAACTAATTATCAATTGCTAATACGAAACATGAAACCAGTGGTGGCAACTGGATTAGTGTAGCTCGATATACCATGATCAATGTGGAAGTGGTGTTGTGCCTTCCCTCTCTTCAGATTTATTGTCAGAGTACATTCATGAAATCACATACAACCCTGAGATTCCTTTTTTCTGCGGACGTGGCAAAATTACAACTAATAGGTAGTGCAAAAATTAAACTGTACACAGAGTAAAACATGTAAACAAACCAGGAACTATAAACAAACTGACTGTGCAATACAGAGAGAACAAAAAGAAAATCAATAAAGTGCACAAGTAAGAGTCCTTAAGTGAGACTCTGATTGAGTTTGTCATTTAGAAATCTGATGGTGGAGGAACAGCAGCTGTTCTGGAACCTGCTGGTGCAAGTCTTGTGGCACCTATACCTCTTTCCTGATGGCAGCAGCGAGAACAGAGTATTTGCTGGGAGTTGAGGGGTTTTAATGATTGTTGCTGCTCTTCGATGGCAGCGCTCCCTGTGGATGTGCTTAATAGTGGGGAGGGTTTTGCCTGTGATGTCCTGGGCTCTGTCCACTACCTTTTTCAGGGCTTTACGCTCAGGTATATTGGTGTTTGCAGCTGGTCAGCACACTTTCTACTACACCTCTGTAGAAATTTGCCAGTGTTTCTGATGTCATACCAAACCTCCGCAAACTCCCGAGGAAGTAGTGTTGCTGACATGCTTTCTTCATGACGCCATTGGTGTGTTGGGTCCAGGAAAGATCTTCCGAGATAGTGACTTCCAAGAACCAATTTGTTCAGCCTCTCTACCTCTGATCCCCCAATGGTTGTATACCTCCGGCTTTCCTTTCCTGAAGTAAACAATCAGCTCCTAAGTTTTGGTGACATTGAGTACAAGGTTGTTGTTGCACCATTCAGCCAAGTTTTCAATCTCCATCCTGTATGTTGACTCATCCCCTTCCTTTATACAACTTACTACTGTGGTATTGTTGGCAAATTTGTAGATGGTGTTATTGTCGCACCAAATCACACAAATGTAGGTGTAAAGTAAGTAGAGAAGGGGGCCAAGAAAACACCCTTGTGGTGCTTCGGTACTAATGGAGATTGTGGAGGAGAAGTTCTTACCAATCTTCACTGAATGTGGTCTGGAGGTGAGGAAATCCAATATCCAATGACACAGTGGGGTGTTAACTTATCCATTTATTACCTCCAGCCTGTGGGACTGTGCTCTTCATGACCCTCCCCCCAACCACCATTCTGTTCGGGCGACTGCCCACATTTTGTTCATAGCTTGATAAGGGCTCAAGCCCAAAATGATGTATCTTTATCTCTGCGATATAAAGTATACTGTTTGACCTGCCTAGTTTCTCCAGTATTGTGTTTTCATCAAAATTATTGAGTTTATTTCCAAACCATCTTCTCTTGAGTAAATATGTTTAATCTTCTGCTGGTTCCTTTAACCCTCTCAAGAAACAGGTTAACTACTCTTCTTGGGAACACTGTAAACCTCTTTTTTGAATCTGATATTGTCTCTATTTTTAAAAAATGTAATCCTTAATTTGTCACTGGTATTCTTGTATACCAAATGGAACATGCATTTAGAAACAGACCCTTCAGCCCAATCTCGTCCACAATGACCAAGAAGCCTATCGATGCTAATTACTTTTGTTGTGTTTTTCCAATTATTTCTCAAAACTTTTGCAGTTGCTGATCCATTGCCAATTTTTAAATCTAATTTCACAGAATATAAATTTCTATTATATTATGATCAATTTTTCTTCACTAATTAAATTTTTTGAATTACACAATCAATGTTTGTAATAGTCTGTTCCCCAGTTGTTCCTGAACTGACTGATATAAACAAAGATAAAGTTAATCGCTGGTATTTTTAAGCTTTGCTACATCTCTTGTAATTTTTGATTAAAACTATCTCCATGTGTGTGTGTTTGTAAAGGAGAAATTCTCATTCATGTGGTCTCTTTTTACCTTTTTTTCAGCTTTACCAATCTTACTTCCTGACTCTTCCAATCAAAGATCATTCTCTAAACTGCCATTGGCCATCCTTTCTTATCAGGTCTACTATTTAGTTGTGTCTTCTAAATTCCGTCCTCAGGAATGTTTAATTTCCAATTTCAACACCATAAAACCACATCTTGGCTTCGCCTAGAACGCATTTCTTTGAATCTAAATTATTATAAATGTTTGGTATACTAATCACGATGCTTTAATTTTTAACATTTTAACTACCTTTCCTTTATTTTTTTAAACTTAAAAAACACTTAAACATATTACAATATTACAAACTTAATCAAAATACATGTGATATTTTATAAAGGTAAAAATAGAGTAATAAAGTACAAAAGAAAGAAAACCTCTTCCCCAACACCCTACAAACTTAAAAAATGTAAGAGTGAGACAAAATAACCACAACAGGAATACTTCACTTTCCAATACCTTTAAATATATAAATATTTATGGAGACCGATAAGAGAAAGGCTACGCTTGAGATTCATTTAAATTTTAATACCAACAGTTTGTAAATATGGCTCCATATTTTCAAAAATGTATGATATTTATCTCTTAAATTGTAAGTAATTTTCTCAAGTGAAATACAACTCCAAACTTCTGCATGCCATCTATCCATTCCCAAATCAATATCAGACTTCCAAGTTACAGCAATAAATTTTCTAGCTAATGCCAGAGCAATTTGAAATTTTACTTGATGCATATTTAGTTTTAATTAGGTTTAATATCTCCCAGTAAAAATAACATTGGATCCTGTGGGAATTTTACTTCAGTTATTTGTTCTAATATAATTACCAATTTCAATCTAAAAAGGTTTAATCGTGACTACCTTTCCTTTATTGACCCATGTCACTGACGGAAACTCAGTTAAACCTTTCCTGTCACATCCTGTTCATTATTAACCAAATTGCAATTTTTATAGGGATTTCATATGAAATCTTTATTTTCCCTCAATAAATACTATTATAACTTTATCCACCACTTTAGATGTCTTATTCACAAGTATAAAGAAACTATAATGTAAAACACTAAAACCTGCAGACATTGTGGTTGAAGTAAAGAAAAAAGCAATGCTGGAGAAAATCAGCAGATTGATCAATGTATTTTATGTAGCAAAGATAAAGATACATAACCAATGGGTCAGGCTTGAGCCCTTCATCAAAGTTCAAAAACAAACTAACCTAGTTTAGTTATTAAGAGTGACTGCAAGGTTGTATTATTAATATTTTGCAAAATTAAATTTAAATTTAGACATACAGCATGGTAACTGGCATTTTGGCTCATGAACCCAATTATAACCCCTAGTACATTTCGAATCGTGGGAAGAAACTGCAACCCCCAGGGAAAACCCACACAGACATGTGGAGAACATATAAACTCTTTACAGACAGCGCAGGATTCGAACCCCGATCGCTGGTGTCATAACAGCGTTGCGCTAACCACTGCACTAACCACGTGCCCAAATTGGCTGACTAAATAATTATATGCATAAACATGTTGCATTCATTGGCTGAGCTATGAAGCTGGTAAAGTATTGATATTTGGTCAAAAGAAAGCACTTGCATGTACTTATCTGTTATAGACAATACATTGTTGAACTACCAGATTTGCAACTCATCAAGTAAATTCGTTGACACCTCAGTTCAATGAAATAGTTACCCTGATTCAATGTCCTAACGCCAAGACTAACCAACCAGCTGACAGCAGCTCATGTATGTATCCTGACAATCATTCTCAGAACCTGTTTCAAAGAGATTATTCTTCTAAAGTTCAGTGATATGTGATATGGTACAAACCCTACCAGATCTTTCCTCATCAGATAACCTTTTCATCCTCTGAATCAATTTAGTGAATCTAAGATTCACCAGCATTAATTTTTTGATTTTCTATACAGCTCTATTTTCAAATTTTGAAAAATAGATTGAGTTAAGGGATAAAGCTAACAAATTGGCTGGCTAGATAATTATATGGATGAACATGTTGCATTCATTGACTGAGTTACTTCTGTTTATACACAAATATTTTATGAAGCTGATTAAGTATTTATGTTTGGTCAAAAGAAAGCTCTTGCATGTACATATTTGTTATAGACAATACATTACTGAACTACAGTATATTAATGTAATCTTTGGTAAAGTAGTTGGTGATAAAAACAAATTGATAAATGCAGAAACGGAAACTGCAACAAGATGTGCCAAATTGGCATAAACACAAAAGTGGATGTTGGCAAAATAATTACATGCAATGTTGAAAATAATGGGTCAAATTTCCACTGCCCCAAAAATCACTGGCCACTGGGCATAGGTGGCTGAAGTATTATGTTGGAATATGTAAAGCATCACATTTTGGTGAGAAGACTGTTTTTGCAATGTAAATAGCATATGATGACAGATAGTGGAACCTGAATGTGCTGGTTCAAGAAACATAGGATGTTAATAACGACCGAAAACAAGCAATTCAATTAGTGAATGAATATTTCGACCTTCATCACAACCATTTAAAGCCCAGGAGTAAAAACCCTGAATAAGACAACATCTTAATTTTGGTCTCCATATCTAAGAATAACTTTTTATTGATGATGCAGCATGGATTTATCAGATTAATCTCTGAGAAGAGAGCATTATTCAATGAGATTATATCAGGTTTGAAGGAAGAAAGACAACCATATTGAAACAAGATTCTGAGAAGGATTAACAAGATAGTTGAGGGACTATTTCTTCTATCTAGATAAGCATAATCAGAGAGCATAGTATCAGTTTAAGGTATCAGCTATGCAGGATGAAGATGAATAGATGTATCTCTATTCCCTTGGTATTTTCTACCCTAAAGAGAATGTTGGATGTTTAGTCTGCAAGAATATTTACAATGGAGATCCACAGATTTCACACGATATCAAGTGGGAATAGATGAGTGGGAAAGTGGATTTGAGGTATAGTATTGACTATAATTTTATTGAATTTAGAGATGGCTTCAGGGGTTCCTACTTCTAAAACTATTCTGATGTTCTTTTATGATGAAAGTATTTGAAGTTCAGGGATGGGAAGAGAAGCTGTTGCCAAGATAAGCAGTTATTTTATTCTCTCCACCCTCCCATCAACGCTTACCACGAAGCTCTCATATTCCTCTGATATCTCTCCAAAGGTTAATTAAAAATTTAAGATTAAAAATAAAACATTGGAGAATTAAATCAACACTAGTTTGTCTTGTGCAATATGTGACCAATGACATAGTACATTCAGTAGTCTTGGAAACTATCAAGTTAGAAGATCACTGGCTGGCAAGGTGTGGAATGGTCTTATCTGGCACAATACAGGAAAGTTACAGCAACAGTCTAATTGGTAATTGAGGGAATAGATTCTCCCATCATCAGAAAAAGACTGACAAAAGTTAAAGGCACAACATGGGCAAAAACATGGCAGGTGGAATATAATGTGAAAAAATTTGAGGTCATCCACCTGGATAAAAAGAATCGAAAAGCAGAGGACTTTTAAATTTTGTGTCCATGGTTAGGGAATCTGGGTTTGCATATCTCACTGGAAGTTAATATGAAGGTACAACAAGCAATTAAAAAGACAAACAATGTTATTACAAGAGGATTTGAGGACAAGTACAAGGACATCTAGATCCAATTAAAAAGAGCCTGAGAATATCTAGAATAGCGTTTAAGTCTAGTCTCTCTTTCGTTTGCCGCAGGAAGGATGTCAGAAGAGGAGTGTAACAAAGGTTCATCATATTATTGAAAGCCAAGTTTGTTGTATGAGGATAGATTAACCAGATCAGACTTGTATCCTCTTGGGTATAGAAATATTGACAAATTCTGGGGTTGATGAGATAGAATGCAGAATTAATGTCTTTACCGACTTGGGTGCCTAGAACAAGGGATTAGCTGCTCAGGACTTTGTAAGGTCCAAGAATCTTTGGAATTCACTACCCATGAGGGTTGTTGAGGGTTTGCTGCTAATATATTTCTATATTTAGGCGAAAGGAAACACTGAGGTAAAAAGATTAGCAAGTATTTTAATTAATGGCAGAGAACACAGTAGGACAAATTGCCTAATCCTTCTCTACTCTGTATGTTTTTAAATCTGCAAAAATTAGGGTGATAACTGTGCATTCCTCCAATAAACAGCGATGCATTGCATTTTACTGTTGCACTTTATTCTTGGCTGCCTAACCTTACTGTTAACAAATCACAGAATGCTCCAAGTGGGAACCCCATCAATCCAAAGCACGATGCAAACAGAACCATCACAGCTCTGTTGGACTAAACTGTGCAACTAAAATGCATAATTACAGTGTTCCATTGTTGTGCAATGCATACCCAAAGCTGTAGAAATATCACCTTTTCAAACATTATTTTCTTGTCACTAAGCATCCTTTTGCACATATCATGAGGACATAAAGCTTAGGAGCAAAATTAGGCCATTCAGTCTATCGAATCTACTCCACCATCCAATCATAACTAATGTATTTTTCCTTTCAAGCTCATTGTCATGCCTTCTTCCCAACACCTTTGACAACCTTTCTAATCAAGGTCTATCAATATCTGCTTTAAATATATTTAATGACTTGGCCTCCACAGCACTTTATCAAATGCTTGCTGAAAATCCAAGAAAACAACATCCTGCTCCTTTGTCTGTCTTACTTGTTACTTAGAACCATAGTACACTAAAGCACAGAAAACGGACTACTCGGCCTTTCTAGTATGTCAGTGGGACTCATTCCTCTAGTCCCACTGACCTGCATCCATTCCATAACCCTGCAAACCTCCCCCATCCACGTATCTATCCATTTTATTTTTAAAACTTTAGAATTTACCACATCCATCACGAACAGTGTTTTGATAAAGGATTTTGGTTTGAAACATTGAGCATTCCTTTTCTCTCACAGATGCTGCTCAACCTGCTGAGTTCCTCCAGCAGGTTGTGTTTTTGCAGTCTTCTACATGCCCACATGTTTACATCCGGTACCGCACGGATGGCAGTCTCTTCAATCTGAGGCGCCTGCAAGCTCACACCAAGACACAAGAGAAACTTGTCCGTGAACTACTCTTTGCAGATGATGCCGCTTTAGTTGCCCATTCAGAGCCAGCTCTTCAGCGCTTGACGTCCTGCTTTGCGGAAACTGCCAAAATGTTTGGCCTGGAAGTCAGCCTGAAGAAAACTGAGGTCCTCCATCAGCCAGCTCCCCACCATGACTACCAGCCCCCCCACATCTCCATCGGGCACACAAAACTCAAAACGGTCAACCAGTTTACCTATCTCGGCTGCACCATTTCATCAGATGCAAGGATCGACAATGAGATAGACAACAGACTCGCCAAGGCAAATAGCGCCTTTGGAAGACTACACAAAAGAGTCTGGAAAAACAACCAACTGAAAAACCTCACAAAGATAAGCGTATACAGAGCCGTTGTCATACCCACACTCCTGTTCGGCTCCGAATCATGGGTCATCTACCGGCACCACCTACGGCTCCTAGAACGCTTCCACCAGCGTTGTCTCCGCTCCATCCTCAACATCCATTGGAGCGCTTACACCCCTAACGTTGAAGTACTCGAGATGGCAGAGGTCGACAGCATCGAGTCCACGCTGCTGAAGATCCAGCTGCGCTGGATGGGTCACGTCTCCAGAATGGAGGACCATCACCTTCCCAAGATCCTGTTATATGGCGAGCTCTCCACTGGCCACCGTGACAGAGGTGCACCAAAGAAAAGGTACAAGGACTGCCTAAAGAAATCTCTTGGTGCCTGCCACATTGACCACCGCCAGTGGGCTGATAACGCCTCAAACCGTGCATCTTGGCGCCTCACAGTTTGGCGGGCAGCAACCTCCTTTGAAGAAGACCGCAGAGCCCACCTCACTGACAAAAGGCAAAGGAGGAAAAACCCAACACCCAACCCCAACCAACCAATTTTCCCTTGCAACCGCTGCAATCGTGTCTGCCTGTCCCGCATCGGACTTGTCAGCCACAAACGAGCCTGCAGCTGACGTGGACTTTTTACCCCCTCCATAAATCTTCGTCCGCGAAGCCAAGCCAAAGAAGAACATGCCCACAATACCTGATCCATTGTGTTGTGATCAAGCACAAACCTCACAACAAATTCTGCTCTGCTGGATTTAAACCATACAATCGGAAACTTAAGGTTTACTTTAAGATAATCTATGAGAGTAAAGTGAACAAAATATGTCGATCATCAATATTAAAAAAACATCAACATTGAGCAAGTGGAACAATAATATTGTAGCCAGTACTTTTTGATGGGAAAATTATTCCTTTCACTTCAAGTAATACATTGTTTTAAGAATTTTTAAACATTCCTGTTCCTGTTAACCTTCGTTTTCACTGTCAGTAATCTCAGATGCAGAGCACGGCAACTACAAAGTTTTTACTGTTTGGAATATTTTATTGTTAAATGGGGCCTCCCTATTAAGACCTACTCCTAAAATAAGAGCGCATTCAAAGGAGTGGAGATTAAAGGTGTTGTGGGTACCACAATAGGCTTTGAAGGTGGTGGTATCTGAAATTTCCCTTATTCTTTGGAGTGGTCAGTTAACACCGGCTCCAACAATCACAGCTTAGTCATGTATTTTCTCGCTTCAGCTGAGGAAATGTACTACCTGCAATAACATGGAAGCATTCCTCTTCAATTAACAAAAAGAAACCTTCATGACTGTACTACTAATCAACCACAATCAAACAGAGAATTGTGATTAATAGGCTTTAATCACCTTAAAGTGTCAGCACAGCTCGCATGCTGTTGGCCTGGTTCCAAGGCAGGTACTAAGGAAGGGGTTTGCGCATAACAGTCTTTATCGGGATATCTGGGAGGGAGGAGTCACAGGTTCAGGGGCGGGCCAGCCCATATGGTACATACATACATCTATACACATAGTGCTAGCACCACAATGACTTGTCTACTGCATCACTCCATGCTATTGAGCTCTATTATGACAGCATTTAAGACAAATTATTATACAAGCCAATTTTCTAAACACGATCTATCAATCTCCCTCTGACAATCACATTTTCAATAAACTCCTTATCAATCTATTATTCCGAAACTAGCACTGATTATCAAAGCACAGCCATCACTACAACAAATGTGATAAACAACAGTAAATAAATGTGTTGATATTATGTTTACAAAAAGGTCTTTAGGCATTATGTTTTTGGAAAAAAAAATCAGCTTTCTAAAAATAAGAAATACAATTTATTTTATTGGTTTCTCTAGTAATGAATACCAGCTTCAAGTGCACATGCACCTCAAAAGTCAGTGGAAGAAATTAAGAAAGAGAAAATTGCATAATTTTCATGTACAAAATTATAATAATTGAGTAATTCATTATTAACACATGTGAAGTAAATACTATGAAGTTAAAATCACTATTTTGGGTCAATTGAATGTACCAGTCAACTGATATGCTTCGAGACGCTGGTCATGGCCAGAATTAACACATACCTAAGTAAAGCTCTGACCCACTGCAATTTGCCTATCATCATAATCATTCCATAGCAGATGCAATATCGCTGGCTCTCCACTCAGCTTTGGATCACCTCGAAAACATTAATTCTTACATATTGCTGCTCTTCATTGTCGACAGATCAGCCTTCAATACCATGATTTCCTCAGTGCTGGTCAAGAAGCTACAATCTCTAGGCCTTTGTACCCCACTCTGCAACTGGATCCTTGACTTCCTCACTGGAAGACCACAGTCAGTACGAATTGGAAACGACTCCTCCTCACTGATTATTAACACAAGTGCACCGCAAGGATGCGTGTTCAGCCCACTGCTCTACTCGTTATACACCCATGACTGTGCGCCCAGGCACAATTGCAATGCAATCTCCCAGTTTGCCGATGGCACCACAGTTGTCGGCAGAATCACAAATGGCAATGAGAAAGATTACTGGAGGGTGATAGATCAGCTCGTTGAATGATATAACAACAACCTTGTGCTCAACATCAGCAAAACCAAGGAAATGATTGTGGACTTTAGAAGGAAGTCAGGGAACACAATCCAGTCCTCATTGAGGGGAGAGGGTCAAGAACTTCAAGTATCTGAGTGTCCACATCTCTGAGGATCTGTCCTGAAGCCTCCATGTTGATGCAATCACAAAGAAGACTCTCCAGTGGCTAGACTTTGTGAGGTGTCTGAGGAAGTTCGGTATGTCACCGAAGACTCTCGTAAACTTCTACGGTGTACTGTGAAGAACATTCTGGCTGGCTGCATCACTGCCTGGTATGGGGGGGGGGGGGGGGGCCTCCAACTTTCAAGACAAGAAAAACTCCAGAGGGTTGTTAACTCGGCCGGCAACATCATCGGCACTAGACTTCACTCCATCGAGGACATCTACGTGAGGCGGTGTCTTAAAAAAGGAGCCTCTATCCTCAAATACCCTCACCACTCAGGCCGCACCCTCTTCACTCTGCTACCATCGGGGGAAAGATACAGGAGCCTAAAAATGAGCCCTCAGTGGCACAAGGACAGCTTCTTCCCCGCTGCCATCAGATTCCAGAATGATCAATGAACCAAAGACACTGCCTTAGTTTTCGTGGACTATTATTTCTAATTTTTTATAGTAATATCATAAGATGGTTATAATGTGTACGTTTGAACTACGACGCTGCCGCAAAACACCGAATTTCATGACTTGTGAGTGACAATAAATCATGATTCTGATACAGTAAATGAAAAGAAATATTAAATGTACATAAACCAAAGTACTTGATTCACACTGGTGGCTGGTGAAATTTACCCCAATATAATTGTTTTTTTTCCCTCTGATAAAGTGCAGTATATTGAAAAACTAAAATTCTACTTTTGCAGCAATGCCGTAGATACCCAGACTAGAAATTAACATCGTCAAGTCACGTTATTCAAAACAATTGTTGAACTGATCAATGTATAATCAGATAATTAAAATTATTAGCTTGCATTAACAAGTTATTAATTTGTTCTTTTAATGACAAACATTTTTCATTTATAAATTTGAATAAGAATTTAACCTTTTATTCTATCTGTATGGGAAACTTATACACAATGATGGCAAAGTGAAAATCAAAGTGGTCTGCTTTTAGAAAAAAATTGGAACAATAAAATTGGCGTGAACGAAGGCTTTCAAGAAATGGCATGAATTTCATTTCTTCTGTGCACCATTAAAATGTAGTGCAAAAGCACAGAGAAAACTCCGCCTCATAGCAGTTCCCTCCCTTAATGCAGTGCATGGAAATGGAAAATGCTAATTCATGTTCTCAACATATATAATTCTCCAGAGTGCAACAAAATACAAATACGCTTGCATACCTTTGCTCGATTTTATAAATACAATACAGTCCCCCTGAGTAAGCCCCAAAGGCATGTCTTTTTTTATCTCCCAAAGCGACAGAGGAAGAAATCACAGAAACACTTTCACATCATCTGCACAGGAAGTTCTCCCTTGTGCTGCTAGTTTGGCAGACGAATGTGAGACTAGGTTAGCGATTGCTGTGCAAACTAGAATGGAAGCACTAAATTCCAGCACTGTTTTTACACAGGAAACAAAATATCAAATGTACTCTGCGAAGAGCTGAGCACAAAAAAAATCACCAGCTTGAAATATGTCCATTAACATCTATAATTAACTCATTCATTACACTTTATGATAATGCAAACAATCGTAATTTGACCATTTTTGGAAAGCTGCTATGTTTGCCAGTTACATTAAAGAAATAGACATTTATTCGTTCACATTGTTTTATATCCAGTGAAACATATTACAATCTAAAATTTGACAAATATGCAAACACAATTTTCCAACTTCAAGATATTTTTTGCAACAAATTATATTCTAATATTCCAATACTTCAGAAATTCTCCTGAAGACTCTGAAGTATTTAATTGATCTGCTGAGTACTGCTCTTTCTGTACCTTTATTGAATTGTGCCTTTCTTGCTGCATACCATTAAGCTCACAAAATGGCATTTGAAGCCAAGGTAAAACTAAAACGCCGCCAACATTGTGCTCTTTTTTGAAACACAATCTTGTATAACCAGGTGAAAGGACTAAATCTGAAAAATATATGGTGTGCAGTAATAAATATTGGAAAATATGAAATACAGATTATACACATCATCATTTTTAAACTTTGTGTGAAGAGAATTACAAATAACACAAAAAATAATTATTTTTCGTTCCAAACCATGCAAAGCAAAATACCACCATCTCAGTCAGTTCTGTTCAGATAAACATTTGTTGCACAACTGACTGAATGCAATCATGACTGTAATGTTTGAAGTCAGAATTAATCTCCATGTATGTTAATCATAATTAGAACACAAAAATTTTCAAGGTTAATTATGTGACAAAAATGATACAGTATTGTAAGCTTCAATGCACAGTAAATGAACTAAATGTTAGTACGAAGTGTTTTCTCTGATGCATGAACTAACAGATGTTTTAAGGCTGTGAATTGATTGAGGCATGCTGTCAGTCCAGTGCTAATGACAAGTAGAAATATCACACCTTGACAGCCACTGTCACAGCTCAAACTAGTGTTACAGAAAAGGTGTTGTGTCACCGTTCTTGTACTCATATAAATGCAATATATTAAACTGAAAATTAAACAAGTGTAATCACAGCCATATACAAGAATGCTGTCAAAAACTTCAAACCTCTTATCACCCTCTATAAGGAAAAATCTTGAAACTGAGATCACAACTTAACACAAAAGCTACCAAGAAAATTATAAACTGTTATGATACTGTAACATTGACAAAAATACCAAAAGGTTATACAAGCAGCTCCTGTACAAGAAATCTAATATGATTTCATGGCTGAAATCGATTTTAGCAGCTGAAATACAAGAGTAATGCTTATACTGGGTGATATATGTTTCAGTAAACAAATACAATCAAGCAAAAATGACGTTTTAAGAATAAATGTCATTATTTGCAGACAGGCAAAGTTAAGTGCAGAACAGGTTATCAAGAGATTCATCAAGCGCAGAATTACGTTTCTTAAGGATAAATTGGGAAGAAAAACATCTTCAAATTTGATCTCACATCAATGCTCACTACAATCTCAGTCCAGATGTCAATGGAAGTTCTTTGATGGACTTTGTCAGCCAATGCTTTCCTCTTCATTTGTATCAGATTGAAAAACCTTATGTACACAATAAAGAATTCAATCCCTTGAGGAAAATGAGGAACTAGTCGAGGATACTGGAAGGATAATGCAAGGAACAAAGTGCACTTCTTCTCTGTAAACACCAGGTCTGAAAGGTAACTAACCAAGTCATTCATCAAAAGTAAAATTCCATTGACTATTCTTTGGATAATTTCATGAAAGTTCATTATGTTTACTCTATGGGCAGTCAGCCAGTGGTAGCATTTTGTTTTAAAGCACCAGGGACATTATCAAGCAACTGAGTTCAATCTTCTCCTCAGTTTTACAGAACAGCAGTAATATTTCAGAAATATTTGTGTTTTTTTATACAAAGGATTGCATTTGTTATCTACTTACAGTTCTTTTGATTGTTTGCATGTTTACACTGTGCGGTTTATTTTTTGCACTACCAATTATGGCATATTATGTAGCACCTCACTGACAAAAGGCAAAGGAGGAAAAACCCAACACCCAACCCCAACCAACCAATTTTCCCCTGCAGCCGCTGCAACCGTGTCTGCCTGTCCCGCATCAGACTTGTCAGCCACAAACGAGCCTGCAGCTGACGTGGACTTTTACCCCCTCCATAAATCTTCGTCCGCGAAGCCAAGCCAAAGAAAGAAAGAAAAGAAAGAGGTTAATATCCCTCATTGCCCTCCTGAGACTTGCTGCCTAGACTCTGCGAGGTAGTCAAGTGAGTGGTGGCATCTTCTGGGTTATCGAGTGGGCACCCTCCTTCCTCAGTGGTGATAGATCCATGACGCCTCTGAAGGGTTCAGCAGTGAATCCCGGCATCCCGGGCTCACTCCCTAGATGCTCTTCATTCACTTGGGTGCTCAGGTGGAATCCTTTCTTCTCATCAGCAGCTCTGGAGAGATCTTTGACTTCTTATCAGTATAGCTTTCCTCGCACTCCCATCTCCTGGAGTAGCCTTGAAGTCAATGTGGATAGAAATCCTCTGCAGCCTACTTCAACCAGTTGGACCTTTGCCTTCCAGCCACGTTGCTGAACATCAGCTGCAAGCTCAGCGAACCTCAGTTTTTTGGACTCATAAGCCTCTTCCACTGCATCCTCCCAGGGCACCGTAAGCTCAATTATATAAACGAGATGGAGTGAGGCTGACCACAGCATAAGATCTGGTCTGAGGTTTCCAGGATTTCATTTGGGAAGCAGAACCTCTGGCCTAAGACTGCCGCCATCTTCTAATCATGTGCCCCACCTAGGTGCCCGGAATCTGACCTTGATGTGATGATTCTGGCTTGACCCTCACCTTCCCAGACAAATGCTGTTAACAGCCAGGGGGATGAAGTGGAAGATAAAGCGTCAACACTCGTCCATTGATTTTCCAGCACTGCTGCAAGACACTGTTGTCACTTGTCTATGATGCCAGGGGTTTCAGCCTTTGAATGAGGCTGGTCTTGCAGCCCATCCAAATATGTTTTAGTGTTGTTGAAATCAGGCAGAGGGAGCATGTGGGGACCTCTCCATATCATTGGCTGAGATTCATGGCAGATGGCAAGACAACATATGCGGCCCTGAGGGTGAAGCTTGCGCTGAATGTTTCCATCTCCCACAGCTCTCTCCAGGAAACCTTTCTCTGCACTCTCTCCCATCTTGTCATTTGACCTTGCTTTCCTGAATGATGGCCTTTGCGTACCTTGCCGCCTCCTCCTGCCAATGTATCTCCTCCGTCACAAGCCTACGTCTCTGAGACGGAGCAGCCTTGTTTCAGGCTGGTGTACTGGCCCCAAGACCGTTCCTCCTTTGCAGCATTTGGCTCATGATGTCCCTAGGTTTGAGTGCTGCCTTTGCTTGCTTAGTTGTTTCTGATGGAATTAATTTCCTCCCAGTATCCAGGTTAACAGCAGCTTGAGCAACTATTGGATCACTCGCTTCTGTTAACATCATCTCCGGTTTTACTTTGGTGCATTTATACTCCTCTGAAAGATTGGAAATGAAGAGACATCTGGGAAGACCAAGCTACTTCTTTACATATGAGTTGATCAGTCTCTCCAGCTTTTCCACACTCGAGACTGGAACTTCATTAAGGGTTAGTGGCCACATGAGGCGCGGAAAGAGCCCAAACTACATACACCAGAGCTTCAACTTGCCAGGTAGTGTGGTTCTGTCGATGCTCTCAAGGCCACTGATGGCTTCCTTCTTGAGCTACAGGAAACAGAATCTCAGGGTTGTACATATCGTTTATGTTCTCTGACAAAAAACCTGAGGAATAAATACTAGAGAGAGGCAAATGTGACACCCTTGTTCAAAAATGAGTAACAATATTCCAAGTAACTCCTAGGCTTATCAACAGTGAAGAAAGTTCTAGAAACAATATTCAATGAAAAATGTAATAGAGCATTGGAGATTTGAATTAATAATGGAGAGCCTGCAAGAATTAATCCTAATTTTGTTCAATTTTTTTTGGTTAAGAAAACATTTGGTAAAGTGCCATCTAAATTCCATGGAATAAAATAATTAATGACAGTATAGATTTTTAAAAAAGTATATTAAGGTCAGAAAGCAGACTGCTGTGGAAAACAGCTACTTTTCAATTTGGATGGCTGTTACAGCGATGATCCCAAAACATGCCATAAACATGCATAGGTGTGCATGCGCACACACATTCTGTGTATATGTATTATTTGTCTCTATGTGTGTTAAGTGTCATTGCACTGATGTGACCCATGGACTAGAGTGTGCTGTTTTGTCAGGTTGTACTGATTAAAATTGGATGATCAATAAACTTGAACTTCAAAAATAAAATTATGGATCACAATTGTTCACTTTATCTGTTTAATCAGATTGAATGTAATACTTTTTGAAAATTTACACTGATAATTTGCAAAGAAAATAAAAATCATAAATATATGCACAAAATACTGCAAAAAATAAAATTAGATACAAATAAAATTAACTACATACAATCTGCTTAGTTAGATGCATGATATTAATAGGTACCTATTCAAAAATATTGAAGCACAAATACCCTAAGTGAGCTGTTTTGCCAATATTCACAACTTTACACGAGTAAAATTATTTCACAAGGTGGCTGTTATCCGAATTATTGGTTCTACACATACTTTACATTGTTTTGTTTCTGAGAATTACCAGAAAAAATGTCTACAAATCTAAAAATATTTAAATGCCCAATCAAATACCTAAATATTTAAAAATATTTGAGAAAAATAAGAGTAGAAAAGTGCCACGACAGAAGATGAGATAATAAAAATAAAAGGTTAGATAAATAAATATTCATTTTGCAGAAACTAACAATATTGAGTTAGTTTTGGTTTGAATTTGAGTAGCTGGGTCAAGCCTCTAATATAAAACCTTCAGCATTTGCTCACATAAATGAAAGATTTGAATACATGGCTCAAACACTCATTTATTTGTACCAAAAATAAGAGGGAGCTGGTTCATGGGACCAGTGTCACGGCAATTTGTGTGACTGGGCCTTTGAGCTGAAGGGGAATGGTTTTGGTGAAGGAACCTTACTGAAAAGAAAAAGACCATCTATCTGGATATTGATAAGCAGAGCACAACAGGAACAGGCATTTCTCTAGAAATCAAATTGTATCTGAAAATCACTGATATCTCCTTGAAAGAGCCTTGTTGTAAGCAACTCTGAGTCAAATTGCGTCTCCCCTGAAATCCAGTTGAAATCTCCCAGTTGCAGGTCACATCTGCTGAAGAAGCATCTCCTGCATTAGTGACATTAAACAGCACTATATTTTGTTCATGCAGGGTCTTTGAATTGGTCCCTGACCAATAAAGGGAATACAACTCAGACATTTCAAGTTAAGGTATCAACCCACCCTCTGAGAGCAAATTACCTTTTCTCCCCTCCAATCCTAAAGATCCAGACCTACCTTATTTTCCCTTTGTGCCATCAGCTTTACAGAAAGGGAAATGTGCAATAGGTTCACAACCCTTCAGAAACTGAACCAAAGAGATCCTTTAACAATGAACTTAGCAGCTAAAGGCTGATCACTGAATATGGGTATGTCAAAGAAAAATTATAAAAGTTTAAACTAATATTTATCACCATGTGAAAAACATACATAATGTTATAGACAAAGGAAAAGATTTCAGATTTATTGTTAGAGTGCATACATGACATCACATACAACCCTGAGATTCAAATGTAAACTGACTGTGTAATAAAGAGAGGAGAAAAAAAAAGTCCAAGAGTAAGAGTTCTTAAATTACTCCCTGATTGAGTTTGTCATTGAGGAGTCTGATGGTGGAGAGGTAGCAGTTGTTCCTGAACCTGGTAGTGGGAGTCTAGTAGCACCTATACCTCTTGCCTGATGGTAGCAGTGAGAACAGAGTGTGTGCTGGGTGGTGTGGATCCTTGATGATTGCTGCTGTTCTCCAATGGCAGAGGTCTCTGTAGATTTTCTCGATGGTGAGAAGGGATTTGCCTGTGATGTCCTGGGCTGTGTCCACTACCTTTTGCAGGGCTTTACGCTCGAGGGTATTGGTGTCCCCATGCCAGACCACACAAAGCACAAAAATAAATTATTTCAATGACACAGACATGATTATAGAATAGACAAATATAGAAAAGGACTGGTGCTAGTCCTCAATGTATTTCAAGATATAATGTAAATAGAAAGGATGACCTTGGCTCAGATGAGGAGGAGATAGAATCAGTATGGGTGGAGATAAGAGAAAACAAGGAAGAAAAATCTTTAATGGGAATAATTCATAGCCAGGCAACCAGCAGTGACACAGTTGGAGGAGTATTAATCAAGAAACAAGAGGAGCCTGGTGCAAATGTATGCAATACTAATGGGGCACTTAAATCTTACGACTTGAACAAATCAAATTGGCAAAAGTAGTTATTTTGTAGCTTGAGGAAGGTGACCTTTAATGGATTTAGTAGCCAGGAGCTACTTTGAAGCGTAGTGTTACTCATTATTCATCAGTAATCAATATTTTTTAAAAAAATCCATCTGGCTTTTAAATCCATTGGCTGTTTTTTTGTATTAGTGTTCATTTGTTGATTAATGACCTTTCCTTTTTCTCCCTGTTTCTTTTGTCAATTCGAAAAACTTTATTTTCTGCTATTAAGAGATCCTGAATAATTATCTTAATTTTCATTCAACAAAAGCTGGTAAAAATCATGCAATTTTATCTCTTTCAAATTTTCAAAATGCTTTATTCAAATTCTAATAACTTGACATGTCCTTTATTCCAATTCGTAGTTTTGACCTGGCCAGTGAGAAAAAAAAATCATGTTTTGCCATGATCAGTGGGCAACTGATTGTTGTGTATCTGGGCCTGAAAGAACAATTTCAATGCCTTCCCTTTGCTGCACAAGTCAACAAAAATCAAAGCTCTGCCCTCTTTCACTCACATAGTTCTGACCTGAGCCGAATGACAGTTTATGCGCCTCAAGGGCAACATATTAAAAAAAAATTGAGCTCCACATCTTTGGATGTCAAAACTACGAATCTGACTAGCAAAGTCATGGCTCTCTGGAAGACACTTACAATTGGAACAATAACATTTGTTTATTTTGGAGCTCTAGAGTAGGAAGTCATTTCAAAACACTTCAAAGGCATGCAAACAAATAAATATTATCAGATTATGGGGCAATATCAAAGCCTGGTTAGAGAGGCAGATTTAAAGGAGCATCATGGTGGCCAAAGGAGATATTGGCTGGTTCAAGGAAGGAATTGCAGAGCTCAGCCCACAGATGACTCAAAATACAGTTGTCAAGATAGGTACTCAAAACCTTGGAGCCTGAAAGAAAGACATTAAGATAAGATGTAGAAAAGAAGTGAAGAAATTTGAACAAGTTTGATGCACAAGTAAACCTGGACTTAGGAAAGCCAACAAGCACAAGGTTAATAGATTGTGCAAGCTTGGAATGGCCAGCAGAGTTTTCCATAATCTTAAGTTTCAAATAAAGATGGAAGATGAAGCCAAGTTTCGGGATTATCACATTCACTGGTAACAAACACTAATGAGAATGGCTGAGGAAGGTGGAGGGAGGAATTTTTTTTCAAGAAGACTTTATGATGGTGTAATGTGCGATGAAAATCAAACTGGATCCAAAGACTGCAAACCTTCAGCTCAGGTTATCTTCAGACAGCAGATGGGGAGAACAACAAATTAATGGCTAACAAACAAAATTTATGGCACAGCCAAAAAAAAATGGTTTTGATCTCATCAAAGTTCAAATGACAGAAATACTAGACTGGCTGTTGCTCCAGTAGGCTTATAATAGAGGCAGAACAAGGACAGAGTGACTTACAGACATGTATCACTGAAGATTATATGAATGATGTTGCTAAAAAGAAACATAATAGATGAGGAGGAGGACAATGGAATTCTAGAGGTACAGGAAAGGGAAGCCATTGCAGGATCTGATTTTCTGATCATATCTGGTCTGTAAGATAACCATGGAAAGGTGTTAGAGGAAGATGATGCAGACAGATGAGTCAAATAACAGAGACCAGGGAGGATGGATGAGCAATGATAATGTATTACAGCCACAGTCACAAAAGATGGCATTTAGTACTTTAGATTAGTGGTATTCCAGTGATTTTGCATTGGTGAAAACCTGAACAAGGTTGTCATCCTGGGCGACTTCAACGCTCGTGTCGGCAAAGACTCAGAAACCTGGCCAGGAATCCTGGGCAAGCATGGCGTCGGCAAGTGCAACGACAATGGGCGCCTCCTGTTGGAGCTCTGCGCAGAACAGCGGCTTGTCATTACAAACACCCTTTTTCAGCAGAGGGACAGCCTTAAGACCACCTGGATGCATCCCCGATCCAAACACTGGCACCTCCTGGACTACATCCTGGTGCGAGAAAGTGACAAACAAGATGTGCTCCACACCAGGGTCATGCCTAGCGCGGAATGCCACACTGACCACCGGCTGGTTCGCTGCAAGCTCAACCTTCACTTCAAGCCAAAGCCCAGGAACAATAAAGCCCCCAGAAAGAGGTTCAATGTTGGAAAACTGCAGTCAGACGAAGCGAGAGGAAACTTCCAGGCAAACCTCAAAGCAAAGCTCGACGTTGCAACCCGCCTCACGGACCCGTCCCCTGAAACCCTCTGGGATCAGTTGAAGACTACCATACTGCAATCCACTGAAGAGGTACTGGGCTTCTCCTCCAGGAAAAACAAGGACTGGTTTGACGAAAACAGCCAGGAAATCCAGGAGCTGCTGGCAAAGAAGCGAGCTGCCCACCAGGCTCACCTTACAAAGCCGTCCTGTCCAGAGAAGAAACAAGCCTTCCGTCGCGCATGCAGCCATCTTCAGCGCAAACTCCGGGATATCCAAAATGAGTGGTGGACTAGCCTCGCCAAACGAACACAGCTCAGCGCGGACATTGGCGACTTCAGGGGTTTCTACGAGGCTCTAAAGGCTGTGTACGGCCCCTCACCCCAAGTCCAAAGCCCGCTGCGCAGCTCAGACGGCAAAGTCCTCCTCAGCGACAAGATCTCCATCCTCAACCGATAGTCAGAACACTTCCAATCTCTTTTCAGTACCAACCGCTCAGTCCAAGATTCCGCCCTGCTCCAGCTCCCTCAACAGCCCCTAAGGCTAGAGCTGGATGAGGTTCCCACCCTGGATGAGACATATAAGGCAATCGAACAACTGAAAAGTGGCAAAGCAGCAGGTATGGATGGAATCCCCCCAGAAGTCTGGAAGGCTGGCGGCAAAACTCTGCATGCCAAACTGCATGAGTTTTTCAAGCTTTGTTGGGACCAAGGTAAACTGCCTCAGGATCTTCGTGATGCCACCATCATCACCCTGTACAAAAACAAAGGCGAGAAATCAGACTGCTCAAACTACAGGGGAATCACGTTGCTCTCCATTGCAGGCAAAATCTTCGCTAGGATTCTACTAAATAGAATAATACCTAGTGTCGCTGAGAATATTCTCCCAGAATCACAGTGCGGCTTTCGCGCAAACAGAGGAACCACTGACATGGTCTTTGCCCTCAGACAGCTCCAAGAAAAGTGCAGAGAACAAAACAAAGGACTCTACATCACCTTTGTTGACCTCACCAAAGCCTTCGACACCGTGAGCAGGAAAGGGCTTTGGCAAATACTAGAGCGCATCGGATGTCCCCCAAAGTTCCTCAACATGATTATCCAACTGCACGAAAACCAACAAGGTCGGGTCAGATACAGCAATGAGCTCTCTGAACCCTTCTCCATTAACAATGGCGTGAAGCAAGGCTGTGTTCTCGCACCAACCCTCTTTTCAATCTTCTTCAGCATGATGCTGAACCAAGCCATGAAAGACCCCAACAATGAAGACGCTGTTTACATCCGGTACCGCACGGATGGCAGTCTCTTCAATCTGAGGCGCCTGCAAGCTCACACCAAGACACAAGAGAAACTTGTCCGTGAACTACTCTTTGCAGATGATGCCGCTTTAGTTGCCCATTCAGAGCCAGCTCTTCAGCGCTTGACGTCCTGCTTTGCGGAAACTGCCAAAATGTTTGGCCTGGAAGTCAGCCTGAAGAAAACTGAGGTCCTCCATCAGCCAGCTCCCCACCATGACTACCAGCCCCCCCACATCTCCATCGGGCACACAAAACTCAAAACGGTCAACCAGTTTACCTATCTCGGCTGCACCATTTCATCAGATGCAAGGATCGACAATGAGATAGACAACAGACTCGCCAAGGCAAATAGCGCCTTTGGAAGACTACACAAAAGAGTCTGGAAAAACAACCAACTGAAAAACCTCACAAAGATAAGCGTATACAGAGCCGTTGTCATACCCACACTCCTGTTCGGCTCCGAATCATGGGTCCTCTACCGGCACCACCTACGGCTCCTAGAACGCTTCCACCAGCGTTGTCTCCGCTCCATCCTCAACATCCATTGGAGCGCTCACACCCCTAACGTCGAGGTACTCGAGATGGCAGAGGTCGACAGCATCGAGTCCACGCTGCTGAAGATCCAGCTGCGCTGGATGGGTCACGTCTCCAGAATGGAGGACCATCGCCTTCCCAAGATCGTATTATATGGCGAGCTCTCCACTGGCCACCGTGACAGAGGTGCACCAAAGAAAAGGTACAAGGACTGCCTAAAGAAATCTCTTGGTGCCTGCCACATTGACCACCGCCAGTGGGCTGATAACGCCTCAAACCGTGCATCTTGGCGCCTCACAGTTTGGCGGGCAGCAGCCTCCTTTGAAGAAGACCGCAGAGCCTACCTCACTGACAAAAGGCAAAGGAGGAAAAACCCAACACCCAACCCCAACCAACCAATTTTCCCTTGCAACCGCTGCAATCGTGTCTGCCTGTCCCGCATCGGACTGGTCAGCCACAAACGAGCCTGCAGCTGACGTGGACTTTTTACCCCCTCCATAAATCTTCGTCCGCGAAGCCAAGCCAAAGAAAGAAAAAAAAAAAGAAATTCCAGTGATTTTGCATTGGTGAAAACCTGAACATGGATTTTTAAGGTTTCAATATACTCAAGAACTTCAATATACTCAAGAAAGAAAATTTGGAGGTGGAGCCAAAGCAAAACAGAACCATGGGCTGCAACAATCAAATGAATCATGTTCAAGGCTAATGTGGTGAACTAATGAACCACTCAGCCTGCAAAGGCAGCATTAAGACAGGTGAATCTGAAATTTCAATGTTTATATGTAAATTCAGTTAACTTCAAACTGTACCAACCTTCAAAAAAATTACAATACTTAGGTTCTACTTTTCCCATCTTTATTTTGCAATGTGAAAATATAAGGTCAGCTGCTGTATGCAAGATTTTTTATATAATTGGCTGCTCAGTTACCTGGCTCATGCTGGACACCAGTTTCATGGAATTAATGCCCATGAGCAACCAATTTTGGAAAAGGAGATATACACACTGCACTCATCATAAAGCTCCTTGAAAGTAGCATTCTTCAAGGTTAGCAGCAAGCACCGACACCTTAATCTTCATTAAAAATCAAGACTGTTATTATTCATTTAAAAATTCTATGTCATTAAAAATTACTTTCACCTATGCACAAACTGAAACAAGTGTGGTTACATGGTCTGCAATATTTTCTCCTTTTTCTCATATAAATCTATTTTGAAAGGACTGAAATGCTGAGGCATTTGTTTCCTGATCCCAATGAGGATCATACACAGGTGGTCATTTCCAACATGCATGTCAAAATACCAAATGGATGCAAGCTGTTACACCAGGGGGAGAAAGATAAAGAATGAACTTGACCCCAAATGTTTTGTCTGCCACAGTACTGATGGATCGTTCTCCTCTGGAGGATCTTTCATGCGTCCTTTGGTTGGCTCTTTACTCTACTCATTTTCAGCAGTATCTTGTCCCTTTAGGTATTTATTTGAGTAATTTCAAATATCACAAGAGTACATGCTTCATCTGGGATAATTCACTGAATCATGTACCTCAGGTGGGGTAATTCACTGAATCATGTACCTCGTGGGGGAACTCACTGGAACAGAGACCACAAGTGGGGTAATTCACTGACGCATAGACCTCAGGTGGGATTCCCACCAGACCGAGAACTGCTGGAGTCTGGCGCGACAGTGGCTGAGCTATTGGAACCGTGATGTGAGAGCGTGCTGTGGCCATTGAAGTCTTCCTGATCTTGTTGGAGTTTTGGATCTGGAGCTTGGGATGCTGATGGTTTGGACTGGACTCTGTGTGACTGCTTGGGCTGCGAGAGTACTGGAGGCAAACCCACGGACACTCAGTGACTCTTTTGCTTCTCTTTCTCTGACTACAAGAGGTGCTTCAGGCAGTTTCTGCCGAGCGTGACTCTGCTTGCCTTACAGCAGACTAAAGCAAATTCCGTGTAATATTGCACTATTATTATTACATGACAATAAAGGAATCTTGAAATTGAATGAGGACATTCAAATTTTATTGTTTTCATCCCTCCACTCAAACCACATCAGTATTCAACTCTATAAAGACATTGGCGAAGATTTACATCAAGAATACAAGATTACCCCATGCTGTCAAACTGCACCATAAAAAATTGAAGCAGAATTGGGCCACAGCCCACAGAGCTTTCTCTGCCATTCTAATCATGGCAGTGTATCCTTCCTTATAAACCCATTTACCAGTCTTCTCCCACAACCTTTGACACCCTTACAAATCAAGACCTAGTAACCTCTGCTTTAAATATACCCAATGATGGTCTCCACAGCTTTTTGTAGCTCCAGACTCACTATCCTCTGGCTGAAGAAATTTCTCCTCATCTTCTTTGTAGTAGGATACCCTTTTATTCAGAGTCTGTGCCCTCTGGACCTGGATTCTCCTACTACTGCCAACATCTCTTTGTCCAATTTCTTTGTTCAATTAGGTCTTCTCTCATCCTTATAAACTCCAATGAATACAGGGGCAAAGCCATCAAACGCTCCTCATACTTTAACCCTCTCATCCCTGGGATCATTCTCCTAAACCTCAACTGGACTATCTCCACATTCCTCCTTAGAAATAGGTCTCAGAAATGTTCATAAATACTCCAAATGTAGTCTGACCAACACTTTACTAAGCCTCAGCATGGCTTCTTTGCCTTTATATTCTAGTCCTCTCAATATAAATACTAACAGTTCATTTGCCTTCCTTTTTCTATCAATTCAATCTACAAGTTCACCTTTCAGGAATCCTGCACTAGAACTCCCAATTCCCCAGACCACTGCATTCTGACTTTTCTTCCCATTTAGAAAATAATCTATGCCTTTATTCTTTCTACCAATGAACATTATAATACACATATCACTCTGTATTCCATCTACCACTTTCTTACCCATTTTCCCAACCTGTCCGTCCCTCTGCAGAATCTTTACTTCCTCAATACTAACCTCTCCACCTATCATTTGTAAACAAGGCTACTAAGCCATTAACTCCATCATTTAGTTCATTTAAGTACAGCATGAAAAGTAGCAGTCCCAACACTAATCCTTGTGGAAGACCACTCATGCGAGGCACCTTGTCAAAGGGCTTCTGAAAATCCGAATGAACAACATCCACTGACTCGCCTTTATCTATCTGCTCATTATTTCTTTGAAGAACCCCAACAGATTGTACGGCAACATTTCTCCTGAAAAAATCCATGTTGACTTCGGCCTATTTTATCTCGTGCTTTCAAGAGTCCCGTATCATCCTTAATAGAGGACTTTTTGCTCTTTTCCTTTTTAAAGAGTGGAGTGACATCAGAAGTTTGCCATTCTTCTGGAACCATTCCAGTTATTCTTGAAAGGTCACCCCTAATGCATTCATAATCTCTTCCACTTTTTCTTTCAGAATGCTGGGGTGAAGTCCATCTAGTTAAGGGATTTTATCCACCTTAATCTCCAGAATGGAGGACCATCGCCTTCCCAAGATCGTATTATATGGCGAGCTCTCCACTGGCCACCGTGACAGAGGTGCACCAAAGAAAAGGTACAAGGACTGCCTAAAGAAATCTCTTGGTGCCTGCCACATTGACCACCGCCAGTGGGCTGATAACGCCTCAAACCGTGCATCTTGGCGCCTCACAGTTTGGCGGGCAGCAGCCTCCTTTGAAGAAGACCGCAGAGCCCACCTCACTGACAAAAGGCAAAGGAGGAAAAACCCAACACCCAACCCCAACCAACCAATTTTCCCTTGCAACCGCTGCAATCGTGTCTGCCTGTCCCGCATCGGACTGGTCAGCCACAAACGAGCCTGCAGCTGACGTGGACTTTTTTACCCCCTCCATAAATCTTCGTCCGCGAAGCCAAGCCAAAGAATCTTTCCAAACACCTTCTTAGATTAATAATAGCGACTACACTCACTTCTGCCCTGCCTTTTGAATTTCTGGCACTTCACTCGTCTGCCATTGTGAAGAATAATGCAAAATAACCCGTTCAGGTCCATACTCTGTTTATTCTTTCCCCATTATCATTTTCTAGTAGTCCGACATCTACTCTTGTTTCTCTTTTACTGGTCATGAATATGAAAAAAGCTTTTGCTATCCACTTTGATGTTACTGGCTCGTTAACCTTCATATTTTATCTTTTCTCTTCTTATTCCTTTTTTAAAAAAATTGTTTGTTGGTTTTTAAACATAGAAGATAAGAGCAGGAGTAGGTCATTCGGCCCTTCGAGCCTGCTCCGCCATTCAATGAGATCACGGCTGATCTTCAAGTTCAGTACCCCGTCCCCGCATTCTCTCCGTAACCCCTAATTCCCTTATACTGAAGAAATATATCTAATTCCCTCTTAAATATATTCAATGAACCTGCCTCTACGGCTCTCTGTGGCAATGAATTCCACAGATTCACCACCCTCTGGGTAAAGAAATTCCTCTGCATCTCGGTTCTAAATGGTTTGCCTATTATCCTCGAACCATGGCCCCACCATTGGAAACATCCCTTCCGCATCCATTCTGTCCAGTCCTGCCAAAATTTTATATGTCTCTATGAGATCCCCTCTCAATCTTCTAAACTCCAGTGTGTACAATCCCAAATTGCACAATCTTTCCTCATCAGTCATTCCTGCCATTCCAGGTATCAGCCTGGTGAATCGCCTCTGCACTCCCTCCATTGCAAGAACATCCTTCCTCAGATAAGGCGACCAAAACTGCACACAATACTCCAGGTGTGGTCTCATCAAGGCTCTGACCCCCTCCTCAGTGCACGCAACCCCTCCTAGCTTAGTGTCGTCTGCAAATTTGGAGATATTACATCCAATCCCCTCATCTAGATCATTAATGTAAATTGTGAACAGCTGGAGTCCCAGTACAGATCCCTGTGGCACCCCACTGGTCAATGCCTGCCACTTAGAAAACGAGCCATTTATCCCAACTCTCTGTCTTCTATCTGCCAGCCAATTCTCAATCCACATCAATACCTTGCCCCCAAATCCCATGAGCCTTGATTTTGCATGCCAGTCGTTTACGTGGGACCTTATCGAAGGCCTTTTGAAAATCCAGGTACACCACATCCACTGGCTCTCCCCCATCTATTTTACCTGTCACCATCTCAAAGAATTCCAATAGATTTGTCAAGCACGATTTACCTTTTGTAAATCCATGTTGACTCTGTCCGATCCCTTCTCTGCTAGTCATATGCTCTGCTATTACATCCTTAATAATGGATTCCATCATTTTTCCCACTACTGATGTAAGGCTCACCAGCCTATAATTCCCCGCTTTTTCTCTACCCCCGTTTTTAAATAGTGGGGTAACATTAGCTACCCTCCAATCCATGGGTACTGATCCTGAGTCTATCGAGTTCTGGAAAATAATTCTTAAAGCATCTGCTATCTGAATGTCCACTTCTTTAATTACCCCAGGATGTAGATTATCAGGCCCTTGGGATTTATCGGCCTTCAATTTCCCCAAGACCATGTTCTTAGAGATACTGATTTCTTTCAGCTCCTCCCTTGCATTAGTCTCTATGTTTCCCAACATCCTTGAGAGGTTATTTGTATCCTCTCTTGTGAAAACAGAAATAAAGTAAGAATTTAATTGGTCTGCCATTTCCTTATTCCCCATTATATATTCCCCTCATTCTGACTGCAAGGGACCTACTCTGGATTTCACCAATCTTTTCCTCTTGACATATCTATAAAAGCTTTTGCAGTTGGTTTTTAAGTTTGCCGCAAGCAATTTATTTTTGCCCTCTTGATTAATCCCTTTGTCCTCCTTTGCTGCATCTTGAACTGCTCCCAGTCTTCGGATTTGGTACTTTTTTTGGCCAATTGATATGCTCTCTCTTTGGACCTAATGCTGTCTCTAATTTCCGGACCTTTCTTTCGCTTTTATGCTGCCTTTGACTTCCCTTGTCAGCTAGTTGCCTGAAGAATATTGCTTCTTCTTTGGGATGAATTTACCCTGCAACTTCCAAATTATTTCTGTCATTGCAGCTGTAGTACAAGCCTCCTGTCAAACTTTGATGGATACAAAGAATTGCAGAAGCTTGCTATGTCAAGTTCTAGTCTCATTTTGTCATCCCATCCAGACACATTACACAATATACCTTGTATGAAAACAGAAATGACAAGATTTGGCCATAACATCTCAAAACATCTCAAAGTAATTCAGATCCAAGTAATTCTAAACAAGATACAGTATTTAAAATATTTTTTTTTTAAAATCAATAAATGTATGTCCAATATCCTTTATGGTATTTATTAAAATTGACAGATGGATTAATGTTAGACTTTTGTCCTTTTAAAAGTGACATGGGATTTTCCATCAGCTTGAACAAGCAGATAGGCAAGGTTACCGTAATTAAAGCTGCAATACTGACTATGCACGACTCCTTTAATATGGCACTGAAGTGTCAGCAAAGAGTAAATTTGCTGAACTTTAAATTGAAGATTATTATCATATATTAAATCAACACTAATTTGTTCAATGGAACAAAATATCTCTGGTTCTACCTGAAGTGCACTTGTAATGTACAAGGAACAGACTTTTTTTTTGTTGCAAATTTCATTGGGGTGTCCATTTCTCTAACAGAATTACATATTCCTTTTTTGGGAGTGTTAATTCACCTTTAGATGACACAAAGAGAAGAAATGTGCATTTATCTCACAAAGATTTTTTTTAAAAAAATCAGTAGGTCAAGCAGCATCTGTGGAAAATAAATAATCAGCATTTCAGGTCCAAGACCATTTATCAGGACATGAAACCTTAACCATTTCTCTGTCCACGGGTCCTGCCCAATCTGCAAAATGAATCCAGCATTTTCCGAATTCACCAAATGCCTTCACATCCTTGGAGAATAAATGACCTTTTTTTAAAAAAAATAAATTTAGAAATATGCATAATGCATCCAATAACAGAACTAAATAACCACTTTACCTCCTCTGATGGGGTTTATTGAGAGTAACAACAGCAAAGCTCAACGATTCACGTATGGTCAAAATAACTTCAGGACACGCAAACAGGTGCAGCACATTTGTACTGAGCTCAACATCCATTTGAACTAATCCATCCCTGACACAATTTTTTTCTCCCACATCTACATCAATTCACTCTAGTTGCATCATCGTCTACACAAGTTTAAAAAACGGTGAATTTACCTTTTATGCCAAGGACATAAAAGGAGGAGCACGCAGTCCTTTTATGTAGCCAAGAGCAGCGTGCCAGCTTCCCAGGGCAAAAGGGGGCAGGATGTGTACCTCAGCAGTGGCCACCCTGTGACAGCCCCATCACCCCCGCTGCCTGACAGACAGCCTCACCACACTGCTCCCACCCTTCCTCTCTCTTTCATTTCCTCTTCCCCCATCTCCCTCTATCAGCCCCACCCTGATCCTTCCGCCCCACTCCATCCCGACAGCCCCGTCATCCTGCTGCCTGAGAGCCCTGTCTGGATCAGGAGGTGTGAGAGAGCGGGGGTGTGGGAGTGGCTTGAGGGAGTGTGGGATGGCATGAGGGAATGGCCGGCGTGAGGGAGTAGGCAGCATGAGAGAGGGGGAGGGGAACCAGGTGGTGTGAGAGAGCACTGTGGGGGAGTGGCATGGTGTGAGGAGTGTGACAGAGTGAGTGAGCAATGTGACAGCGCAGCATGGCGACAGAGCCACTTTCAGTGGCAATCCTTTTACGTAGGAGGTGGAGCCACCTTGCTCCACCTCTGACACTACCAGCTTGTTGGACCTGCCAATCCACCTTTGGACCTCTTATGCAGGTAAGTGAAGCGTCTTAAAGGCAGAGGAAGCCAGTCTTTACAAATTTCTAATTTTCTCTATAGAAGGGCCTTCTGTCTCTCCTTACTACAATTGACCTTGTCCACCCCAATCTAGATTCTCCAGTGCCCAACTACATTAGGGATAATTTACATAGCCAGTTAACCTGTCAACCAACATGTCTCTGCTGTGTGGAAGGAAACTTAAGCATCTGATGCAAATTCATGTGGTCACAGGTAGAATGAGGTAGAATGTGCAGATTCCATACAGACAGCACCCAAAGGTCAGGATTGAACCGTAATCTCTTGTCCTGCAAAGCAATACCTCTAATTGTTGTGTTAATGTGCCAGCACTTTTCTTAAAAAGATTAATGGAGTGAATTCATTAATATTCTTCAATTGTTGGAAAGTCTAGAATTAGGAGACATTGTCTCAGGGGCTGTCCATTTAGGAGTGAAATTGGCTAAACTATTTTATTAGGTGGACTGTAAATCACTGAAATTCTATCCCATGGAATTAAGTAGAGAGAGATACACGTGTCTTTGAACACAAGAGTTGAGGGTTACAAAGTGGGAAAGTGACTTTAGGTACAGGATCCTCTGTGATCTTACTAATGATACAGAAGGCTTGATATGCCACATAGGGAATATTCTGATGTTATTATGTTTGTAATGAACGAAATATACATTAACATCCCCTGCTTTTCCATGATGTGTGCTGAGGCCTTCTTTTCAAATTTACCTGAATAGTATTCAATTTACTATCTCTTTTGGATTGCCGCAGACCCAGTGGAATGTCAAAAGAAACAACTGGATAAAATCCTTGCAAATGCAGTGGGGAGAGCCAGTGCCCTATCAGAGTAATTATTTCCAACATTCTCATATTTGACAAGCTTTAATTCATTCTAACTCAGCCAATCCCTTGTCATCATCCTATCAAAACTATGAAGAAATCCCTTTGTTATTCTATTTTTCCATTTTAGAACAGTGTTAATTTTAAGACAGTGTAATCCAATTGGAAAAAAAACATTTCAGAATGGCAATAGATCTTGTGCTTTCTGAGGATTGAAAAGTTTTATTTTCATTTTTTGAGTTATTTTTTCAGTCCTCATCAGATCATCTTGCAAACACCTGCCAATATTACAGAACCAGTTGAGAATTATGCAGGATTTTCCAGCACTCTGACCTTGATTGGATCAATACAGGAACATACCCCATGCATTCCTGAAGAATCATTCAAGTTCCATTACCCATGGCACAGCATGACTGCACCAACATTCTGCAACATTAGGTTGCCTTGCAAATGGCTGATTTTCCTTTCAATTATTTTAAGAACTTTTAGAAGCAAGAAGGTAGCAATTTCAAAAGACACATTTAACACTGCTTATATGACCACTGGTAAGTAAAATATTAAGGATATTTTTAATGCTGCATTTGTAGACAGCTCTGCCCCCTGCACCCAACATATTTTGACCTGAAAAAGCCCCAGCAGGAGTTGCACTGCAAGAAGAAAAGAAAGGATGATTAACTCGTCCCCTGTTCAATTTTATATTGTTCAGACATAAAAGGTTGAAAAATAATTGGCATTTAAAAAGATGGAGCATCGTGATGCAATTTCAAATTCCTAATGATGATGCTTTTAAATCCTGTAGTCAGCAGATATTTCTCAGCAGAAAAACTGCAGCAGAATAAAAATGGTTCCTGTTTATCACAATATCTGTACATATGCTGTGTAATAACCGATGCTGAAGATCCAGCTGCGCTGGGTGGGTCACGTCTCCAGAATGGAGGACCATCGCCTTCCCAAGATCGTGTTCTATGGCGAGCTCTCCACTGGCCACCGTGACAGAGGTGCACCAAAGAAAAGGTACAAGGACTGCCTAAAGAAATCTCTTGGTGCCTGCCACATTGACCACCGCCAGTGGGCTGATATCGCCTCAAACCGTGCATCTTGGCGCCTCACAGTTCGGCGGGCAGCAACCTCCTTTGAAGAAGACCGCAGAGCCCACCTCACTGACAAAAGGCAAAGGAGGAAAAACCCACCTCACTGACAAAAGGCAAAGGAGGAAAAACCCAACACCCAACCCCAACCCACCAATTTTCTCCTGCAGTCGCTGCAACCGTGTCTGCCTGACCCGCCTCGGACTTGTCAGCCACAAACGAGCCTGCAGCTGACGTGGACTTTTACCCCCCTCCATAAATCTTCGTCCGCGAAGCCAAGCCAAAGAAAAAAAAGAGCTACAAATCAGATAAATGATTAAAATTCTTCTTATTATTTTTTTAAATTTTAGACATGCAGCATGGTAACAGGCCCTTTCCACTCATAAACTTGTGTTGCTCAGTAACACCAAATTGACCTACACGCCCGATACGTTTTGAACGGTGGAAGGAAACTGGGGAACCCCGTGGAAAACCATGCAGACAAAGGGAGAACTCCTTACAGACAGCATAAGATTCGAACCCAGGTCACTGGAGGTGTAACAGCGTCACGCTAACTGCTACATTAATAGTGCCATAATTACAATGTGACAGATTTTACAGGATACTTTGAAAGATATCTTACAAATACAGATATTATTCAAGAATTATTAAATTATCCATTCAACTTTTATTGATAACCTTAGTGTAAACAACTCATAGTTAACAGATTACATTAATTTTGCTTTCCCTATGTTGAAAATAATTAAATAAGAAAAGGAAAAGGTTAGTACTTCAATTAACACATTTTCCTGATGAGAAATACAAATTTACTAAGTTGGATAGCAGGATTAAAAAGCTACAAAATTAACCAGTGACAATAGATTATGGAGTGTGACGTTGCTACATTAAAATGTAACAATATTTAAGAAACTACAGATTGGAAAATTGCTGCATGTGAAGTCGATGCTGGGGTTGTTACTGTTTTTAATCTCTAATAATTTAGAAAGATGGAAAATTGACTGTTTTGTTTGGAAGGAAATATTTTTCGCAGCTTCAGATTTGGAAAATCTCGATCCATTAACTGCAGGGTATGATTGTTAGTAAAGTTATATGTAAAGTCAGTATTTTCAAATTAAGTTATAAACCTAGATTAATAAATAAAATTTAAAAAAATTTATAAACCTAGATAATGTTTTCAAATGCACTAAGCACTGGGGAACAGATTATGAACAGAAATTGTGCCACAGAAGAACCATAACAATTATAAATCCAATCATATATTTAACATGTCCCCAAGAATGTTAAACAAATTTTAGTGAAGAGGGCAAGTACATATGACATTTAAAAAATTTAATTGTTGATTAAGTAATAGCTAAGACAGGGCTTTTAGCAAAATGATGTTGGGTGAAAGAACATTTTGGTATAGGTCAATCTCAAATTTACAGATCGAATATCAGGTTGGATGCTTTTGCATCTGAAACTATTGGTTACAAAGGCATGAATGAGTAAATATTTTAGCAGCAGATGATGAATCAAGCAAAAGTATCGAATTTGAAATGTGACTGTCATCTTAAGATAAATTTGATATGATAGTTTACTTGCATCTTTTTCAAGAGAGAGATGGAATTGGCTATACACAGCATAGAAATGGTCAGACGATTCCGACTATCATGCCAATCTGCAGTAATCCCATTTCCCTGTATTAAATCAAATCCCTGTCTGCTTTGCTCATTCAAGTAACAATGAATGTCTCTCAACTGTCACTGTTCCTCGCTCCACCACCATCTCAGGCTGCTCATTCCAGAAACCAGTTGTTCTTTGTGAACAACATTTGCCCTTTATTTCTGCCTTTCCAATGGTTAAAATTTCCTCTGATGAAGTACCAGACATGATGTCAGCAACACCAGCAAAAAAGTAAAGTTGATGGGATGCAACACTGAGCATTGCTGGTATAATGTAGAAATTATGCTCCACTTTTTGATGAAGGGCAGCATAGAAAGAGAATTGGAAGTGGGCCGATTTAAGGGAGTAACGCTGAAAGCCAGAAAGACAAACCACTGGTATTTAAGTTGAAAGGAATATCAGGCCGATTTACATGCATGGCGCATTGTTGGGAAAAGAATGGAACATTCAAGAAGTCAAAAGCTGCAAACAGAAAAAAAAAACAAAAACAGGGAGGCAATGTTTGTGATAGTTGACGATTGTATTCCAGGTGATAAACCTGATCACAGCGATTCTAGCAAGTCACAGGAAAGATCACTTTCTCTTCTCTTCCAGAATTCAGGAATGAGAAAAGTTTGTTTTATTACCGTGAGTATTGTAAGGTAAAACATCATGAGATGGGAATGTGTAGGGAGTTACCCTGTACAGGGCAGTAACAAGAAGGGGAGGTGTCCTTGTACTCCTGTTAGGTAAAACATCATGAGATGGGAATGTACAGGGCTGTAACAAGATGTGAATGCATCCTTGTACTTACAAGATAAGAGAGACATTGATGGATTGAGAGGCAGGAAGCTAGCAGGGAAAGGATAGCAACAGTTTTAGTCATTGGACAAGTAATGATATGATGATGTTCTAAGCACGTATCCAAGGGTATAAAAAATCACCATTTTGCTGATAACGGCAGAATGCATTCTCCGACTAACATGTTTAGTCGCAAGTGTTACAATCCGGTAATAAAGAACAAAGAACCCTGATTTCGACTCAGCCTGGTGTTTGTCTCACTCATTCATGAACAAAGCAGACCTAACAGTGTGAACACATATAACCAGGTATCAGTCTTAATTGATGATTGAAGAAGACATCTTCAAAGTATTCAGTTTACTTTACATTAATAGATGTATTTTTCTGACAGAATATTTGGTGGTATCCTATCCAATTTAAAAATAAAAGGCATTTCACATTTTTATGCAAAACATACTTTAAATCATTTATAGTCATCCTTAAAAGAGAATATGTTTTCATGAAATCATTGCCCCAACTTGAAAATTTTGACACAAGGCATCTTCAAATCAAAATAAAGGCCTCCCAATAAAGTATTTTGCTTATAAAATTTTCACCCTTGTCTCCGCTTAAAATTGGAAGAATCCTTTGTAACCAAGTAAACAGAGCACAGGTGCTCCACTTAAAAAGACAGCCATAGTAATTTTGAACAAGAGATTGCTGGAGTTACCCACAAAATGTGTACGTTAACTTACTTTGAAGAGTAAAGGAACAGTGCACCTATAGTTAAATAATTTAAAACATTGGATAAAGGCAATGTGTTACTCCAAGCAACTGCAGATAAAGGAGTTGCAGCAAATGCAATGTTTTTGTTGAAGTAACTTGCTAATTAATGACATCTTGAGAAAACATATATTAATGATGAGATTTTAAGAAGGAAAAAGCCAAGTGATAATAACCCTAATGTGAAAAACAAGATGCTGCAGCTGCCAACACCAGCACATCATTAATTTCAAAATATAAAACCAAAAATTCTCCCTAAATGGTAACTAATCCTTCAGTTTACACACAAGGTTCATTTGCAATCAGGTATGCTTTAATGATAAACAAAAAAAACAGCTATCTGTTTCACTGGAGAATGGCCTCACTATTTTCATATGAATCTCCAGTAACTTCTGCAATCCCTGATAATTCACATTTGACATATTTCTGTCAGATCTCCTGAAAAGCTTAATTATACCCAATATGGGAATGATATTCAGATTTATTAACCTTAAAATCAACTCAAAAACTGATCAGGATGAAAGGAAAGGTACACAAAATATCAGTTTATTTTACAAATATAGTGGATACTGGATTGACAGAATCTGTACAATGCATGTATTATATCATAATCAAATTCACTGGGCACATACTGGACTTTGAAATCAGTGGCAAATTAATAGCCATTCATCACACTTAACTTGCACACAGACTTTCTATGCTCTTTTGCACCAAAATGTATGGTGATTATAAATCCATTTTTGTGTCCCGTTATCTTCAGGGGATCTGTGTATCTCAGATCGAAGAACTCCTAATGAGGCATGAAGATTCTGCTCCAAGAAATGTAATTTTGTATAATTAATTCAATGCCAAATAATGTGGAGAGAACAAAATAAGAAATATGTGACAAGTAGAAAAAGCAAAATTGATTTTTAAAATCTTCAAAAATAATTAAAATGACATTCCAAACTTCATATCTCAATTTTTCAATGAATAAAAGGTATTTAGCAGTAATTAAGACACCACTCTTTTAAAAACCACCAGAGACAAGCTTACACGCTGTCCTGGCAAGTTTATTAAGTGTAGGAACTTCAGATATTTTAGGTCCTTCAATAATGAGTCAGTGGACATGCAGCTTTCAGCCACATCAAAGCAGACATTGCCAAGGTTACGATGCATGCCATAGATTAGTCCATCCCATTTCAGGATGGACTAACCGACTTCGCCCTGGCAATCACACTTAACCGAGCAGGCAGACCTGTCGCTTTCTTTTCACGCATCCTCCAGGGCCCTGAAAATTCAACACTCCTCTTTTGAGAAGGAGGCTCAAGCTATTGTCGAGGCAGTACAACACTGGAGACACTACCTAGCCAGAAAAGGATTTACCTTGCTGACTGACCAATGGGCAGTGGCTTTCATGTTCAACAACCAGCAGCAGGTTAAAATCAAAAATGACAAGATATTGAGGTGGAGAACTGAAGTTTCCACCTACAATATTTTGTATCAGCCCAGGAAATTCAATAGCTCCCAGATGCTTTATCCCATGGAATGTGGGCCAGTGCACAAATAGACCGATTCCAAGCCCTCCACAATGATCTATACCACCCTGGAGTCACCAGGTTTTTCCATTTTATCAAAGTACACAATCTGCCTTACTCCGTTGAGGAGATCTGGGCTATGACCAGAAATTGCTAGGTCTGTGCAGAGTGCAAACTGCACTTTTATCAACCGGACAGAGTGCAACTGATAAAGGACCCCTCACCTCCTCTGAACGCAATGTGTACTTCCTCAACATCATCGACGAGTATTCACGTTTTTTGTTTGCCATTCCCTGCCCAGACATGACAGCTGCCACAATCATCAAAGCACTTTGCAGACTCTTCACTCTGTTTGGGTTCCCCAGCTATAACCATAGCGCCCAGGTACCTCCTCTATGAGTGATGAGCTGTGCCAGTACCTGCTGGGCAGAAGTATTGCCATGAGCAGAACCACCAGCTATATCCTCCAAGGGAATGGGCAGGTTGAAAGGGAGAATGCCACCTTCTGGAAGGCCATCCTCCTAGCTCTTTGATCTAAAGGCCTTCCAGTCTCCCGTTGGCAAGATGTCCTCTCTGAGGAACTCCACTTGATCAGATCCCTCCTTTGTACTGCCACCAATGCCAATCCACATGAAAGTGTTTTCCTTTCCCAGGAAGTCTGCAACAGGGACCACACTGATGGCCTGGCTGACATCCCCAGGGCCAGTCCTACTCCAGAAGCACGCAAGGAGCCATAAGTCTGACCCACTAGTTGAAAGGGTCCAACTACTGCATGCTAATCCCTATGTGACTTATCCTGATGGGCACAAGTAACGGTAAGGGACCTGATGCCCTCAGGGGTTCCAGAGACCTCAATCGACCACCCCCAGCCCCTTCTTCTATCTTCACCCATGTTGCACCAAATCCATGGCAGTTACCCCAACCCCAACGGATGGCATGCCAGACTCGTCAAACCGATATCGATGACTGCATACAGACACTTGAGACTATCAGGACCCCATTGCAGTGACTCAGCTACGATGATCACAGTGGCAGATAAGACCACGTGCAAGACTTAATTTGTGATAACTTCTGATGCATTTCACCCTTCTGGATTCTTGAAAAAAAATGGGGTGAATGTGGTAAGCCACTATTTCTATAGTTGTCTGCCTGGACACACCCATTGGCTGATTGTACCTGTGGCCCCTCCCACAGACACCTGATTAAAGGTGACTGGTCCACAGCCCCCTCCCCAGTTCAGGACAGTCAACCATCATGAACGTGACTCCATTCTATTGTGAATAAAAGCCTATCAGATTTATATAACTTCAGTCCTTTGGACATTGATGGTGTATCAAATGGGACTGGAACTGTATTGTTCCTCCTGAAGTCCATTATAAGTTCTTTTGTTTTTAAGAAGTTCAAGACAAGATTGTTCTCTGGACATCATGCTGTCACTCTTTAGACTTCATTCATGTAGGCTGTCTCATCTTCTCCTGAATCAAGTTCAATCACAGTCTGTCCAGGATGACGGTGGTAAAGGCAGAGCTGAAGTCTATAAAAAGCATCCTCACATAGCTCCCCTGGTGTTCAAGGTGGACAGTGTTCTAAATCAAGCCACACAATAGATACACAGGGATATAACTTTGGCTGGCATATCAGTAAGTTCAAGGTTTTATGACCGTCATGTCCAAAAACGGGACAAAATGTATTTTTCTTTGCCCTGTAAAGACACACAAAGAGGCACCAAAGTGAAACAGACACTGTGATGGTAGTAATAACAAAAAATGCAGGAAGAACTCACCAGTTCACATTGCATCAGTGGGAGGTAAAGATATATAACCAAAGTTTTGGGCCTTCTTCAAGGTATCAGAGAAAAAGCAAACAGGAGTCTGAATAAAAAGGTTGAGGGAGGAGCAGAGAAAGACCAGGGGAGGAGCGAAGAAAGACCAGGGGAGGAGCAAAGAAAGACCAGGGGAGGAGCAAAGAAAGACCAGGGGAGGAGCAAAGAAAGACCAGGGGAGGAGCAAAGAAAGACCAGGGGAGGAGCAAAGAAAGACCAGGGGAGGAGCAAAGAAAGACCAGGGGAGGAGCAAAGAAAGACCAGTGGGAGGTGCACAGGCCAACAAAAAAAAAAGAGCATAATTAAACATTGATGCGAGAACAGGAGAGGAGAGAATTGATCGAGGGAGGGAGTGGCTCTGTGAATACAGAGCTGGAAGAAAGGAGACAGGAGTAAAGGGAAAATGAGAGAGCGATAAAGCTAGAGGCAAGGAGAGAGAGGGAAAGGGGAGGGATGGTTGGAGAGAGAATTAACAGAAACCAAAGAAGTCCATATTAAATGCCATCTGGTTGGAGGGAACAGATGGAATACAAGGTGGTCTCAGTCTAGCCGTGCATGAGACTACGGTCAGACATATTGGCATGGGAATGGGGTAGGAAACTGAAATAGGTTGCCTCCATTGCAGTGGGCAGAGCGAAGGTATTCAATGAAGCAATCTCCCAGTCTGCATCCAGACTTTCCGAAATAGAGGAGGCCACAACGGGAGCAACGGATGCAATAGATGACCCCTTTACTTGGAAGGACAGTTTAGGGCCTGAATGCTGGAGGTGTGGGTTCAAGTGTAGCATTTCTTGCAATCGCAGGGGTAAGTACCAATGGGTTGATTGATGGGGAGGGAGAAGTTGATGAGGGAGTCACAGAGGGAGCAGTCCCTGTGGAAAGCGAAGAGGGGAGGAGAGGGGAAGATGTGTCTGGTGGTAGGATTACATCACGGGTAGAGGAAATGTGAGACGATGATATGTTGGATGAAGAGGTAGAGGAGGACAAGGGGAGTCCTGTCCTTGTTGCGTATGGAGACAGGGTGGGGAGGAGCCAGGGCAGATGTGCTACTAATGGAGGATATGTGGGTGAGGTCAGAGTGGTTTGTAGTAGAGGGAAAGCCACATATTATTTTTTAAAAAGGAGGAAATCTCGAATTATCTCGCATGGAAGAACTCATCCTGGGAGCAGGAGTTGTGAAAAAGGGATGGAATCCTTATAAGGACAGTGTGTAAAGCGGTTTTACTAGTCCAGCGACCCTTTAAGAAGAGAAAGAGAGAAAAAGGGTCCCTTCAGAGACCCCACCACCTCCCCGGATGCTGCCACATCCTGCACTCCCTTAACCTCTGTGGTTGCATGGCTTCTATTCATTCCAGTGGTGAACCAGAGCTCCACGAATCCACTTCATCTTCCTCATTGTGCGATTTTGAACCCCCTCATCATGATGAGGAACCCATCGATGCCCGAGGTCCTCTGTTCACCATCAGCACCCTCACAAAACCTGGTCTGATACTGGTTCCTCAGAGGTGGTCTTAGCTGGGCGATACTATCTTGTTGTCTTTTAGATGAAACACTGGGGACTCTGGTAGCCCCATTCTACAGACAATTTACAAGTTTGATGACTCGGCATTTAGACCCTATAGAGGAGTGCTGGAAGATGTACCTCCACCTCTTCTATCCTTTTAAGTCCACATCAGCAGCAGTGCTGCCATCTTTATTGGAGCACGGGATTGAATGTGGACTACATTGTTCCACATTGTCAGGAGGTAATTCAACCTGTCAAGTCTATGTTGCTTCTAAAAGTAATGCCCTTAATCCTATTTCTCCATGTATTTTTCCTGTAGTTTATTCTGTCTCCTGCAACTATCGACTTGCTACTCACTGACATAAGGGGTAATTTACAATCACTTATTAACCTACCAATAATGACATCTTTTGGCACATCGTGGGGTAAACAGAACACCCAGGGGAAACTCAGACACAGAGAACATGCAAACTCTGCACAAACAAGACACAATGTCAGGAATGAAGCCCAATCTCTGGACTGGGGAGACAGCAGCTCCAGCATTTGCACTACTATGCCATCCTTGTGGAGGTGCTGTCTTTCAGACAAGATACTGAGGTTTCATTTACACCCTCAGGTCGAAGCGCAAGATGTTATGTGAGATTGAAATTGCTATTCCTGTATTATCTCTTCATTATTTATTCCTCAAACAACACAATTGAAATAGTTATCCTATTCATTAGCTCAGAGTTGTTCGTGAACAAATGTTATGTACAAATGTAACCAGAAGTACAAGAGTGCTGACTTTTATAAGTATTTGTCAGTTTTGAGGATCTTTGGTATGAAAACAAACACTTTTTGCAATTTGTCAATGGTCAAATTGGATTTGTACAAGGCTCAATGCACTTGTTGATCAGTTTCCAAGTACGTCATAAGCCACTGTTGTAGATTTTTCAGATAACTAACCGACATCCCAATTCAAGGCATTAAGTCCTGTGGTCTGGGAAAGGGGTTTCAGAATATCATGCAGTTTCCTGGACATTGTGCATTTATATGAAGGGAATAGACGTCTATCATTAAACAATAGTTAACTATTAACTTTCCAATTCATAAAATGGAGGAGTTTGATACATCAGGTCATGGTATGTTTTATCTTTGTCTTTTGCCCTTTTAGCCGTGGCGGCATCTCCCTTACCCTTTCAGTTACCGTCACTGTTTTCATTTTTTAAGCCTTCTTTGATGTGGTCTGAATAATATAGCAAAGATTATCAGATACCACCTGGAATAATCCAGTGGAAAGAAATTCAGAGTTAGTGATTCGGAAAATGCTGTTTTCCTCGTTGAAGTGGGCTGTCAGTCTTAAAATACTGGTTGACGTACCTTTCAGTCACCCAGGGGTGATGCAATGGGGAGGGGATGCATTAAAATCATTACTTTCTGCATCATCGATGGTCAATAAAAAGACCTCTTGCTCTGCGAACCTTGTTGCATGGGCATGCACATAAAAGAGCAAGCATCCTCTATGTTCACTCTAAGTGACTTCAATCCAATATGTTGCATCTATTATTAAAACAATGAAATAGAGGAAATTCCACTGGGAAACCCATGTCCATACTGCCAAACCTATACTATCAATATAACTAGAGTAGTCCAGAACTCTAGACAGAGCTCAAAAGCATTAAAAACATCCAAATGAATGGAAATTAATACCACCTCTGGGTGGCAACCAAAAAAAAAATCCTCCAAGCAACATCCACTAAAAGCACTGAGTGCTCATGCTCCCACAGTCCCCAATTTAAATGAATCAGAATTGATTCCCAGAACTTAGAAGATCAGCAATTTTGTCGGCATACCCCTAACCACACTATTCTATTAATTTTTTTGAGAAAATCTGAAAAAAAATAATTAAAAAGCACGTTTGAGAGGGTGGTTGACACCATTTAAGAAAGCATGCTTGAGAGAGTGGCTGACTACATTGAAGAAGCATTTCGACAAGCGCTTGGATTGGTTTGGCATAGAAGGCTATGGTCCAAACACTGGGAGACAGGTGCTCAATGTTTAATATGGGTGAGTGTGGTGAACTGCTGGTTCCGCCCGTTCTGTGACTGTACCTGTGGCACCTCCCTTTTTGACCTATTATAAAGTGTGCAACACCTTGACCATTCCCCAGAAAGCCCAGGTCACGTCAAAGGATGAGGCCCCTGTCCATTGTGAATAAGAGCCTGTAAATCAATGACTCAGTCTCAGCCTCTCAGTTATTTACTGCATGTCAATTTTATTCACAATTTTTTTGTTTTCATTGCCAATAATGGACCAAATCCTGAAACCTGACAAGCTGGAAATCGACCCACAGTCATTCGCCTGATGGCTCAGATAGCTTTGAACTCTGGCTAAGCTGTTTTAAGGTCTTCCTACAAAATTCAGCTGGCATCATGGCCACTGATGCAAACAGACTGCATCTTCTCTTCTCCCAGGTCAGACCGAGAGTGTTCCCAATGATCAGAGATGCCACCACATTTGTGGAAGGAACAATGCAGGGAGAAAGTTAATGAAGTATACGCCAGGCACATGCTTGCCACCCACAGATAGCTACTGGGCGAATCGGGCCATGAATTCCTCCGGGCCCCGTGAGGACTCATGCGGGCGTGCAACTTCCAGGCAGTATTGACCACTCATCAAAACACGTAAGACACGATCCAGGACATATATGTTGCAGGCATCAGGTCTGACTACATGTGCCAAAGGTTACTCGAGCAGAGCAAGTTAAGACTTAAAAGGGGCAATTGATCTTGCGAAGTCACTGGAGATCGCCTTCCACCACGTTGAAGTGTACTCTGCGAACGGACCTACAAGGGGGTCGCCATCGTGGGACATAGGTCTACAGGCCACCGGTCCACTACTGCGCCCAGTTAACGAGCCCACCACAACTGCTGTCTTCAAGGAGCACCTGAAATGCTACTTCTGCGGCCAGACAAAAAACTCTTGAAAATGCTGCCCGGCGAGAGACACAACATGCTCAAATGCAGGAAGAAGGGGCACTAAGCAAGAGTATGCCGATCACTACCCTCCAGCCCCAGCGCTGTCACATGCGTGACATAGCAGCTGCCATCTTGGTTGCCAGCATCTTCTGGGAATGACCACACCACGACTTGGGGGCTGCCATCTTGTATGCTGCCGACTTCCGGGGAGACCAACGTCGCCATCATGCCTCCAGATGGCAAGTCAGTGCAGGTTGGACCATGGACCAACCCTGGCCTCAGTGGTGCTGGATCAGGTTGGACCATGGATCGACCCTGGCCTCAGTGGTGCTGGATCAGGTTGGACCATGGACCGACCCTGGCCTCAGTGGAGCTGGATCAAAACAGCCCTCACCAATTCGCCTGCTCCATGATGGGCATCTCCATCAATGACCAGGTGACTAAATGCCTTTTTTGATAGTGGGATCACCAAGAGCTTTATTAATTCTGACACTATCCAATGTTCCTCCCTTGAGGCAAAACCGGTTGCCTAAAAAGTCGCCCTAGCCTCAAAGTCTCACTCCGCAGAAATCCACAGCTATAATGACCATGCGAAGACATATAAAGACTTTGCAGTTCTACGTGCCAGTAGTGTTGGGGATAGATTTCTAGAATGCAATATGACAGCCCTCTCCCACCCCTCACGGTCGGAAACCTACAGTTCCTTAATCGGCTGCTCTGCCCCCTCCCACCCTCTCCTGCTGGCCCAACCGATGCGCGGTCTTTCTACTTTCTGCATCAAACCTCCCTCCCTCCCTGCCACTGTTCACGAACCTTACCCCCAACTGTAAGCCAGTTGCGCAAAAACCAGGCGGTACAGAGAGGAGGACAGGGTGTTTATAAAGGCGGAGGTCGACAGCTCCTGGACGAGGAGATTATTGAGGCCAGCACCAGCCCTTTGAGAGCTCAGATAACAGTGGTCAGGGTGGGGGGTAAATGCAGAATGGTGATCGACTATAGCCAAACCATTAACTGCTACACGTAACTGGATGCATATTCCATCCCTCGCATTTCAGATATGGTCAACCAAATCTCCTAGTATCATGTGTTCGCTACAATAGACCTGAAATCCGCCTACCACCAACTTGCCATCTACCCTGAGGATCGCCAGTACATTTCTTTCGAGGTGGATGGTTGCCTTTATCACTTCCTTAGGGTCCCTTTTGGTGTCACCAATGGCATTTCTGTCTTCCAGTGGGTGATGGACCGGATGGTGGACCAATATGACCTGAATGCCACCTTCCCATATATGGACAAAGTCACAATCTGCGGCCACAACCTCCAAGACCATGACACGAACATCCAGAAATTCCTCAACACGACCAAATGCTTGAATCGAACCTAAAATAGGGATAAATGTGTTTTCCACACTACCCGACTTACAATCCTTGGCTGTGTCGTGAAGAATGGGGTCAATGGCCCCGACCCTGACCGCATGTGACCTCTACTAGGCCTCCCCCTTTCCAGTCTCAAGACCTTGAAAAGGTGCCTGAGGTTCTTTTCTTATTATGCCCAGTGGGTTCTCAATTACACGGATAAAGCCCACCCCTTTATCAGGTCCACTCCCTTCCCCTTTACAAAGGAAGTATGGGCAGCCTTCTCCTGCATAAAGACGGACATTGCGAAAGCTGCAACGTATGCGGTGGATGAATCTGCCTCTTTCCAGGTGGAGACTGATGCATCTGATTCTGCCATGGTCGCCATCCTTAATCAGGCAGGCCGCCCTGTTGTCTTTTTCTCCCGCACCCTCCATGGCCCTGAAGTCTGACACTCCTCTATAGAGGAGGAGGCTCAGGCGATAGTTGAGGCAGTACTGCACTGGAGGCACTATCTGGACAGCAGACATTTTACCCTGCTCAAGGACCAATGGACTGTGGCATTCATGTTCAACAATAAACAGTGGGATAAGATAAAGAACGACAAAATTTTGAGGTGGAGTATCGAGCTCTCCACCTACCATTATGACATCCTGTACTGGCCGGGGACGCTCAACGAGCCCTCAGATGCACTGTCATAAAGGACATGTGCCAGCGCATAGGTGGATCTCCTCAAAGCCTTCCACAACGACATTTGCCACTCTGGTGTCACGAGATACTTTCACTTGATCAAATCTCAGAATCTGCCATACTCCATTTGGGATGTCAGAGACATGCCAGCTTCATTTCAATGGACACTCAGATTGTAAAAGTTCCATTTCCTGTACTAATTATTTATACTTCATTTCTTGCACAATTCTCCACTGTAGCTCTACTAGAAAAGATACCTCTTATTTAATTTGTAATTGAAGTCAAAATATTCTGTTTCTCAACAACCAAGTAAAATTCAAATATATTTTGCTGCTTTGTTACAGTGGAAGCAAGTGGTTTGTGCTGAACTATTCAACCTCATTTTACATTAGTTCAAAATTCTATCTCCTTGATTTATTCACTTCCCTATCCTTCCTTTTATTGTCTCCTTTTATGAGAGTTCATACTAACAGTTCTCCAATACCTTTTTCACCTGTTCACAATCATACCACTATGGTGGGAATGTGGCAGTGATGGAAACAGGAACCCCTTCCTGAGTCCTCCTCGATAATAATCATAGATATTTCCTCACCCCAGCATTTGAACACCTCAATCAATGTTTCTGCAATTCTCCCAATGGTTATTAGTAAACTCAGACCAACATTGGGAACAGAAACTACAGTATTAACTTTCAAGTTGTTAACTAACAAGCCATCAGATCATCTTTAATTCACTTGTGTTTAACTTTGCCTGTAAAATTAGTTACAACTGAACTGATTTTTGTTACATTTACTTCTGCTTGCATACATGGAAACAGTAAGCAATTTGTGGGGGAGGAGAAGGGTACATTGCTAGGGTTTACGGAGAAGCTTGATATTGTAAAAACACAAGGCTGGAGAAACTCAGTAGGTCAAACAGTGTACAGGTATACACCACTTTACAAAACTAGAGCATTTCTTTTGTAAACTGAAATGGTGTAAAGCAAAAAAAACAGTTACCATTGATTTCTATGGGAAAAATCTTTGAGTGTTCCCAGACCTCAAAAAAATAACCCACCATATCATACCAAATAACACATAAAACCTAAAATAACACTAATGTATATTGAAAGCAGGAATGATATGCTAAATACACGGCCCATATAAAGTAGAAATAACTATGTACAGTGTAGCTTCACTTACCAGAATCGGGAAATCAGTGAGTTTTGACCGCCCACGACTGCCTTGTGACCACCCCGCCAGCCGCCCTGTGACTGCTCCGTCGGCCACCCTGTGACCGCCCCGCCGGCCGCACGCTAACCGTCCCGCCGGTAGCCCTGTGACTGCTCCGTCGGCCACCCTGTGGCCGTCCCGCCGGTAGCCCTGTGACCGCCCTGCCGGCCGCACGCTGACCGCCCCACCGGCCACCCTGTGACAGCTCCTCTGGCTGCACGCTGACAGCCCTGCCGGCCGTTCTGTGACAGCTTGAGCTGAAATGGCCTGATACTATGCTGTATGTCTAAATTCTTCAAAAATTAAATAAAATTTTTAAAAATTCCACTGGCCACTTTATCATAAAAGCAAAAATCCTTTAGTAAAAGCAAACACGGCTTTCTTTATAAAAGTGAATTTTTGCAATTTTGAGTATTCATAAAGCGGGGTATACCTATATAGCAAAAATAAAGACACATAACCAACGGTTCGGGCTTAAGTCCTTCATCTTTGCAATATAAAGTTTGACCTGCTGAGTTTCTCCAGCATTGTGTTTTTACTTCAACCACAGTGTATACAGACTTTTGTATTTCAGTAGCTGGATATTGTGTTTGGGAAATTCCAGTTCATATTCTGTTGAAATTACTGTTTGGTGAAAACCTGAATAAAACAAATAATATGTCTGACATGACACCAAAGGCATGAGTTGAGCCAAGAACTTTTTCAGGAAATAATTTTTTAAATTATAAGACTTGTATTAAAACCCAGAAGTGTATAGCACCAGAATACTACCAAAGTTTAAGCTATTAAATTTAAATAATAAATAATCTGATTACCCAAAATCGGATACACCAAAGTCCTCAGTTATCCAATTTTTTTTCAGAGCTGAACTGACCGGGGACATCGGGCTCCAAATAGCGGCAGTAATGGACCTCAGGCTCCCAGCACTGGAATCAGCCCAGCAGACCTTGGGCTCCTGGTGCCAGGGGCAGCGGATCTTGAAGCACCGACAGCAGCTGATCTTGAGGTGCCGGCAGCGGCAGCAGCGGACCCCGGACTCCCGACGGCTCCCGACACAAGCGGGACCTCGGTGGGAATGTGTCAGTGATCAGCAGTGGGTGGCCAACATTTTTTTTGGTGAGAATCAAACTTTATTTTAATGCTTAAAAAGCCTTAATTTTTTTTGTATAAACACTGTTACAAGTGATTTGCTGTTGCTACTGAGCTGGTTTTTTTTCTCCGAAAAAAACGTTTACCTGAAATGGGCATGGTCTTGACCATTTCAGATAATTGGAGTTGGACTGTATTTAAAAAAATGAAGATTCTTCATGAAAAGAAAATCAGCAAAATTAGAAGTTTGTGAAGCTTAATCCTACCACATCTTCTCGGATCCAAAGACATTGAAAACCAGAGGGCAAAAAAAAAAATCTATGATTACCTGCTCCTTCTTGTTCTTCAAGAATTCAGACAATTAATTGTTTGGCATAACCCAACACAGAATAACCTTTTTTAAAAAAAAATGATCTCAATTAATAAAATAAAAACATTTCTTCTTACCAATCATATGATTTGCAACATGGATCTGTATTTCCCGTTCAGTCTCAAAAGTCATCTGGCACTTAATGCACTGGTAGGTCTTCTTCTGTCCAACAATTATGAGATGAAAGAAATTATTATTTACTGTGATGAACTAAAATTATTCTGTTAGAAGTGATATTTAATCAAATGCAAATTAGAAAGTATAATTTGGTACCACATTTAAATTACAAAAAGTGTACTTACAAAAATGTACACCACAGCCCCTCAGTAAGGTTTATTATATTTATGTGTTTCTAGATGCTCAGCAACAGTATTTTTATGTCTATTGTGACTGTACAAATTATTTTAATTTTCTTACCCTGGGGGCAGGTGATGCCTGGGATGACTTTTTCTGGCTACTTGTCTCTGGTGTCATTTCCCTATGGTCCATTTGGATATGACTCTCCAGATCTTCCATAGTTTCAAATTTAACTGCACAATCAGGACACCGAAGGTTGGCACTGGTTCTATCACTGCTTTCCTGCTGAATTACATTTGCAGATTGACCATTTGTACTTCTATTCATGCAACCTGCACACAAGCCATATGGCAAGCCATTGATGTCAAGTTTCACCAAGTCCTGTTTGCTTCTGAACTCTTTCAAGCATAAAGCACACTTGTAGAGCCTCGGATGACTCAGGTTACTCGGAGATGACGACGCGGAATTTCCTGACAATTTCTGCATGTGGAATGTTCCATGAATTTTCAGCTCAAGAGTCGAAGTGACCGTCTGCATGCAAACTACACAACGGAAACCCGTGAGAGAGTTTCTCAGGTCAGGATGCATCTGACAATGCTCAATAAATTCCTCCTCACTCTGCAGCGGCATTTTGCAAATTCTGCAAGTTCCTGTATCAAGACTTTTGCTGTGGGTGACCTTGTGCTCAGTCAGTGTTAGAAGTGAAGGGAATCTCTCACCACAAATAGGACACATGTAGTGCTTTGCAGGACCACGATGGGTCTGCATGTGCTCTCGGAGGCCACTCTCTGAGAAAAAAGTCCTTGCACAGATATTACATTTATGGCTTCCAGTAATGAATTCAGCCTTTTTTCGTGAACAATCATCTTCTCCAGGGCGAATGTTGTGATCTCTCAACCTATGATTCTGAAGAAGTACCTCCATAGTGTATGCTGCACCACAGATATCACAGCCATACATAGGCTCTGAGGCATCAATATCATCTTCACTAGCTTCATGACTGTTTAGAGCATCCTGGTTCTTCATCAGTATGTTTTGCAGATCAGTATCCACTCTCTTATTGCATGGTGCAATGCCATTTGCAGTACCATTTTGGTTGTTGTTGTCAAACACACAATGTTTCTCTCTTAAGTGCTTTTCTAGCAAAGTAATAGCGTGGAAGGCCTTACTGCAAAATTTACAATTGTATTTTTTGCTGTGGGTAGTGATATGGCATTGCAGTTCTACTTCAGTACTGAATGTATCACCACAGAATATGCATTTACGACCTTTAGCTGGATTGCCCAAATGGCTATGCTTGACATGAAGCTGAAGATCTGCCTCCTTTCGAAAATCCCAATTACAGGCTGTGCAGCGATACATCTTCTTTTCATTACTGTGCTTCACAGCCAAATGCACTTGTATGGAGACCTTGGAATCAAACACTTCTTGGCATAATGTGCAGTGGTACAACACAAATGTATGCATATCCAACAAGTGTTTCTGGAGATCATCCACTGAGGAAAATTGCTTGTCACAGCTCTCACAGACATAATGAGTTGATGTTGTCATGTAGTGTATGGTAAGATGTTGTAAAAGGCTATCTTGAGAATCAAAATCCTCTTTGCACTGAGGACATGACTGCTTCCTTAGAAGAATTTCCAAATGTGACTTCAGATGACTTTGGAAACTTTCAAATGAGGAGAACTTGAGATCACATTGATTGCATGGGTATTCACCATTTGAAAGCGAAGATACACTTGCTGACAATCTCTGTCTTTTTGGAGAAGATACCTCTGCATCAGAAGAAACGGGGCTTTGCTCGGACTTTGATTTTCGGCCACTATTTGCCAATGGAATGTTTTTATGATTTTCCTTGATGTGTTTTGTGAGCTTAAGGATGGTGCCAAAAATGGGTGAATTGGTACAGTAAGGACAAGAGTAAACTTCCATGAAGGATTGTGTTGCCTGCAGCACAGGTGACTCCAGCTTCGGATTTCCTGCATTGCAGTGAGCTTGCTGAATGTGTTCTGTAAGTGAAGATTCTGTCAGGAATCCCAGTGAACAATGCGAACAGAAGAAAGTATGGTTTCCATCTTGAGAAAGCGTGCTTGGGATACAATGTGTAATTCGTATATGTTCCTGCAAGCTATTTAGTTCCGCAAAGATCTCTGGACAGTAGTTGCAGTGAAATGTTGATGTACTGGTAAACTGCATTACTGGGAAAACATTATTCTTGTGTACTTTCCGGACATGCTCATTTAAATTATACAAAGTGGGAAGTGAATCAAGGCAAAATTGGCATGTGTGACTTTGCTGAGGTCTATCTGAGTGAATGGTTTTCAAATGGATTTCTAGGACAGCCAGACTACTGAAGTCACGCTTAGAACAATATGGGCAGCTATAGGTGACTTTTGGTGACCAGGAGTTTTGCCTTCCTTCTCTCTCCAAGGATCCTGACGGCTTCCTCTGACTTCTGGATGGCTTTAGAGTTGAATCAGGTGTGGAACCACGTTCTACTGAAGCACTGGAATCTGGAGTTGTGCTGCTCATTGAAGCAGCGCTTCCTGTGACAGGATCAGGACTGATGCTGTGATTACTGGAATCTGGCTGCCTATGGCTGTCCAAGTGGCAATACACTTCCTCCACTGTAGGGAACTGCTCTGGGCACATTGGGCATTTATGTTTCTTATTCCCATGGGCTAGATCAATGTGGCTAATCAATGCATTTTCTTCAGCAAATACTTCAGGGCAGTGGATGCACTGCAATTCTGCTTTCTCACAAATCTGTGGATGATTTGTCGCCATGTGTTTTTCCAAGTCTTCCGCTTGATTAAATGTGTCATCACAATAATCACAGATGACATCTTCCTTCTTCATCTCTTTCTCGAGCTTGGCAACATGATCCTTATTCTTCTTATGGGCCTGCATGTGACTTTGCAAGGAACTAGTCGAAGAGAACCCACGTTTGCAAACTGTACACTTGAATGGCTTACTGGAGCTGTGAGTCTTCAAGTGGATTTTGAGATGATCACTGCGGGAAAAAGCTGCTTCACACTCGTGACAGTGATACTTTTTGTCTCCAGTGTGAAGTTTGATGTGTCGGTCACGACTTCGTTTATGTTTGAATAAACGGCTACAAAATGTACACTTGAAGGGAAGTTTGTCGCTGTGGATTTGCTCGTGCCTCTTAAGGTAACTCAAACGGCTGAATGATTTGTCACAAAATTGGCATGGGTAGGGCAAACCAGTTCCTCCTTCTTCATCCACGAGGCCAAGATCACAGCCCTCTCCTAACATCTGAGAAGGTGATGCAACATCTTTACTGGAGGGAGATGAAGCTACCCATGAAACCTGTGGGTCATCATCACCATCTGGAAAAATAAAAATAAAAAAAAGTAATTTTCAATTAAGTTGAAGAATAAGTACAAATTATTTTTAGGACACTGAGCTTTACCACATTGAAAACTTAACTACTCTTAAAACTATAAGAAAATGAAAGTAATAATTTCATCAAAGTAACATATCTACATGGTGGAGTATCAAGCATCTTAACATTTTTCCACAATTATACTAAATCAAGTTTAGGGATGAATCTGATTACATGGAAATACAAAATGATTGTCATTTTTTTTCCTACCTATCATATCTATAGATAATTATGCACAGGGAATTAAATCCTGATACAATGTGTAATTCGTATATGTTCCTGCAAGCTATTTAGTTCCGCAAAGATCTCTGGACTGTAGTTGCAGTGAAATGTTGATGTACTGGTAAACTGCATTACTGGGAAAACATTATTCTTGTGTACTTTCCGGACATGCTCATTTAAATTATACAAAGTGGGAAGTGAATCAAGGCAGAATTGGCATGTGTGACTTTGCTGAGGTCTATCTGAGTGAATGGTTTTCAAATCCAGCCTCCAATCCTCAGATAAAATGTGCCTTCCATTCAGCACTCTTCCATATTACATCAGTTAAGCTTGGGACCACAGAGTTTTAGCTGGTAATCAAATCCTTCAAAGCACAAAAATTTTTTTGAAGTGGTATGCTATGAAATGTCAAATTGTTTCACAGGAAATTTTTGGCCTTCATTTTAAATATCAAACAGATACATTTCTATTTAATGTAAACTGCTTTTCATATACAAAACTTTATATGCACAAGTATAACAAATCCCAAAACTACTTCACTTCCAAGGCTGTTTGGAAATATTACCTCTGTCTACTCCCTAATGATTTTAGCAGTAGCACAGCCTGACCTTTATTCCATAATAGCCACACTGATCGTATCATATTGTAGGATCCTTTAGTAGTTATAATAAATATACTGCACAAGCCCATTTTTGAACAAATAAAAAATTCTGCTAATTTTGAAAGGTATGCTTTCCCTTGCAATTGTAGACCACGATTTAAACAGAATCCAGAATGTAAAAAAAACGTTTTAGAGTGGATTAAGGTCATTAAATAGTACTAATCCTCTAAAGTAAGATTTTTTTCAAGCACAGCAGCAGTTTGTGGCCTTTTGAATGCTTTCTCAATATTCACAATGTAGCTGGAAACTCAGGATGTTAACACACAACATTTGCAGCAAAATATATTTTGCATCCATATAACATGTATGTTTGCATGTGTTTACATACACGTGAGAGGTCACAAGCCTATGATCACCTTCTGATTATCACAGCCATCCAATCACCTGCACAATTGACAAGGTTAGTTGCTTGTGCTATTGTGAAAACTGACCAGTTCTTGTCATCAGCACATACTGGGCATAAAACATTTTACAGTAAATAGGAATGTGGTGATAACTGGGTAATTTGCTTTCATGATGTGAAGTGAGGTATATACAGAACGTAGAACAGTATAGCACAGGAACAGGCCTTTCAGGCCAGGTGTCTATGCCAAACATAATGTCCAAATCAAACAAAAAACTCTGCTGCTTGCCCTTGATAGGTATCCCTCCATCCTCTTCATATTCATGTGTCTATCCAAAAGCCTCTTGAATGCTACTGTTGTATCTATAACCACCACTAACTCCAGCAGCCTGTTCCAGGCACCCTGGATAGATGGCAGTTTTTCAGGCCAAATAAATATAGGGTGAGAACACTTAGAAAAATTGTACAGTGCTTCTTCAAAAATGTGCAGAGTATTCCTAAAATAAGAGCTTGGATTCCTAGTTTATTCTTTCATCCAAAGGACTGAACGTCAAACATGCACCAACTCCTCCACCCACCATTACTTTGTGTCAATTTCTTTATCTTGGACTATCACATGACCTTGAAACCAGAATCTTTCCACAGAAAGGCAACACAATAAATTGAGTTATGGCTGATACAAAACCTCATTTAAGCCCCATTACTCTTGCAATAATGATTAGTTCCTATATCTCTTTTCCAAAACATGAAAACAATACAATTTTTGTTTGCAACCTCATTACCCATGACATGTGCAATTAGTCAAAATAAATGCATTTCTAAAACATGCAAGTCAATTATTACTGTACATATTCTGGAGACAAAACATGCATGTCTACTACTTACCTAATTGCTTTACCGATAACAGGAAAAATGGCAGTTCAAATGACAATACACAACTTGAGCTTTCAGAAGCTTAATAAAATTGATATTAAAATGGAATATACAAAACCTTTTTATCTTGTAATGGTATGTCAAATAACTGCCATTAGACTGCATTTTTATGTCTTAATTGAATCATTTTCAGGTGCATACCAAGTGTGAGAAGTGACAGCATAACTAAGTTATCCAAGCATGTCAAACGAAACCAGTATGAAACTTCATCCGAGAGACCATTTGCAGCCCAGTGCAAAACCTCATTAAAAAGTGTCCTGCCAGCTGGTCAGACTAACCTTAATCTGCAGTGCAAAGTAGATTAGTGTCACAGGTGGCAGCTACCAGTCTCAAAGCAATAGTTAACTACTGCCATGAACAATTGAGGCTGCTGAGGGTTCATCCATGCTTGAATGTAGAGCACCTCTTAGAAGCAGTGTGTAACACACTTTTTGCACAGCCAGTTCAAATACTGAAAACTTGAATTCATATTGTACCTTTAAAAAGTAGAAAATGTACTTAAGATGGTGTTGAATGCCAAGCTGCAGTCAATAAACAACAGCCTCATAAACAGAATCATGTTAAATTCTGAACTAAGAATTAAACATGGCCAAACAGCATCCATGTAGAAATGGTCAGTTTTGGGTCTAATGCTTTATGAGAGGGTAGGGGATGCTATTACATACATAAAGGAAGAAGGAAACTGGGAGAGGGGTCAGGAGTTATAGAACAGATGGTGTGAGATGGAGAGACAGGTAGAAGGAGAGATCAGTCAAAAGGGCAGGGTCGGGGCAAGAAAAGTTGGAAAGAGAAAAGCTAAGTACTGGAGTAGGTAAAGAAGAGATGGAAACTAGCAGATGGTGGTAGGGGTCACCTAAAATCAGGAAAATGAATGTTCATGCTGTTAGGTTTAAGCTGTCCAGCAGGAACGTGATGTGTTGTTCCTCAAGTTTATGTTTGGCTTCATCCTGACAATGGATGAGGCCAAGAATAGAGATACCATTGTAGGAATATTTTGGGGAGGTAAATGCTTGGTTACAAGAATCTCAAATTTAGACCTATATCCAAAATACTGGTGTTCGGTGAAGCAAACACCCAATCTGCTTTTCATCTCATCAATATAGACGAAGCAAGATCAGATACACCAAGTGGAGTAGGTGAAGTTGAACAATGTCCATGCAAAACTCTGCCTCACCTGGAAGGTCTATTTGTGGTCCTAGATGGATATGAGGGAGGAGATGTAAGGACATGTTTAATTCTGCTCCATAACCACTTCAACATAGCACAATCATTTTCGGCTTTCTACATTTTCAATTGCATAACAATGTTATGTCCAATGTGGCCTAGCCATTACTTTGCCTCCTTATACTGACTTCGGGTCAAAATCCTGATGTGTTCTGCCATATATGATGACAGCAGTATAGGCATAAAAATCACCAATATATTTTGTCTGCCAGTCTTTCAAAAACAAATACTGTTAAATAACAAATAAAAAGTTATTAATTTAGTCACCTTTGTGCATTTTCACTGTTCAATTTGGCTAAATAACTTGTTTCTACAATTCTGAGAAAACTGCAAAATGGGGATTGCAGATCACTTGGAACATAGGAAGCATTGACGATAAAAACATACACTAGAAGTCCTAAAATACAGATGCCAGAAATCTGGACCACCTGAGAATCCATACTTTTCAAAAACACTCAAACTTTTTACATTTACTGGTCTTTTGTGTGCGTGCATGCATGAAGTGCCATAGATGCACAGCGGCAACAAACGACCATGCTGGCTGACTTTATTTTTCTTTAAAACTGCTCATTTGAAATATGAAGTATGCTGTATTTGCTAATGAATAAACTATCAAAATTTGCTTCTTTATTCCTCTTTAAATTTGCATTTTAAAAGTACTGCTTGAGAATGTGGAAAATCCAGACCAATCTTATCCCCGAGCAGTCCTTATTTTAGGACTTCCACTGTAATGTGCCACAACACTGGGCGTGAAGTGCACTGCCCTGCAACTAAATTACATGGCCAACTGTAACTAATTGTCCACAGAAAATTAATGTTTAGCAAAATGGGATTCTGTAACCAATTTTTTTTAAATCAAATTGCAATTGTATTTTTTTTAATAAGTAGCAGTTATGTACAAAATCTTACCTCATGGAAGACATAACTGAAAAGCAACTTCTGTAAAGAGCAACCTTCTTTCATTTTGACCATACATATTCTCAGAATGTACCTATAACCCAAGAGTAAAAGTACGAGCAACCTGCCAGTCAATGAAACTCTATTTGCTACTTCATAAATGTATCAACTCCTAACAACACATGAAGCAGTTAAGAAAATGAGTTCAGTCGGGAACTACATGAAAGTTTCTACATTGCAATCACGATATAAATGTGGGGATTGCAATTACTGAGTTAAGGGAAGTTCAGGTGACATTTAATCTAAAAATTAAATGCAAAAGGCAGGTACTATACCGCTTGGAGCCAAAGTATGCAAAATTTATTTGCCCTCTTGGCTTAATCAAAATAGGTTTTCAAATCAGTAACTTAATTCTAGCGGAAGCCAAGTGCTGGGTGTCCTTTGTAATGTTTGGGACAAAGATGCCTTTTTTTCTTTTATTTGCCCCTGTGCTTCACAGTTTTAAATTTGTAATCAAACAATTCAAGACCACATTGTTGATTTTATTCAATTATTTGAATACATTAAGGGGACGACAAAGAAATTCACATCAGTTATGTATTCTTTATATCAATTGGGTACTCCTAAATGGGAATTGTATAGATCAAAACAAAGATGGGAATCAGACTTGATTATTAGTATTGATGATAAGACCTGGTCGAATTTTATGCCATGATTGTATGACCAATACAATTAATCGAAGATATCGGCTGGATCAATATAATTTTTTACATCAACTATATCTTACCCCACAAAAATTACATAAAATTGAATTCTATCTTTTCTGATATATGTTTTAGATGCGGGGAAGAAACAGGTACTTTCTCACATTCTACCTGGTCATATTCCAAATTGAAACCCTTTTGGGAAAATTTGAATGTTTTATTCAATCAAATTATTGGGAAACAATTGCCTCTAAATCCAGAGTTGTTTCTCTTAGGAAATATTGTGGATGTAAGACCTAAAATGAGGCTGAATAAGTACCAATTAGAATTTCTTAATTGATAGGGGCCATGAAATGTATTGCTATTACCTGGAAATTTCATTCTCTCTTGGAAATAGCCCCTTAGAATACTGAAATGCACAGTTATGTTCCCCTGGAGAAAATTACTTACAATTTAAGGAACAAGTCCAACACATTTTTGCAGGTGTGGGATCCTTACTTACAAAGTGTAGGATTGAATAAATAAGACATTCACTTTATCTATTTTCCTTCCTTTTATTGAGATTTAGACAAAAATAATTGAGTCACTTTTTGTTGAATTGGATTCCAGATCTCAACAGCTCCTCTCTTCTCTTCCTTTTTTCCTTTTCCTTCACCCTTTCTTCTTTCTATCCTTTATTTATTCTTTTCTTCTTATTCAGGGTTTTGTTTAGGGAGGGGGATAGAGGTCATGTTTGGAAACATATATCAATGATTAATTCACATTTAATTTATTTACTTGTGATGGTAATTTTGATACTATTTGTTGATAATATCAAAATATTTTTAAAAAGTTATTTGTATGCATTTTGGTTTGACCATGTAGAAATTACAGCACTTTTCATAATAGTTCCCCCATTTCAGGGCACCATAATGTTTGGGACATTTGGCTTCATATGTGTTTGTGATTACTCAGGTGTATTTATTTGCTTTGTTGGTGCAGGTATAAGAGAGCTAGACTTGTTTCTAAGTTTTTGATCACCTTTGGAGTCTGTAGTTGCCATTTTTCAACATGAGGACCAGAGTTATGCAAATGAAAGTCAAAGAAGCCATAATATGGATGAAAAACAAGAATAAAACAGTAGGAGACATCACCCAAACCTTAAGATTACCAAATCAATTGTTTGGAACTAAATTAAGAAGTAAGAGCACACTGGTGGTCTCAGTAAGACCAAAGGGACTGGTATTCCATGGAAGACCTCCACTACTGATGCCTGAAGAATTTTCATTCATAAATGCCTGTCTGAAAGATCAGAAACACTCTTCAGGATATGTCAATGACGACCGTATTCAGAAAACTTTGTGAACAGAAATACAGAGGCTACACTGCAAGCTACAAACCATTAGTTAGCCAGAAACAGGATGGCAAGATTACAGTTTGCCAATAAGCATTTAAAAGAGCCTGCAGAATTCTGGAAAAGGTCTTGTGGACAGATGAGATCAATATTAACCTGTATCTGAGTAATATCATGAGCAAAGTGTGGAGTCTTAAGGGAACTGGCCAAGATCCAAAGCATACCACCTCATCTGTAAAACATAACCATAACCATATAACCATAGAACCATTTACGGAGCGGAAACAGGCCATGTTGGCCTTTCGAGTCCGCACCGGTTCACTGATTTTGTGCGCCCTCTTCAGGCATTGGTCCCGGTAGATCTTCATTCAATAACGATGGACGAATTCACTGCAGGTGGAATCAGTCGTAGAAATGTTTGTGAAACGTGCAGTTCAATACTTCATAGCTACTCTTCGAAAATGGAATCTTCTGGTCCTTCCCCCATTTCACCCGCCAACCCTGACATACCTCTAGAAGTCTGCATCCTCTTACACCTCTCATTCATTTAAGGAGAGGCGGAGGAACCACGTACCTCTCTGCATTGATGGACAGAGTTGCAAGGGGCCAGAACCTTCAAGGCTCAGGGTGCAAGCACATAAAGGTGACCATGAAGGAGGCACACCAATGTCTATAATTTCCAAAGTCTGAAGAGATTTGGCAATATCATCGAATATTCTATCAAACTTCAACAGGGATACTAGCGCGAGCTGACAAAACCACGTGATCCGAAGGGTCATTGTAATTGGGGAATAATGTCAGCTCTGACCGGAGCCCATTAAAAGTAAATTAGCATAGAGTTTTAGCCTTGTACGTACATTGATACATGTAAGCTGGGCTGATGAAAAATGTTTTTTGTTGTTCTAACTAACTACAGGACAAAAATGTTATAGACAGTCATTTTGGTTTTTGGTGTCACCCCCTCTGATGGTGTCTCCTCTTGCAGTCCGCAACCACCCCCCCCCTCCACTTCCCTAGTGATGCCAGTGATTAACAACAATCTGGATAAAGTAGCTCATTGCATTGAACCAACAACCCAAAGTTTCCTTCCCTACTGAGCTCAATGGTTACAGTTTCTACTATCCACAAAATGCATTGCAACTACTTGCCTTGGCTATTGTTCCAGCATATTCCAAACCCATATCTACCAAGAAAGACAAGAGCACCATGCACCAGGTAAGTACTATCCTGACTTGGAAGTAAATTGCAGGCTTTCTTCATCCCTGGATCCAAATCTGGAAACTCCCGAACTTACAGCATCATAGAAGTATGATGGTGGAGATTTTATGGCTTGGGCATGTATGGCTTCCACAGGTACTGGTGCATTTATCTTCATTGTAACTATTGATAGCAGTAGCAAAATGAATTCTGAGGTGTATCGGAGCATCTTATCTGCTCAAGTTCGAGCAAATAGTTCCAAACACGTTGGATGGCATTTCATCCTACAGCAAGACAATTATCCCAAACATACTGCTAAAGCAAGAAAGGAGTTTTTCAAAGCTAAAAAGTGCAAAATTCTTGCATGGTCCAGTCAGTCACCTGATCTAAATCCAATTGAGCATGCCTTCCATATGCTGAAGAGAAAACTTAAGGGGACAAGCCCTCAAAACAAGCAGGAGCTGAAGATGGCTGAAGTGGATCACCAGAGGATTTTCTCAGCACCTGGTGATCTCTATGAATCATATACTATAGGCTAGCGGTCACCAAAGTGATCATTATCAACTCCTGGGGGTTGATGGGACTACCCAAGGAGTTGAAAAATAGCAGGGGGATCAAATGAGTGGGGGGAGGGGGGTCAATATACACTGGGGTACACTTTTTGGGTTGAAAGAATTGTAGAGTCGGAGGTCCCCACTCCTGCCCGGGAGCCTGACATCCCTGCTCCCTGCCCGGAAGCCTGAGGTCCCTGCTCCTGCTAGAAGCCTGAGGCGACTTCTTCAATGTGGACAGCACCATCGCCAATGTTAAGAATGGAGTTCCTGCCGCCAATGCTGAAGACTTGGACCCAGTTCCATTTGGCATCTTCTCTGCCAGAAGCAAAGGTTTTTTTTAAAACTGTTATTTTATCACTTGCTTGCTTAACTTATAGATTTGTTACTTGGTAATTGGTGTGTTGTAACAAAGTTTGGGTTGTTGCTGGGAGGCCCAGACACCATACATATGGGGTGCAGTTTCCCTCACTATTGCACTTGGCAACTGTGCATCTACTTAATTATTTATTATCTATCTATCTATTTATTTATTTGTACTTACCTAGGGGTCTATGAAGGATCAAGGATTCCACGAAGGGGTCGATGGTCTCCTGCTTTAGGCAGTCATTGCATGCAAGGGATATCCAACAAGGAACTAAACATGACTACTTTAATATGCATACCATTGCTCTGTCCCAAATATTATGGTGCCCTGAAATGAGGAGACTATGTATAAAAAGTGCTGTAATTTCTATATGTTCAAACTAAAATGCATGCAAATAACAGTGAATAAAGTCTGTAATGTGTGCTTTGATTACAAATTTAAAAGTGCAGGGCACAGGGGCAAAAAAAAGAAAAAAGTTCTTAGTCCCAAACATTATGGATGACACTGTGTGGATGTATATATTATATTCATACACATATACAATATACATCTATGTTACATATTTTATACACACACATAAACACAAGAGAGAGAGAGAGAGAGAGAGAGAGAGATCCATATCTATATCCATACTTGGAACCTCAGCAGAAGCAAGAGTTTTAAAAAAAATCAGAACTTTCCTATCCAACAATTGACAGATCAAATAAATTCCTCCAAATAGTCACCACTAGACCTAAAATTGGTCTCACCTTGTCTACATCATCTAGTTTTAGACTCTTCAACCCTGGGAAAAAGATTGTGACTACCTACCTTATCTAGGACACCCCTCATAATTTGTAAACCTCTCTACAATCAGCCCTTATATCTCTTCCCTCCAAGAAAAACAATGCCAGCCTATCCAATCTTTCTTTATTACCAATATCTTTGTGAAACTTTGCACTGAATAACTTTTGATGAAGATGCCTACCATTATTTCAGTCTTAACCTCCACACTTTAATTCGAGATGCATCACTGATGAAGAATAGATGTTTAAGCAACATCTTCCTTAGATATCTATGTGTACCACTATTCATATCTGGATATTGCTTTAAATTTCTTAAAGATCATTACTGTGAATTCCTCTCACACAAACTGTGACTTTGGTTTTAATAGGGTTTTAAATTAGCAGACACAAACTATTTTTTGGTTTTCAAGCCTCTTTCAATTTCATATCCCACTCTCTAGTTTTCCATTTGTCTTATTTTCCATGATGTCTCAATCTTCCCACTTCCATACTAAATTCCAATTCTCCTATCAATAATGATGTTGTTCAGGTTCATGTGGGTCCCACAGGTTAAGAACCAGACTAAAGTGGAGGTAGAAAGCACACATTTATTTCAGGGATGGAAACGGGACAACAAGGTCAACATGTTAGGCAAACCTATACACCAGCGTTTCTCGACCTTTTTATCCTTGTGGAACCCTTGAAATAGTTTTCATGTCTCAGGGAACCCCTGCATAAAAATGATTATATACCATTATTAATATCTATCTCTTTTATATTTTTATCATAGTTCAAGTGGTAAACATTATATTTTTTTTTGGATAACTTGTTTAAGGGAAAAAAATGACCCTTTTTTTTGTCAAATTTATTGGCAATGCATACTGCTCACTTATGAGACCTAACACCGAGGTTTTCATTTTAAATAATGAGGTTGAGGCCTTTATTATAATAACCAAGGATTTTCCAACAACATTCTGTCCGTGTACAGTAAAATTACAAATATAAAATTAACAAAAATTATTCAAAAATGCATTTAGCCGATTTATCACTGTTTCTCACGGAACCCCTTGCGACCTCTTGCGGAACCCTGGTTGAGAAACACTGCTCTACACTCAAACTGTTACATACAATGGTCGATGCCCGATCACCCTTTGACTCAGTGCAGGCACGGCTCTATGCAACAAGGGACACTAATTAAACACTCCCAACCCTTTTAACAGTGCATATCTTACCAACAGTTTCTCCTGCACCCTTCCACATTTCTAGGCCTGGAGTGAAGGTAATTTACATATTTTTTTTCTTTGGCTTGGCTTCGCGGACGAAGATTTATGGAGGAGGTTAAAAAGTCCACGTCAGCTCCAACAGCAAAATGTGCAATAATGGGTGGGGTAGAACCAAACCTTGATTGGCAGCTGGTGTGTCCTCCGACTAGGTAGGGAGCAGTGCTGACACATGACAGCCAATACTCTTCCCAATACAATCCACCCTTCGTCACACCACTCGTCAATCGTAAGACAACCAATAACTATGTTCGTTACAAGTCAAAGCATGTTTTAAAAAAAACAATACTGATCAAGTGGATCAATATGTCCACTAGTGCTGTCCGAATGCTGGACAAGACACATAATCAACTTCAATACCAACATCTCACCAGCCCCTGAACCCCAGACCAAACAGGGTCTTTGTGTTACCAATGGGGCAGGGTGCTGTGAGAGCTGCTCCCCAGTGTCAGAGGGGAGGGTAGAAAAAGGAATTTTTTTGGTCCCCGACTCCTACTGGTTTCTCTGGCTTAGCAGGCAAATGTGAGCACCCTTACCACCAACGTCCGTGAGCAGGCAATGCAAGATCATCCATCAGGTGCCAGAGCCATCTCTTGGCTTGCGCATCCCGTGCCTTGGTCTCATGCTTGGGCACTCCTCAGGCACAGAGCCCAGATCCCTGTCACTGTGCTACCCCATGGTGAGGCAGGGGGCAGGCCAGCAGGTATACATCCAGAGTGTACCTGGGGCGCCTGCTTTTCTGGGCTGATGTTTGACACCAGGATGCCATTCCCGCTCATGTTCTCTTTCAACGGGTGCCCCAAGGGCCTGTGTTGGATCCCTGTAACGATAGCCAGGAGGAGTCAGGACAGAAAGTTAGCCAATTTAGTATTTTTAAATAAAGGTTCCCACTGCCCCACCCATGAGGTGTTTTTCTGTTAATGGGAGTTTCTGGGGTGATGCCTTCATTGTGAAACAAAATTCATACAATGTTTCCTATCATGGTCTGATCATTGACTGGTCAGCTCACAAACTTTACATCCACACTGCGATTACGTATCTATAAATTTCAGTTTCTCTGAGTGTTCTTAGAGACATTATGCATAGTAAAAGCCACAGCTAAACGTGCAATTTAAAATTTTTTTTAAAGGCTTGATAGATAGAATGTCCGGTGATAAGTTTCCTGAGCAACAGCTGTTCTCTCGCTGAGACTTTTTTGCAAAATACATGACGAACTGTCACGTTGGTCAGTCGTCCGTTCGATGTCGCTGTCCAGGTGCTCGCAAATTCATAAGCAAACCTGAGGAAAGTGTTGGCCGATGTCCCGGTCAGTATCAAATGGGTTGTAGCGAGTGGTGGCACCAGGCAGAGATTTTGTCCAGAAGACTAGCAGGACTCTGCACCCTTGGATCTTCTGCTGGAGATTCCATTCAGCACCTGCCTTACTGGCCTAGAGATTTGTAATTTAAAAGGAACAGCTGCCTGGCAGGGGGCAAGGGAGCAGTGCTTGTTCAACAGCTAGCTTTGCTTTGTCAAAAGCAGCCTGTAGTTCTGGTCCCAGTAGGAATGTGGCTTTCTTATGGGAGACCCTATAGGGTGGTTCAAAGAGCATGGTAAGGTGGGATATGTTCTCCTGCCAATGACTTAGGAGACCCACGAGGCTCTGGGAGTCTGATTTATGTGAGGGGATGGCAAAATTCAAAGTTTCATTCTTGGCTCTCTTTGACGTGAGCTCCATTGTATCCCCAGAAACAGGACATTCTGGGGAGGGAACTGCAAACTATCAACATCAATGAGCTTGTTTCCTGAGGGAAACAATGGTATAATGGACAATTGACACCTCTTGGAGAGGTTGAATAGGTTGTATATTGCAGCAGATTACACTGTGGAATGTGACTTGTCTCCTCTTGTCAGAAGTAACTGCAAATTGCTGGTGAGTTGAAATGGAGAGGAATGGAAAAGAAAGCATTCTTGTTTGCAGGCTCTGCACTGTGGGCTGCACACAATCTTGGAAGGAGGGGGGACAAGAACTGGTTCCCCTTTGCCTGCCCCATCTCCAATTGTAGCCTGTGCAACCAACATAAACTTGCCCCTGTTAGTATAAAGGGATTGTTCCTTTAAAACATTGATTCCTAGAATGCATTCAGGGAAAGGCACTGTTACTGGAATATGTGGCCTCAGGTCCCTCAGGCAGGTGTGGGCAATGGAACAAATGTGCAGGGGCCACTGGCTTCATCCTATAGGGGGGGGGGTGGGAGTCTGCCACCCCAGGGGTAAGGATTCCTGCTGGCACAGATAGGACAGTTCCTGTCTCAGCAGGTCTCTGAGCTCAGTCTTGAGGGCAGAAGAGACTGTTTCAAGTGGGGGAAAAGCAAAGACATTGTCAGTGTTGGCAGGGGCAGCGCTAGCCTTTATCCCATGGTGGTTGTAGGTTTTCGCCTGGCCTTTTCTCCCCCCCACAAAGCTCTTTCCACAGGGCATAAATGGCAGAGGTTGGAATCCCATCTATGCTGGTACGGTCAACCCCAGTGTGCAGCAGATCCACGAACAGCTGCCTGCGTGAAAAGCGGGGAAGGAATGTATTTCTGGCCCTCACTGCTGCCCTACGGACCTGGCTGGGTGCCCCCCCCCCCCCCACTGCATGTATTCTAGCCCTTCCAGGAGGGTGATGGCATCCCGCACAGTCTTCCCATTAGCTGGTGCCGTGAGGGGCAGAATAATTGACTTAAGGTTTGGGGCTGAGATAGTTACGAGGTTTCCCTCAAGTGCACCAGTCACCCTCGTGTTTTCAATTAACTCTTGATCGGTGGCCCCCTCATAGATCCCATTGATCAGTGCCCACTCCGATGATCCGGGTGCCCTCCCCCACTGTGGCCCACTGTGATCTCCCGGAGAGGTTCCATTCCAGCCAGGTGGGATACTGGGTCTGTAAAGCTGTGACTACACGCTCCCACAGGGATGATCCGCTGCGGATCCCCTCCTGTGGGTGCTTGCAGGGCATTATTAACAGTCTGGGACAGTTAATAATGCCCCAGGGCACTGGCCTCCTGATGGGAGAGGGCAATATTCACGCCCCCCCCCCCCTTATCCCACAACCTGAGGAGCCAAACAGCAAGGTGTTCACCTGGCCACTGGCGGTGTCGGTCCGCCAGCTAGGTGAGCTCCTTAGGGGAATAATCCCATGTCTTGGTGGTCTCTGAGGGTGAGGCGCCCATTCCCGCTGCCCCCTCCTCATCAGGCCCCTCTCCTACACGAGGACCTGGGACTTTGTGGTGATAGGTCGGATTCCCTGGCTCACCGGGAGTCCCGTCCTCGTCACTCTCCATCCAGATGTCCCCATCTGCCAGCCAAGCACTCCTCGCCGGACCAAGGCTCTAATTTTAATCGGGTGAGGTCGCCAGCCCGACCGAAGGGCGACCCGAGCCTGCTGAACCTGCACCAGTCGGCAGGCGACCTCGGTGCATCTGGTCTCCAGGTTGTTCGCTCTGCCTTGGGCAGCAAGAAGTGCCTCCTGCAGTCCGCTGCAGGTCCGTTCCAGGGCTTCTGGCTCCCTGTCCTTTTACTGAGAGAGGGTCTGCAGCTTGTCCACCAGCTGATTGGTGATCCCTACCTGGCGTCTCAGCAGTGTCGGCAGCAGCCAGTAGCTCCCCTCTGACTGCCCCTTGCCTTGGGAAATCCTGATTTCTTAAGGAGGGCTAGCACGTGGTGGCCTATACCCTCACCACGAGGGTCGGACACGGGTGTACTGAAGCCAGCCAGCATGGTGGCCAGACTTCTAAATCCCTCACTATTGTTGCCCCACCCGGGGATTCTGTCTTTGGGGCCAGTACTGGCTTTCTTTCCCCTGTTCCAAAACATCCCTCCAATCTGTGCTTGGCCAAAACCCTTGGGACCCTGCTCGCAGCGCCCACCTCTTGCCTAACCAATACCACTTTCAGATTTATTTACAAGATTTCACACAATTGCTTGTTACTGGATCTTGCCAAGAAGCCATATTATTCCAGAGATATAGAAAGCTCTATGAATAATAGAAAATTGCTTTGTAAACTGAAAATTCTTTGGAACTTTGTTGTTATTGAAGAATACACCCTGGAAAAAAGTAATTTCAAGATGTCTCCTCCTCTTTTTGAGCATGAGACTGAAGGACAGTGTTAAAACTTACATAATTAAAAAATGATCCACTCCCAACACTAAATATATTGTTTAACCAATTTTTCATAATAGTATTGAAACCAAAAGCTACTGAGGATTCCTTTTGCAGGCACTTTTCAAGTGCTGCAGCTTTCTTTCTCAGATTGATTCACTATATTTGATTCACCAGAGCATCTTGTGCTCAGATTCCTAATGAATCCATCACAAGTTCTGATGAAAAGTCAATGATCTGAAATGATGATTCTATGATCTTTCACACAGATGTCATCTGATCTGCCGAACACATTTATTATTTCTGGTTATTGTCCCCAGTGACTTTCCTGATCTTATATCAGCAGATTGAATGTTTTGATGAGGCATCAAGTACACCGCTGAACACCCAGTATTTTTTGACTAAAAATTGGCATTCATTTGTTGCATTGAATTAACAACTGTCAATTATTGATATAGCAACTACTTTCCTTTATGGTTGCTTGGAGGATAAAAGAATGCTGTTGTTGTCTATGATCATTCAAACAAATTCGTACTAAAGTTGAGTAGTTCGGGATAAGTGCTTCTAGATCATTTGGATATGCAGAAGTCTTAGTAATTAGATGACTGTTGAGGACAGGTTCAACCTCACATAGAACTGTATGAAGATGCTCCCTCATTAAAATTCTGTCCATTTCGGATGGCACTGAGAACCTTTTGCACTAATCTAATCAATCTTTCCATACACCTCCATGGTATGAGCCAGCAGGGAGATGGAAGATCCAATTGATTCCTTTCTGAACTAGTTCATCATTAATCTGACCTTGATTCCAGTGCATAAACGCTTTCTTCAATTCGAGTTGAGCCCCCACAAAGTTAGTCCATTGTCAGATAGTAGTTCTTACACCTGAATACGCCTGACAATAAAACACTGAAGGGCATTAATGAAGGAGTCTGTATCAAGAGATGATGCCACTTCAATGTGAATTGCTGTTATATGAAAATAACACCAAAGGGTCCAAAATAATCAACTCCAACATATGTAAATGGAGGTTTATCCAGAGAGACTCCGTCCAGGGGAAAATCTTCCATCTGCTGTTGTCCAGGAGGAGTATTTACATGCCGACAAACAACACATTTCAACATAATTTTTTTGATTGACCCAGTGGCATTTGGAATGCAATATTTTTGGCGTAGATTGTATAACATATGGTTGCGACCACCGTGGCCCACCTCTTCATGAATATGCTGAAGAATCAAATCAGAGGTGTAAGGTTCCTTGGCCAATATGACAGGATATTTCATCTCTTCTGGCATTGCTGCTCGGTTAAGTCACCCCCCCACCCCACCCCAACTCTTAATACACCATTTTCCAAAATGGGGTTGAGTTTACGAATGTTGCTTGTCCTTTTAATATTCATTCCCTTTCTCAGACTTGAAATTTCATCTGCAAATCTCTTCCTCTGGCAAAAGCAGATGATCTACTTAAGACTCCTATCAGCGTACTGGTCAAATCTGGACCCTGTAGGAGCTGGGAATTTAGTGAAACTCCCTGAAAGGCTGCTCTACAGTAGTTTTTTTTTCTTTTGTAGATGTAAAACCCCATGGTGTGGTAAGTACCATTTTTTGCCATCACTATTTTTCAATAATTCTCTGGTACTTTCTCTGCATAACCTTTAATCACCATGTCAGACATACAGTTAGTTGTAATCTGAATGAAAGGATCTTTCTTGAATCTTCTCTTTAAACTCAATGTACATTGTTCGACAATGCTTCTATTATCAGGCATGCATAATTCCCTTTTCTTTAAAGTTAGTCCAAAGCAATAATGCTCATTAACTAGCTTGGCAGATTTTGACACCAAATCCAAGAACTGATGGTCTTCTTTTAAAGGTTCTTGGTCATCCCTGAGGCACTCAAGAAAGTCAACCTTGAACTGCTGCTCCCAAAGTTCATCATTTAACAATTGCTATTTTCTTGACACATAGCCGACTGGTCCTGAACCTCATTTCTTCCTCCTAATGGTCCATTAATTGTCCAACCAAGCATAGTTTTGAGAATGTAAGGTCCATCTCCCACACTCCTTCTGCTATCTAGTAGTTCCAAAGCTTTTGGTACATCCAACCAATCAACAACTCTATCACAGTGTTGTTTTTGTGTAAACAAACATTTTTCAAAGATGTCCACGGTTCAATGTCATTTTGATGTGGGATGTTTCCTTTTTACACAGGCAAAGTATACACCTGGGACTTCACAAAAATCGTTACTATCCAGTCCAATGATCTCTAAGCCTAAAACAACACTGATTTCAATTATTTTAACTTGACCTATAGTTTTCAATAGAATGTTTGATCTTCTTCCTTGAATATTAAGCATTCATTAGCCCCACGGTGCAAAATGATGCAGTGCTACCTAGGTCAAGAAATTCCTTTCTTGGCCTTGACTTGCCCAGGTACTATTAAAATTTTGCAGCTGTTCTCACTGGCCTCAGTAAGACCAATTGTCTGTACCAAGGGTTCAGCACTGTTTTCATCTGCTTCTTTTCTTCCCATTCCTTTTCCATATTCTTCTTTTCCTGAAGATATGTAGCATTTTGGGATGCTTTTGACTGCATATGTTGTAGCTGAGTCATTTTTTGTAGTTCTTGCTGATGTGTCTTTTACACAGACAGCCGAAACATACTCCATTTTCCTTCAGAAAAGCGATTTTCTCACTATGCATCTTTTTTTTCCCCCAACTGAGCACACTTTTCCAAAGCATGCTTATCTTTACAGAACAGAAGCATGCTTATCTTTACAGTGGGAAAACTTTCCTTTTACTTAATTTTTTTATTTGCAACTGCCAGGGAGGTGGCAAATGTACTTTATTAAAAATTTGGTTGAGGATATGATTTGGATCACTCAACATCTTTGCTTACTGTCTGAGTATCTTTGATATTTCAATACATTGGATTTGTGACAACATCCACTTGCCCTTCAATGAACTCCACCAAATCCATAAAAGTAGCCCATTGATCATATATTTTCTGATATTCAACAACTGAACTTCTCCATAGTACTCTCATCTGATAGGGTAATTTATTTAAAATGGTCTGCATATTAATAGACATGTCAAGCTCTTGTAGATAATCGACCTCAGCAATGGTATTACAACATCCTCTGAGAAAGAGGGCGTAAACTTGTAGAATTTTTTGTGTCATCCAGTTTTATTGACGACCATGAAATTTTATTGTTGTTACCAAAATGCTTCTTTAGCAAAGACTTAGGCCTTTCGAAACCTTTGTTCAGTGACACATGATAGCAACTTCTTACAGGTGCTTGCGGTTGTCCGCTTGTGAACTGTTCCAAATAATATTGATAACCCTCCAAGTTTTGGCTCTTACTTTTAATACTGTGTTCAAAGTTTTTCATCAACGCTTGAAACTGAAGTGGGTCACCATTAAAAATTTGAATCTCTCTCTTGGGCAGAGAAGAGAGAGAGACTATAACTGCATTAAAGATGCAGTCATTTGATTTTGCCTTCTCATGCCTGAGCTTATGTTACTTTGTTCACCTGGATTTCTGTTACGTGACAGGAGCATCAAATATTCTGCCTCGAGAGATTGTATTTGGCTCACATATTTGTCCACTGTGGTCATTGTTAGGGTTTGAGGTTTGGCACCACTGTGCCTTAACCTGATTTGTTCAGGTACATCTTTTCTTTGGCTTGGCTTCGCGGACGAAGATTTATGGAGGGGGTAAAAAGTCCACGTCAGCTGCAGGCTCGTTTGTGGCTGACCAGTCCGATGCGGGACAGGCAGACACGATTGCAGCGGTTGCAAGGGAAAATTGGTTGGTTGGGGTTGGGTGTTGGGTTTTTCCTCCTTTGCCTTTTGTCAGTGAGGTGGGCTCTGCGGTCTTCTTCAAAGGAGGCTGCTGCCCGCCAAACTGTGAGGCGCCAAGATGCACGGTTTGAGGCGTTATCAGCCCACTGGCGGTGGTCAATGTGGCAGGCACCAAGAGATTTCTTTAGGCAGTCCTTGTACCTTTTCTTTGGTGCACCTCTGTCACGGTGGCCAGTGGAGAGCTCGCCATATAATACGATCTTGGGAAGGCGATGGTCCTCCATTCTGGAGACGTGACCCATCCAGCGCAGCTGGATCTTCAGCAGCGTGGACTCGATGCTGTCGACCTCTGCCATCTCGAGTACCTCGACGTTAGGGGTGTGAGCGCTCCAATGGATGTTGAGGATGGAGCGGAGACAACGCTGGTGGAAGCGTTCTAGGAGCCGTAGGTGGTGCCGGTAGAGGACCCATGATTCGGAGCCGAACAGGAGTGTGGGTATGACAACATTAAAGATGCAGTCATTTGATTTTGCCTTCTCATGCCTGAGCTTATGTTACTTTGTTCACCTGGATTTCTGTTACGTGACAGGAGCATCAAATATTCTGCCTCGAGAGATTGTATTTGGCTCACATATTTGTCCACTGTGGTCATTGTTAGGGTTTGAGGTTTGGCACCACTGTGCCTTAACCTGATTTGTTCAGGTACATACACCTCTCTTAACTGTGGCACTGGCTCTACCTCGGTATTAAATATTTTCTTTTTCTGTTGTCCTTCCTCAAAATGTGACTCCATAGCTTTAGTTAATTTACTTTGAACACCAAATACCTCTGAGCCTCCTATTGCCTTTACTCTGGCCTGATTAACAGCAATTTTTATTTTGTTTCAGATGATCCTTTTGCCTCTTTAGCTGCACCTCCTCTCTCCTTAGCTGCTCCTCCTGCAGCTCCTTTTCCATCTGTAGTTGCTCCTCTTCTCTCTGCAGCTGCTCCCATTTCCTCCTGAGCTGCTTTGCTTCAAGAGCGCCCACATCAGCAGAAAAAAAATCTCAGGGTTGTATGTGACATCATGTATGTACTCTGACAATAAATCTGAAATTTATACAACGCCTCAGTTAATATACTGAGCAGACTTTGGTTATGTGTTACAAACTGTGCGTAAAAAGCAGCAATAGGCAATGAACCAAACAGTGTTTAATTTTATTTTTAATTCTTAAACTATAGTCTTAACTTTTAAACTATCCTTAACACTAACTCTATCCCCAACTACACACAGGTCTCTAGTGTGTGATATACCCAAACCATTATAGTCCAGGCCAAAATCTAGAGCATACTTCAAAGTTCAGTCTTTCAAATTCAGTGTTGAAGTGTAGGCCTTTGAAATTTGAGGCCCAGAATTAATGTTGAAGACCGGAGTTGTCGCTGCTACAGACTCACGAATTCTTCTTGCATTGTCTTTGAATAAATGTCCATCCTCGCAAGCTGTGGTCATAACACTCCTGGTCCTTTTGTAGGAAAAACTCGAACTGGCTTGCCTCCACAAAGCTTCCAAGAACCTGGCACCAGTATTTCTAAGTAGCACTTAGCTAGCTAGTCACACTTCAAATGAAGCAGTCTCTCCAAGTGACCTCCACTGTTTGTCACAATCAAAATGAAGCACTTTGCTTCCCCAAAAAGACCTTCCTGGCACAGGTCAATCCACCGAAAAAGCCCAGTCATTCACAGAGCCAGCTTTGTTCTGAATTCCACAAAAATGGCTGGGCACAAGAGCTGCTTCAAAAAGCTGTTTTCTCTCCAGCCGTCAGCATGGACCTCCCTTGCAAAATCACAATAGCCGCTTTCAGGTGGCCAGAATACCCAACTGTAAAGCTGCCTATTCTACCCCAAAGCAGCTGTCGGGTGGCCACCTAAAAGTGGAGAACCCAGCCAGGAGAAGCACTTACCTAACCCTCCTCCTGTAGGTATATTCTCCGGCTCCGAGAATCCCCCGTTGCACCTGAAAGCAGCAGTGGGACTACAGTCACAGTCCACAGGAGCTGGCGTTCGCACAGACGTGGCTCTCCTTCAGCCAGCATGTTCAGGTGACAGAAAGGCGTCTTCTTCGCGCCCACCTGAACGTCCCAGTTGCACTTCCCCAGCTGCGTCTGCTGGTGCATTATCTGCGTCTGAGCACCTGAAAGCGGCTAATATCTTTGCAAATGTTTCAAATTCTGGAACAAACTGTGACAAGCCTTCCCTCAGTCCTTCCAATGTATCGAATTATTATGACTTGTGTTGTACTTGTGCGAAATGTTAAATATTATCTGTGACCATTCAGTCCCTCCTGTCTTATTATATCCCTTACGATGATAATCCCATTTTACTAAAACGGGAGCTTGTAATATATGACTGATACTCCAAATTGGATTAAGCTCCTAAAGTTATCACCTCTAAAGCTCCAAAAATGATAATTAAGAGTAATAAGGACTATTCTGCAAGACCAACCAAATCTGTTCAGCTACATCTGATGGAGTCTTAAGCATTTGCTCAACCAAAAACACAAGGAACTTCTGAGCCACACAGTATCAATCTAAAAATCTGGGACCACATTCACTGGAATTCCTTTAGCCAAAATGATTAGACAACTGCATTTAGAGTATAGGTAGTTCTGGAACTGCTGCAGGAGGTTAATCAACCTGAATATGCAGACAATTTTCAGTTAAGTCGGGAAGGATTGGGCACGAATGGTATATCTGAAATTAAAGTTAGTCACTTAAAAGTATAGGATCACTTGTTTTTATGTTTTTCACCTTGAGAATATTTGTTTCAGAGATGGAAACTCCCAGAGAGTAATCTGAAGTGACCAAATGATGCCAATATTGACCAAACTGTGATAATAAAAATAAATTGCAGACACTGGAAATCTAAAATAAAAGCAGAAAATGCTGAAAATACTCCACGTCAGGCTAGATCTGTATGAAGAAAAAGAGTTAAATTTACATACAATTCAAAGGTTCTTCATAAGAACAGGGAAGGAGACTAAAGAAACATTACAAGCTGCAGATAAGGTGAGGGAGGTGGGGTAACCCTGGGGTGATTATGGGGATAAGCTATGAACAGTCATCTGGTCAGTGAGTGAATGGGAGCAGAAAATGTTGGAAACACTCAGAAAGTCAAGCCACAGCTGTGGGAAGTGAAACAGACCAAATGTTTCGGCTTGAAGATCCTTTATCAGATAGATGCAGCCTTATCTGCTGAGTATTTCCAGCAGTTTCTGTTATTACTGTATTTTAGATTTCCGATATCTGGAGTATTTTTGGGGGGGGAGGATTTTCAATGACGAAATTGGAGCAGGTAGAGGGGGAGAACATGGACAAAAGAGCAAAGGAGTTGCAAAATAAAGAGAAGGAAGACATGCTCAGCAGGTCAGGCCAGGCATGACCTCCAATTCCAGAGTAAAGAAAGAGAAATAAAAGCTGAGCCAATGTCATGATGGATGACTGATACAGATAGAAATCAAGGGTTGCACACCACTTTGTCAGAACCAAAAAAAAACAACACAAATAAGCATGTGAACATTTATCTCAAAGCCTTGAAGTTTATGCATTTGGAGGTGAAGAAAATTAGATGGGTGATGGTGGAAAAGAATTCATATGGAAAAACTATTAAAAAGTTTATAAAAAACAAGAATCAGAACAGCTTACATTATTACATAATGCTATTAACAGTAAAGATGGTGATATTAAAACATTATTTCAGAAGCATTGAGCTAAATAGCATAAATGGATCAATAGATTTAAAATTAAGGATAATTGTCCCCATATTTGCAAATTTTGTTCAATAGAGAAAAAGATCAGCATTCTGCTGAACATCTATGCACTCTTCAAGGAACAAAAACTAAAGCAATTGAGAAAAGGATGATTGAGGTAACCTAGTGAACAAGTTGCTTAAGGGTTCATGACCAAAGCACTGGATCTAATAACTGGGGTGAACAGTGTTCGGATTTATTAAAAGAGCAAATCACAAGACCTTGGTTTTATCTCAATTCACGTACTATTTTCATTTTTAGTTTTGTCACATGGGGAAACAGTATTGACACTGGAGCTTTGGAAAATAGGGGTTGGGGGTGCAAGATTAATTCCTGTTCTAAATTTTGCTAGAAAAAAAAATGTTCAAATAACTAGATAGTCACTTGGGGGGGTTAATTTGATAGAGCTATCAGAATTGCACTAATTCTTTCCAACAAATAGACTGGTGAGGACTAGAGGCCACAACCTTGCGTAAAGGCGAAAATAACTATGGTTAGACAACTGCCCTTTGTTCAGAGACTAATCTAACATGAATTAGCCCCATTAAATTGTGTCCCAGTTTGAAGCCATTGAAGATCTTGGACCAATTAGTGCCTGGAGCAGAGATCAAGTGCTCATAAGAGCCACCCTTTACTTCCAGACTTGTCTAATTACATTGTAGAGGGGTAGGGAACAGGAAGGGAGAGGGGTAAAGGCCCAGGTAGAGTAAAGGTCAAAGAAACTTCCTCAATATTGTTGTCTTCCAAACATAAAAACATCAGTCTTCTGAGGCAGTCATTCATAATCGAAATATTTTTGTTTCCACTCCACTTCTGCGTTTTGAGGTGACGAAAGAAACCCATGTGGTGTCCATTCTTCTGAAAGGCTTCTGTGGTTCGATTGTATGACCACAGATTCTCAATTTAATTCCACTTTCCAAGGAATAAATGGGATGTAGCTTTCCTTCAAGAAAGCTTTGAGCACATCCTTGAATCTTATTCTCGGACCTCACCTCTTCTCCAACAAAAGAGCTCAGATCACAGGTTCTACTTCAGGAGTCTGGTGTTGGGCATGCAAATGAAATGATTTGGGCAATGATCCTGACTGAGAATAACTAGCACCTGAGTGCACAGGACGTTGGGCTAGGAGAGGATACAAACATTGGTTCGTTAATCCTTTAGTCTTCGAGTGAATTTGGAGGTAACTATCTCACTCTTTCATATGAGAAAAATTAAAACATTGGGCTGGGAGAGGATACAAACATTGGTTCGTTAATCCTTTAGTCTTCAAGTGAATTTGGAGGTAACTACCTCACTCTTTCATATGAGAAAAATTAAAACGTTGGGCTGGGAGAGGATACAAACATTGGTTCGTTAATCCTTTAGTCTTCGAGTGAATTTGGAGGTAACTACCTCACTCTTTCATATGAGAAAAATTAAAACATTGGGCTGGGAGAGGATACAAACATGGGTTCGTTAATCCTTTAGTCTTCGAGTGAATTTGGAGGTAACTACTTCACTCTTTCATATGAGAAAAATTAAAACATTGGGCTGGGAGAGGATACAAACATTGGTTCGTTAATCCTTTAGTCTTCAAGTGAATTTGGAGGTAACCACCTCACTCTTTCATACGAGAAAAATTAAAACGTTGGGCTGGGAGAGGATACAAACATTGGTTCGTTAATCCTTTAGTCTTCGAGTGAATTTGGAGGTAACTACCTCACTCTTTCATATGAGAACAATTAAAACATTGGGCTGGGAGAGGATACAAACATTGGTTCATTAATCTTTTAGTCTTCAAGTGAATTTGGAGGTAACTAACTCACTCTTTCATATGAGAAAAATTAAAACGTTGGGCTGGGAGAGGATACAAACATTGGTTCGTTAATCCTTTAGTCTTCAAGTGAATTTGGAGGTAACTAACTCACTCTTTCATATGAGAAAAATTAAAACATTGGGCTGGGAGAGGATACAAACATTGGTTCGTTAATCCTTTAGTCTTCAAGTGAATTTGGAGGTAACTACCTCACTCTTTCATACGAGAAAAATTAAAACGTTGGGCTGGGAGAGGATACAAACATGGGTTCGTTAATCCTTTAGTCTTCGAGTGAATTTGGAGGTAACTACTTCACTCTTTCATATGAGAAAAATTAAAACGTTGGGCTGGGAGAGGATACAAACATGGGTTCGTTAATCCTTTAGTCTTCGAGTGAATTTGGAGGTAACTACTTCACTCTTTCATATGAGAAAAATTAAAACGTTGGGCTGGGAGAGGATACAAACATGGGTTCGTTAATCCTTTAGTCTTCGAGTGAATTTGGAGGTAACTACTTCACTCTTTCATATGAGAAAAATTAAAACGTTGGGCTGGGAGAGGATACAAACATTGGTTCGTTAATCCTTTAGTCTTCGAGTGAATTTGGAGGTAACTACTTCACTCTTACATCTGAGAAAAATTAAAACGTTGGGCTGGGAGAGGATACAAACATTGGTTCGTTAATCTTTTAGTCTTCGAGTGAATTTGGAGGTAACTACCTCACTCTTTCATATGAGAAAAATTAAAACATAGGTCACAACATTTTTCTGAGGCACAAGAATTCTGAACAGGTAACAGCTGCTCTGATCAAAGTGATATATATTTTAACGATATAGTTGCTTCATCTCATATTCAAAATAAGCAAGCATCTGTTTCTCTCTTAAATATAAAGATACTACTGTTTCCCTACATTTACCTATTAAAATCCATTGCAAGTGAAAACTAATGTTGAAGAACATGTTCCTTTGTGTATAATTCGCAAATTAAATTGGAAACATCTGTTTGCCAATTCATGCAGCAATTCTTTAAATCCTTAAGGGTGAAAAGCCTCAATCAGCATTCAACTATTTGTGGATTCATTGTGCAGAGATTTCTACACAAGGCTATTATTGTATTGCATTATTATTAGCTTTGGTCAAATAATAGATTGCTGTTCCAAGCAAAACAGGGAGTTAGAAGTTCCATGTTTACATATAGATATGGCCATAACTATTCAGTTAATTTGAAGTTTTATTTTCCAGTGCATGCCATGCATAAGTTATATACTGTGATACAAATTACAAATTTCCATTCGCTCTGGAGACAGTACAATACAAGTTAGTCCAATTTATCATTCCACTGTGTACACAATGGCAATGCACAGCCACATTCAAACTTATCCTTTCAGATTCTTGGTTCCAAAAAACTGTCTGAACCTCGATGTAAACTAGCAAGCAAATCAACGATGCCATAAATGCCCCACTGTGCAATGTGCTCACTATAGATTCACTGGCAATTAAGTTCAACTCTTCATATACTTCAACTGCAGGTAATAAAAACCTGCATGTGACAAACTGCTTTAACTGAAAAAAAAAAGAATTGTTCAGTGGACGACATAATCATTCCAGTTTTAAATTTCAAATATTCTTTATTTATAACAGTGTAGATTTTTATAATATAATATTTTTCCCAAGCTATTTTTCAGAAAATTATCGGTTTTATAAATAAACAAACCTGTAGGTGTACAATAGATATAACTACTGTAGAATCAATATGTGGAGAGATAGACTGCAAGTGTCAAATGGACAACATATCTTAACATTTGACTTTTTTTTTTTACACAGAAATCCTGCGATATTGCAGTAAAGGAAGTCCCGACATTAAGCCAGCTTTCGTCGTTTACACTGAACCAAACAAAGCCAGCATAATGCTGCTTCAGTGTGTCTTTTTACACAGCAAGCCACCATTTTACGAGGAAAAGAGGCAGGACGTGTAACACAACAGCATCAGTGTCTAGTGTCATATGTAACATACCATATTTGACGGCATGTTAGACCTATTTTTTCCCTAAATATAGCTCAAAAATATTCCCCTGGCCTTGTATGTGAAGTTGAAATTAGGGCTGTCAAGGGGGAACGGGGCGGTGGGATCAGTGTGGGGGTTGGTGGCGAGCTATCGGAATACTCTCCCGGCGGCCCACTCTCAGTCCCTGCACTGGTCATTGTTGTGTTGAGAAAGTGTCAGGTTTGAGGGAGACGAGTCTGGACACAAGGGTTTGCAATAAAATGTTACTTTTATTAACACACAATTAATAGAAGAGCTTGGGAAAATACATGCACAATTTAATAAAACATATGTGCACAATTTAATAAAACATATGTGCACAATTAATAAAGAATCGTGGGAAAATGCACGCACAATTTAATTAAAACGTGCTCAGTTTATAAAAGAGTGTGGAAAATCTACTATAAGTATTGATCTTCAGCAGTATTTCAAACTTTTCCTTTCAACTCACATACCACCTTAAGTAATCCCTTACTAATCACCACTATCTATCGTTGGGGGCTGGTGGTGGGATGTCGGTGGTGGGAAGCAGGGCGGTGGGCTTTAGACTGTTCAAATTGAGAACAGACCCACGGACCAGCTTGCTCACAGCACAAGGCGACTAGATTCAGCAGAGATCGGGGTGGTGGGATCAGATTGGGGGCTGGTCTTTTATCACAATGGGACTCCTAACACTAATCTTCTCTCCCTTAATAACTGAAGGTCTGCCACTAGGCCCTTTCAAGCCAGGCCTCCACCTGGAGGCTGGCTATAAGCGCGGATAGAAAACATAAACTTACCTTTCACGGTGCAGCCCTAAAAGACTGCTCCTGCATCACATTCATGTTGAGCGGCACCTCGTAGCACCTTCTGGAGCCAAGGCAACTGGTGCCGTAGCGCTACTAGTGATAAATATGCGGCAGAGCAATTGCCATCATCCTGACCCATAATCCCGCACGCAGCTGGAATTGCTCAGTGTTTCCCAGAATATTTCCAGCTGTCTGGGGGATTAAGGGCTGGGATACAGCCATTGCTCTGCCACGTTTTGAGCTGCTGATGAGTGACCCAGTAAGGTACTAGAGTGGCCGGCAGGACTGTCTCAGTCTGCACCGGCCACCCCCTGACGGCATCCACCCTGTCTGCTCCCACCGGCACCCCCTGCCTGACAGTCCCTGCTGGCCACGCCTCCCTTGATGACCCATGCTCTGCTGGCCCTCCCGGCCACCCCTGACCTGAAGCTCCTGCTGGTTACCCCTGATCTCACGGCTCCCACCAGCTGCCCCTGACCTGATGGCTCCCGCTGGCCAACTCTGACCTGAGGGCTCCTGCTGGCCGCCCCTGACCTGACAGCTCCCACCGGCCCCAGACCTAACGGTTCCCACCGGCCGCCCCTATCCTGAGGTACTCAAGAGGGTGAGAGGGTGGGAGAGAGAGTGGAGATGGGTCACAGGCTGACGGCATCATCGCGACGTCATCAGCCCACCCCTAGCCAGCCGCTTGCAACGGCTATACATTGATGTGAGGCAGTGGAGCGCAGCACTCCGCCAATTATCCTTCCCCGAGAGGAATTGCAGTCAGCGCCTTGGAGCTGGCCATGGCACATTCATAGAAGTAAATCTCCCGACGCAAGAGCAGAGTATCTCCGCCTTTACAGTCGGGGTTTTTCACTGCATTAAAGTGTCTAGTGACTGTCTTGAATACATTCAATAACTGCTATCCTTTTTTAACATTTACATATTAAAATGTCACAAATAAGTGTTCTTTTGTAATCTACAAGCCACATGCAGCACATTCCAAACACACAAAATCCAGTTTTACTTCTACTTTTTGTTCATAATCTCATTCTGTTAAATTTCATTGCCATAATTCTGGCATTGTTAGTGGGAAAATCCTAATTAAATTTCCAAGATCTGTGAAACACATGTGCCTTGAGATACAAGCAAACTCATGAAGGATTTCATAAAACTAGAGTTATACAGCATGGAAAAGGGCCATTTGGCCAAACACCCATACAGATAAAGATTCCTATTCCTTTTCCTGTTTTCACCATATCCCTCTAAACCAGTTGGCCAACTTTTTAATTTTTAATTTAGACATACAGCACGGAAACAGGCCATTTCACCCCATGAGTACGTACTGGGGGTGTAGGTTAATTGGGCAGCACAGACCTGTGGGCCAAAATGGCCTGTTACCATGCAGTATATCTAAATTTAAAATTAAAAAGTTCTCTTTGGCTTGGCTTCGCGGACGAAGATTTATGGAGGGGGTAAAAAGTCCACGTCAGCTGCAGGCTCGTTTGTGGCTGACAAGTCCGATGCGGGACAGGCAGACACGGTTGCAGCGGTTGCAGGGGAAAATTGGTTGGTTGGGGTTGGGTGTTGGGTTTTTCCTCCTTTGCCTTTTGTCAGTGAGGTGGGCTCTGCGGTCTTCTTCAAAGGAGGTTGCTGCCCGCCAAACTGTGAGGCGCCAAGATGCACGGTTTGTGGCGTTATCAGCCCACTGGCGGTGGTCAATGTGGCAGGCACCAAGAGATTTCTTTAGGCAGTCCTTGTACCTTTTCTTTGGTGCACCTCTGTCACGGTGGCCAGTGGAGAGCTCGCCATATAACACGATCTTGGGAAGGCGATGGTCCTCCATTCTGGAGACGTGACCCATCCAGCGCAGCTGGATCTTCAGCAGCGTGGACTCGATGCTGTCGACCTCTGCCATCTCGAGTACTTCGACGTTAGGGATGAAAGCGCTCCAATGGATGTTGAGGATGGAGCGGAGACAACGCTGGTGGAAGCGTTCTAGGAGCCGTAGGTGGTGCCGGTAGAGGACCCATGATTCGGAGCCGAACAGGAGTGTGGGTATGACAACGGCTCTGTATACACTTATCTTTGTGAGGTTTTTCAGTTGGTTGTTTTTCCAGACTCTTTTGTGTAGTCTTCCAAAGGCGCTATTTGCCTTGGCGAGTCTGTTGTCTATCTCATTTTAAAATTAAAAAGTAAACCTTTCCTATCCATGCACTGGTTCAAATATCTTTTCATGATTGTAACTGTTCCAGACTCTGGCACCTCTCCCTTCCCCCATCCATTCCCCACCCCCATCTGTATGAAAAAGTGGTCCCTCAGATCCCCTTTAAATCTTTCCCCTCTTGCTTTATACCGATGCCCTTTAGGCCTCACTACCCTGGAAAAAAAAATACACTATCTATCCTATGTATGCCTCTCATAAATAAATAAGCCTCTATAATTTAATCCTTCACACACCTTTCTCCAGGAAAAGCAGTTCCAGTCAGTCCAGTCTATCCTGATAACTCATCTTCCAGTTCAGTCAACATTCCTGTGAATCTTTTATGTGCCCTCTGTAATTTAATCATATTCTTCCTTAGCATGGGAATGAGAATTGCACACAATAGTCAAACAGCAGGGCTAAGTATTCCATGATATTATCTGGTATTTCCCAGTTCCTAGACGCAATGCTTTGACTGATGAAGGAAAGCATATCAATGGCCTTTTTCATCAATCTGTCTATCTGTGTGCCACCTTCAGGGAACTATGTTATTGTATCCCCAGATCACATTGTTCAATAACTCTAACCAAGACTTTGCTATTCACAGTGTCTATCCTGGCCTAGTTTAATTTCCAAAAAACATGTAAAAATTTAAATTTCATCATCATTTCCTGAATCCTGCTAAAATCTTCAACAATCTTCTTCAATGTCCAGAATACCATCAATTTTGTTGTCACCTGCAAATTTACTAATCGTGCCACTGACATTCTCTTCCAAATCATTAATATACATGATGACAACTAAAGGAAGTAGCCCATGAAATAGGGGATGCATTGTTGATAATTTTTCAAAACTCTTTCGATTCTGGAGTAGTTCCTGAGGACTGGAGGGTGGCTAATGTAACTCCACTTTTTAAAAAGGGAGGGAAAGAGAAATCAGGGAATTATAGACTGGTTAGCTTGACATCGGTAGTGGGGAAAATGTTAGAATCAGTTATTAAAGATGTGATTGCAGCACATCTGGAAAGTGGTGAATTCATTGGTCAGAAGCCAGCATGGTTTTATGAAGGGAAAATCGTGTCTGACTAATCTTATTGAATTTTTTGAGGATGTACCTAGTAGAGTGAATAGGGGAGAACCAGCGGATGTGGTTTACCTGGATTTTCAGAAGGCTTTTGATAAGGTCCCACACAGGAGATTATTATACAAACTTAAGGCACACGGTATAGGGGATATGGTATTGAGGTGGATAGAGAATTGGTTGACAGATAGGAAGCAAAGAGTAAGAATAAACGGGTACTTTTCGGAATGGCAGTCAGTTACTAGTGGGGTACCACAAGGCTCAGTGCTAGGACCCCAGTTATTTACGATATATATTAATGATTTAGATGAGGAAATAGAAAACAGAATTTCCAAGTTTGCAGACGACACGAAGCTGGGTGGCATTGAAAGCTGTGTAGAGGCTGTTAAGAGTGTGCAGGGTGACTTGGACAGGTTGGGTGAGTGGGGAAATGCATGGCAGATGCAATATAATGTGGATAAGTGTGTGGTTGTCCATTTTGGAGGAAAGAATGGGAGGGCTGAGTACTATCTTAATGGTATCCAATTAGGAAAAGGGGAGATGGAAAGAATCCTGGGTGTTGCTGTGATTCAGTCATTAAAAGTGGGCAGGCAGGTGCAGCAAGCAGTAAAAAAGGCAAATGGTATGTTGGTGTTCATATAAAGAGGATTCGAGTACAGGAGCAGAGAGGTATTGATGCAATTGTATAGGGCCTTGGTGAGACCTCACCTGAAGTATTGTGTTCAGTTTTGGTCTCCTTATCTGAGGAAGGACATCATTGCCATGGAGAGAGTACAGAAAAGGTTGACCAGATTGATACCAGGGATGGCGGGACTTGCATATGAAGAAAGGGTAGAACGACTGGGCTTGTACTCGTTGGAGTTTAGACGATTAAGAGGAGATTTAATAGAAACGTTCAAAATTCTTAAGGGATTTAACAGGCTAGATGCAGGAAGATTGTTCCCAATGTTGAGCAAGTCTAGAACCAGGGGTCACAGTTTAAGGATAAAGGGGAAGTCCTTTAGGACTGAGATGAGGAAGAATTTTTTCACTCAGAGGGTGGTGAATTTATGCAATTCTCTGCCACAGGAAGTGATTGAGGCTGGTTCCATAGCTATATTTAAGAGAGAGTTAGATTTAGTACTTATGACTAGGGGGATCAGGGGGTATGGAGAGAGAGCTGGAACAGGGTACTGAGTGGATGATCAGCCATGATCAAAATGAATGGTGGTGTAGGCTTGAAGGGCCAAATGGCCTACTCCTACACCTATTTTCTATGTTTCTAAAACTCCCGCACTGATTTCTGCAGCACACAAGTTCTACATCTCCAAACTGAAAAGCACAACTTCAGACCATTAACCCAATTTTGTATCCAATTTGCAATTTCACTCTGGATCTTGTTTATTCTAACTTTCTGGACCAATGTTGCATGTGGGAACTTATCAAAGAACTCATTAAAATCCGCCACCCTGCCCTCATCAAGCATCTTGGTCATCTTCTCAAAAAACAATAAAACATCTGGTTACAAAGAAAATAGCCTACAAATTGAACTATGCTTTTGTGTATTCTACAACTGAATGTTGAAGAAAAGCAGAATAGAAAAGTGAATGAGAGCATTATTAAAATTTGTGTGAAGAGTGCAGTTTTCTTTCTGTGTCCTTTAAATATCTGATGTATCAATATACAAAGATGTTCAGATATCTACAGTGGTTCCTTCTTCCAAGATTTTCATCAAGAGGCCAATCATGCAACAGCGGGACTTCTGAGCATTTGTTCGGCGTGTTTCAATGTTAATTAAAAGGTCGTGCTTGATCGGGTTCTAACCTGTGCCAGGAATACACTCAAATCAATCCCTTTTACTTTAATCTCTCTCATGTCCCTCATTCGACCACACATCCCCTCTGACAGAAACCTCAAACTCCCAACTCATCATCTTCATCAAACAGTTCTCCACATCCTCCAAAAGCTCTGATCTGCCAATCCCATTCTCCCCAACAACCCTCCCCACCACTGACAAATTTGCTGACTCCAATCCACACCCCCATCTCACTACTATTATCCCATTCAATCACAATTTTAACCCTTGCTTATCTAATTAAACTTCATTCCTATCCTCTGGCCATCTTCCATTCACTGGCAGCCAACTAATATCCTACCTGACCCCCTTTGTCTATCTCCTGTTGCGGCATATTAAGACGCCTTATAAGCACTTCTTTTCCCTCAAGCTACAATACAGTGTCTGTAGTAAGTTCTATTGGCTGGTGCCAACTTTTCAGCTGCATAGATAATGTGTGGCACAACTATAAGAGGCAAATTCAATTTTTAGGCTAAAATGCTTGCAGATTTCTGGTTTCAATAAAATTAACAATGTGAATGGATGCAAGAGGCATTTCAGAGAAAGGATCAAAGAAAATATCAGTTAATTTGAAAACTATATTACAGCACTATTGATTATATTGAGATCAGCTGCAAAATCACAAATGCATGGGTTAAAACAAAATGACCTTTTTTATATTCATAATTTTCGTTTGTTATCTTTGCAAATCATCCTGTGGCCTTTTTAAAAATAAACGTGACCAATTTGAAAAATAATTTTAACAGAGCAGTTGTAAGTATAACTTTAAGGAACATCCAGTTAGATTTTGCCAGCTGAATGATTAATATCGATATTTAATTACGCATATTTTTGAACCTATCACATATCTTTTTCAAGAAAGGCCATGCAGAATAAAATCCTGATCAAAAAAATATCTTAATTGAATTATATGTTTGAGATGCTCAATACAATCAACAATACATTGATATATTCAAATTAGGACAAAATACTTCCCAACACTTTCATCTTCCATGTAGTTTAGCCTCTGTTTTACCAGAAGGCAGTCTTGCACCAGTGAATGATTTATTCCAGAAGCTGAAACATAATCTTCCCATTTTTATAAATGCACTGGAGTTCCTAATTATTGCTCCACAAAGAAGGAAGGGTCCAGACTCTCTTGGGATTACTCTATACTCCTGAGATGGTTTGTCCAGCAATATTTCAGGATATGTGGTGGTATTAGGGAGAATTATTTCCCAAAGGTCCTTTTTGTTCACAGACAGCCACCTGGGCTATATAATTAAACAAAATCAAATTCCAAAATGCAAACAGCAAAATCAATGCAAAATGAATCATTAGTATGACAACCAGTATACTTCACTTACGACACATGTGCTTCACATGTATTTTTATGTTCACAGATAACATTCATTTTTTGGGCTTGCAAATATCTAGCAATTGAATCCGTGTATTCATGGAAAAGACTGATGCACCATCAATGGCTCCAAAAAACTGAAATTGAGCAAATTGATAGGCTTTTAGTTGCTATAGAACAAAGCCACGTCCATGCTATTCGACTGTCCTGCACTGGGGAGGGCGCTGTGGAACAGTAACCTTTAGTCAGGAGCTTGTGGAAGGAGCCACAGGTACAGTAGGTCAATGCGTGTGCCCAAACAAATAAATATATACTTACAGTGGTTTACCATATTCACCCCTTGTTTTTGTTTTAAAATGGGTCTGGCAGGGTGAAGTTGCAAATTAAGTTTTTCACGTGGTCTGGTTTTTCGCAGTGACCATCATAATACTGGCTGCGATTGCAGCCCAGTGGTGGGGTCCTGGGCAGTTGGGGGCACCTGTGTGCAATCGTCAGTGTTGGCCTGGTAGGTATGCAGTGACGGATTTGGTGTGTCCTCTGTTGGGAGTGAGGTAGTGTGTCATGGCCTTGGTGATTGTGTATGGCTTGGGGTGAGGGAGATGTGGAGTGATCAGTGAGGGCGCCAGATCCCAAACGGAGACGGTGCACTTTGACAAAGTGCAAGAACCTGGTAACTCCGGGGTGGCAGAGATTATTGTGAAGGGCCTGTAAGTGGTCAATCTGTGCGCTGACACAGGTCCCGCGGGATACGGCATCAAGCCAGTACAAGATATCATAATTGTCGGTGGACACTTCAATTCTCCACCTCAATATCTTGTCGTTCTTGATTTTACCTTACTGTTGATTATTGAACATGAACGCAATGCACATTGGTCAGTTAGTTGGGTAAATTGTTTACCAGCCAAGTAGCATCTCCAGTGCCACACTGCCTCAACAATGGCTTGGGCCTCTTTCTCAATAGAGGATTGTCAAATTTTGGGGCCCTAGAGGGTACGGGAAAAGAAAGCAACTGGTCTGCCTGCCTGGTTAAGAGTAGCAGCCAGAGCAAAGTCTGATGCATTGCTTTCCACTGAGAATGGGATGGATTCACCCACAGCATGCATTGTGGCCTTGGCAATATCTGCCTTGACGCGGCTGCACGGGCCTCTGGTGTCAGAGAAAAAGAGGTGGATTTGATGAAGGGGCAGGCCTTGTCTGCATAGTTAGGGACTCATTGGAAATAGCTGTGGGTACATGCAGTCAGGGTATGGATCAAAGACTCCATTTTCAACAACACAGCTAAGGATGGCAAGGTGTGTTGTGCAAAATACACACTTGGCCTTATTGAACGTGAGGATGAGGAGCTTTGCGGTTTGGCTGAATGTTTGATGGTTGCCATCACGGTCATGCTGCTTGTGGCCGCAGATGGTGACATTGTCAAGATACGGGAATGTGGCCTGCAACTCGTACTGATCCATCATGCGGTCCATCTCCTGTTGGAAGACCGAGACTCTGTTGGTGATGCCGAAGGGGACCCGGAGGAATCCAGTATATTGGGCAGATAGGGAACTGGTGATATGTGGATTTCAGGACAATGGTAGAGAAGACCCGATACTGTGCGATTTGGTTCACCATATTGGATATACGGGGGAAGGTGTGTGTGTCTAGTTGTATGTACCTATTAATGGTCTGACTGTAGTCTTTGACCATCCTGTTCTTCTCCTCATTCCTCACTACCGCTACTTGTGCTCTCCAAATGTTGGTGGAGGTCTTAATGATCCCCTCATTAACTAGCCGCTGACCTCTGCCAAATAAAGGCCCTATCCCCAGCACTGTACCGTCTACTTTTGGTGCCGATGGGTTTAGAAATGGGCGTGAAATTAGCGAACAGAGGTGGAGGGCTAATTTTAAGCGTGGAGAGTGCAGATCGTGCACAAAAAGTGACTGGGTTGTTGGCTGTGTGTGATTTGGGGGGGACGGGGTCTGAGGGTGGGTGGAGCGCAGTGGGTGATTTGGAAATTGCTGGTTACAGACAGTGAGGGATGGATGGGGCCCATCAAACTCCATTGTCACGCTTTTAAGGTGGCATTGAAAATCAAGTCCCAGTAGCACAGCAGCGCAGAGCTGCAGCATCACAAAACTTTAAAGTCTTTAATGTCTGTACCCTGCGTGGTTGGAGTCACTACGCAGTAGCCACAGATGTTCGGTGTATGTGACTTTGAGGCCAAAGAGTTCTTTTGGTTTATTGGCCATACCACAAGGGAGTAGCACTGCACCGTATCAGGATGAATTAAGCTCTCCTTGCTCTTACTATCGAACAGGCAACTTGTCATGTGGACGTTTATCTGAATGTCCATCAATGACCTAGCGAACTGATGTGGGCTGTCCTGGTCGAGTGTCACGGAGGCCAGTGTCAGAGAGCTGCTTGTTGCTGTGGTGGAAAGATTCGGAGGATGGTGGTGTCTAAGATGGCGGCCCCCACGGCCGGCATGCAGCACTGCTGGGTCCTGACAATGCTGGCATCCAAGATGGTGGCCCCCACTGTCTACATGGAGCGCTGCTGGGAAGGGATTTGGATCTACACACCTTAGCATAGTGTCCCTTCTTCCCACAACTGGACCAGACTGTGTCTTTCACTGGGCAGTGTTTCCTTGGGTGCTTGCCCAAATAGCAGAAGTTGCACTTTGGGTGCTCCCATAGTACAGTGGGACATGGTCAGATCGGTTACAAGACCTGGTGATGGTGATAGAAGGTGTTCGCGGAGTACTGTTGCGATGGTTGGATCGTTAGCGGGGTGAAGGGGTAGTGGAACATTCCAAGTGGTGGCGCCATGGCAACCACGCATTGTTGGTTGAATAGGCCTCCACATTCTGAAGGGCCACCTCCAGCGTATCTGCCAGCTGGACTGCTCTCTGCAAGGTGAGTCTGCCTTGCTCCAATATATATATAATTCAACCTGATCCCTGCAAAATAGGCATCCTGATCAGGTCGTCTGTGCATTCCACAGCCTTCACAGCTTTACATTCACAGACCGTTCCGAGAGTTCACAGGGCACAGAGATATTCGGTGTTTGACTCCCCAGGTTCCCCAGGAGGTCCCTGACATAAACACCATTAATCTTTCGCAGGTACTGGCCCTTAGAATGTCCATGGCCTCCTGATGTGACGTGGCCTCCTGATGTGACGTGGCGTCCCTGATCATCGAGTACACCAGGGTGCTGACAATTTGTCGGTCTCTGGCCACACGATGGCTGAAAATGCTTGCAGCAATGCCTTGAAACAGCGTAGCCAGTGTTCAAAGTTGGGAGATGCCTCAGGTGATTGAAGGTTGATTTCCAGTTTCTCTGGTTTCAGGATCTGCTCCGTTATAAAATTATAGCAAATAAAATTGATGCACCATCAATGACTCCAAAAGACTGAAGATGAGCAAACTGATAGGCTTTTATTTGCTATAGAGCAAAGGCACGTCCATGCTGCTCGACTGTCCTGCACTGGGGAGGGAGCTGTGGAACAGTCACTTTTATTCAGGAGCCTATGGGAGGAGCCACAGGTACAGTAGGTCAATGGGTGTGCCCAAACAGATAAATATAAACATACAGTGGTTTACCACAAATATTAAGATGACAAAGATATAAAATGGAAGGCTGGACTTTCTAACATAGCCATGATTTGAAATTCATTTTAAAGATTTTAAGTTTATAAGATAAAATATCAAATTTGCAATAAATCTGGAAACATGTTCTCAAATGTGACATGAAAGTTTTACTTCCATGCTGCTGCTTTTACAAATGCTGAACATCCACAAAAAAACCTTTAAATATTGTGTCATTGTCAAGAATATAACCAAGTGAGGGTTTGCAGAAAAGTTAAAGCCTTGCTATCTCACGGACTTGAAGGAAAGTGGTCTCACAATATATCATGCAACACATCCTGATAGTGATTATACGAGTACCAATGTACCAGAGGCCCCCCCCAGACATCATATGTGCCCATAAAATTAGGTATTTAGTAATCAAGGAGGTAGACATGAACCCAGTTCAGAATTAAACGCTTTTATTTATATTCCTCATGTGTGCCTTATCTCCCTAGATTAATAATGCAGAGGTAATTATGTCTATTTCTAATTTTCCCCTAATCCAAATATTTGGTTCATGTACAGCCTTCTGTTGCAATGTCATTTCACAGAGCTATAAACCTACCATTAAGTTCTAGTGCTACTGTAAGTGGCACTTAAACTTGAAAAATAAATGCCATGCAAGCTTTTCTTCCCAGACATTCCAAAATTGTCCAATAACACTCCTTTGACCCCATGGACAGTGACAACAGGACAACTCACAGTCCAATCAGGCATTTAGGATGAGAATCTAGATGCGGTCCTTTTGCACTGAGGCAAAGATAAGGATAAGATGATTCAGATTTGGCTTCCATGAAATAAATTATTTTCTCAGTCGCACTATGGACAGCAGATGCAGAGCAAAATCCCTGCCTATATATGATCAGTTCTTGGCCTCAACCAAGGTATTTCTGTGGATGACAAGCCAAATTGAAATGCACCCCCAGAGAAATAAAAAGTAAAATGTACGAAAAGATTATCCATGCCCATGCACAATTTCACAATAACAAAATATTAACAGGCTCAGGAACAGGTCATCTCAACATCAGCAGTAAATTACAGCCACCTCTGTGGTGCCGATGCACTGAAAAGAAACAAAATAACCAAAGTCTGAGGAAAACAAAACATTGAATATATAAAACCTTGCATTGGTTTTCTATTAAGCTTTTTTAAAATATTTATAATTTTCCAGACTTGGACTCAAAGAGCTTTCAACGATATCATCGTCACTAGGTACAATCAACACCAACTACATCTTATCCGAATCCATTCTCTACAGATTCCTCTGTTGAGTCCCCTACCCTCCCCCCTCCACTCCCGTACCGCATAACATTTAAGAGAAAAAAAACATACAGGACAATAAAAGCACTCACAACAAATGAATAAATCATATATCAGGAAGTTATAGGTATGTTGTGGCATGGCAGCCCAGGTCTAGGCTGATTTCTTTGCCTGACTTTACCCAGCAGGAATGAGACAGCCCCTCCCCCCCACCCCCACCAAAACGGAGGAGGAATCAGGGAAGGCAGAGCAGCGAGGCGTAGCAATCCTCCCTACAACCGTGTCCCTATAAAGTTTAGGTATGGTTGTCAAATCTTTTGGAAAGTCCCATACCTCCCCCCTTAAGTTATACGCCAAAGGTATTAATCGATTTGGAGTCAGAGGTGTTTTTGGGGACAGTCCCACTTTTATTCCTAAATATTGGCTAATGCTATTCCAAATGTGAATAACTTGTTTCAATATGGGACTGTCAATTTTTCTGGATAGCAATTTGGCATCCCATTTATAAATGAAATCCTCTCCCACCTTCTAACCCACCAAGTGCATACCAATTTGTACCCAGGATGGCACTTCCCCTCCCTCAAAGAGTGAGGAATATATCCTGATTAGGCCTGCCCAATAATACTTTTTGAAGTCTGGCATCTGTAAGCCACCCAGACTGTAATTCCTAGTCGATTTTTCCATAGAGACCTTAGCTACTTTACCATTCCATAAAAATGTTCTTAACCATGAAAGCAGGTTCTGGAAAAAACCCCGGGGCAACACTACGGGCAGTGTCTGGCAGCACATTCATTTTAATACAGTTGACCTTGCCCACTAGCATTATGGGCTGGGAAATCCACCTATTTAGGCCCACTTTGATTACAGCAATGGGATGTAATTTAACGTATAAACTATTTAAATTATTATCCATTCTAACTCCGAGATATTTGATCCCATTTAGCGGCCACTTTAAGTAACAGTTCTCTTGACATTGACTATAGTTCCCTCCCATGAGTGGCATAATTTCGCTCTTGTCCCAGTTGAGCTTATACCCAAAAACCTTCCCATATTCCTCCAGGGTAGAGTGCAGTTTGGACAGCAATTTCATTGGGTCTGTCAGATATACCAACACATCATCAGCAAATAGGTTGATTTTGTGTTCTTCCTGGCCTACTTTGTAACCATTAATGTCTGGATCCAGTTTCATAGCGAATATGAACAGAGCTGGAGATAATGTACACCCTTGTCTACTAGACCTTCTCAGTGGGAAGGCTGAGGAAATTTCTCCGTTGGTCACAACTTTTGCCTTGGGCGCATGATATAGCAACCGTATCCAATTAATAAAAGTTGGCCCTAACGCCAATTTCTCCAGCACTTTAAATAAAAAGTCTAACTCCAGCCTGTCAAATGCCTTCTCTGCATCCAGGGCCACAGCCAGATCCCTCTCATTTCTAGTTTGTGCAAGGTGTAAGACACTCAACAGTCTACCAATGTTATCTGCTGCCTGCCTTTTTGGTACAAAGCCCACTTGATCTTTATTTAATAGCTTTGGCAAATACTTCGTCAATTTATGTGCCGGGGCTTTGGCTATTATCTTATAGTCCGTGTTTAATAACGAAATTGGTCTATAAGAAAATGGCAACAATGGATCTTTGTCTTTCTTTAGGATTGTCATAATAATTGCTGTTGAAAAAATATCCAGGAGTGCATGGGTCTCCATTGCCTGACCTACCACCTCCATATAAAGAGGCATCAGTAAATATTTGAATTCCTTAAGGAACTCAGATGGAAACCCATCCTCCCCGAAGACCTGCTAGTTTGCAATGAGTTCAGTGCTTTCTCTATCTCATCTTCTGTGAAGGGACCATCTAAATCTTCCTGCTCTTCCAAGTTCAAATTTGGCAGCTCTATTTTGGACAAGAACTTGCCAATTTTGTCCGTCCTCCCCACCAATTCTGATTTATATAAACCTTCATAATATTCTCAGAAGCTATCATTAATTTTGTTTGGTTTATAGGAGATCCTATCTTTCCCAGCTTGTACCACACTGATAGTTCTCGAGGCCTGCTCCATCCTTAACTGCTAAGTAAAGACTTTGTGGGCTCTCTCCCCCAATTCAAAATATTTTTGTTTTGATCGTTGTTTGGCCTTTTCCATACTGCACGGTGAAACTTGTTATATTTCAGCTTCATATTTATAAGAGCCCTGTATTAGTCTCTGAGGCCAATCTTTAGAAGTCCTTTATCAAACGGGCAATTTCTTGCTCAAATTCATTCACTTCCTTCTCATATTCTTTCCTTACTGTTCTAGTGTATCTAATTATTTGATCTCTCAAATATGCCTTGAGGGTGTCCCATAGGAGGAATTTATCTGGAGTAGAGGTAGAGTTGGCCTCACAGAACATAGCTATTTGTGCTCTTATAAAATTACAAAACTCCGTTTTCCTCAACAGCAATAGTATTTCAACCATATTACCAAGGGTGAATGATGTGAGAGAAGTCTTGCTGTGTACCTAGCCTTCATGATCCTACTCTCTAGATGGGCTGAAGCTAAAGAAAAATCTATTCGAGAGTATGAGTCATTCTACCTTGAGTAGAAGGAATAATCCCTCTCCCTTGAATGTTTCTGCCTCCATATATCAATCAAATTCAGCTCCTTCATACCCTCATTGGTTGCTCTTGCCACCTTTGTTTTTGTTATTTTCTTTGTTGACATATCCAAGACAGGATCCAGACAAAAATTAAAGTCTCCCCCAACCAAAATGTTCTCCCTTTCCTCTGCCAATCTCAGGAAAACATTCTGCATAAATTTTTCATCATCGAAGTTGGGAGTGTATACATTTACTAAGGTCCAGGATTTCGAGTATATCTTGTAGTGCACCAATATAAATCTTCCTGCTTTATCTGTAGTCACACCCTCCACTCTCACCAGAACACTCTTCCCTACCAAGATTGCAACCCCCCCCCACCTCGCCTTTGAACTGAACGAGGAGGCTATTAATTGGCCCACCCACCCTCTTTTTAACTTTTTATGGTCTTGTTCAGTCAAGTGGGTTTCCTGGAGGAAGGCCAGGTCTGCACCCATTTTCTTAATTTGTGCCAAGTCTCTTTTCTCTTAACAATACTGTTTATACCATTAACATTAAAGCTAACACACTTTATGCTCTTAGCCATCACCCCTAGGGTAGTCATATGGTCGTCCTTCCACATCTTCGCCACCCCAAATTCCCTGCCAACCCACCGATCATCCTCGGCCAATTGCCTCCGACCACCAGGCCCGCCACAAACCCTGGGAGAAAAAAACGAGGACTCAAAAGTTCAACTAAAGAGAAACAAAAAGACACATCATCAATGAAAACTATAATGAAACAACCAGTTAACCCCAAACATCCTGCCCATATTCCATCCTTCGCCCTCCCTTCCCTCCTTTGGTGACCATTACCCTTAATTTGTCATCATCCCTCTCAATATAATAGGTCATGAGCTTCACACTCATACTCCTCTCTCTTTGAGCACCCCAGATCTCATTTTTTTCCTTTTATCTACCCTTGTCATTACGTATATTTACTTTTTTCATTTTTTTCTCCTCTTTCCATGAACACGATAACAACATGTAATTGCGCCAAAATACTGTTACTATTTACAACAGCTTCTTAGTTTTCCATAGTTTATTCCCCATTTTTACCATTACCTTTCTTTTCTCCCCAAGGCCGGTAACCCCTCAGCGAATTGTCAAGCCTTTCCCAGCTCAGATGAAACCTTTCTGCCCCCCACTTAGCATTACTATTTTCAGGATGGCTGGGTACCACAACGCACATTCATAACCTTTTTGCTTTACCAGCCTTTTCACTAGTTCAGACTCTTTCCTTGACTAAAAATATTGGACTAATATAAGGGTTTAAAAAAGACTTTACCCCCCCCCCCCCACCTCAATTTCCATCAGGCTCGCACTGGTTGCCGCTGCTCTTAAAATCTTCTGTTTTGGTAACACAACAACTTTACCAAGATTGAGCGGAGTCTCTTTTCAGGATTTGGTTTTAGAAAGGGGGAAAATCAGTGGGCCTTCTCTACCTTCTACTTTTTCACCCAGCACATCCCTGCCCAGTATTTCAGGGATCCAGGTCTGGAAGAAATTAACTGGATTTCTCCCTTCATTATCCTCAACTATCTTTATGTTGTTTCTATGGCTGAAGTTTTCCAGGATGCCTAAATTGGTCCAGATGCACTCCCTCTCTCTCATCAGGACTTCTAATTTCTCCTCTACTCTATTTATTTTGTCGTCATTAGCACCCACTCTGTCCTCAGCTTTTTTTTCATTCTCCCTATTAAACCAGAGAGGGCATCTTATACTTTATCTATCTTTTCTCCCATAGCCTGGGTTCTATTATACATTGCCTTAAAATAGCCCATCTTCCATGAGGCCCAATGTCTCCATTATATCCTTCAGTGAGGGCTCCAATTCCCACTCCCACCACCCCCCCCCCCCCCGCCCCGTGTCCCAGGTGAGTCTCTTCCAGGCCTCCTGGCCTCAGGGAGTTTTCCTCGCCTACCGTTGCTGCTAAACCCGTCGCAATCCTTCTCGACCTCATCGCTCAAGCTCCATGGTCCTCTGCTCTTGTCGGGTCATGACCTCGCATTGTAACCGTGCATCCCGGCCCCTTTGCCTCGCGACAACATACTCGCTGTCCATGGCTTGAGAGTCACGACCAGCATGAACTCTCCCGCCCCGATGATCCTGTTCCTCCATTTCCCGATCACTGCTCTCATCGATGGCTTGGGAGTCTATCAGCCCAGAAATCTCATTCCTCCGCTTCCCGACCACTGTTCTTGCCATCTGTGGCCTGGGAGCTGCACACAGCGCAAGCACCCCAGCCCTGGCGATCCCGCTCCTCCGCTACACATCTGTTGCTCATGTCATCAGGAGCCCGAGAGTCGTGCAGAGTGCAGACTCTCCCGACCAGGTGATCCCGCTGTGGAAGAGGGGGGTCTCAAGCCTCTCCCCCTTTCCAGAATCTCTCACCGGGCTCCCATCGACCAGAGGATGCTTCAAGGCAACGCCGCTTCCTTGGCCATGGCTCTCCTGTCGGGCGGGCTTCTGTAGCCGAGAGACAGCTTCACTAGCGGGCATCGGGGTGGCCCCGCCATTTTCAAAATCGCGAGAAACTTCAAATTGCTCCGGGAATCTCGATGCCGTCTCTTTACCATTTCTGCCTGTTAATTTTGTGTTTTTTTTGTCATTATTGCTGATCCTGGTATTTTCCCTAAGCAAAGAGAGCTAAGTACTTCTTTTTCCCTAATTTCTGCAAAATGAAATCTGGTTAATTTTCAATAGAGAGCTTATTACTTCTGCTTACATTTAATATATTGAACAAAATAATACACAAGTCGCCTTCCATGCTAAGTTAATTATTGTGTTCGAGTTATCATTTTTTCGACAAAAGATCTTCCTTCACTGCAAAAATGTTACTTTCTTCTGAGATTCTTCTTACTTAAAACTTTGCAATTATTTTCAGAGACTTAAATAATATTCTTTTTTGACAATTAATAAAATAGATTAAATATTTTCAAGTAAAGGTCACAATTTTTAAGGCATCTTTCAAAATATTTTGAACAGCAAAATTTTTCTGAGAAATCAAGTTTTTATGTAGTGCATATCTCTATCTTGTGTTATACCATGAGCAACAAAGGTGCAAGCAGTCAACCAAATGAATGGCATTTACATACAGGTATAACATGGTTTTGAAAAGCACAGGTTTTGTCATAATGTGGTTTGAAATTTCTGACCTGCAGTTTTAAATTTTCAATGTTAAAGTTTTATTGTTGTTGTATTTAAACAACTTCATATTTCTTTGCAAGACTCGAGTTTAAAATATTTGAAATATAGACACTAAGCTGTGAATAGACAGAATTAAGTGGCTATGTTGAAAGTTATTGCTGACCTCGCTGTTATTGGGCTCCCTGTACTATCCCATAGCATGCTGCCTTACACCGATGGGAACCTGTTTTTTTCTATCTCTGCTCTGATACGGCAGACTGGCGAGTTTCCAAACCACTGAACAATGCCAATTTGTATGGAGGGGAACCCCTGGGTCAGGGTTAGACCAGCGAGTTTCCAAACCACTGAACCGCACCAGTTTGTATGGGCGCTGAGCTGTGGAATAGAGAGAGTTAAGTGGCTGTGTTGAAAGTTATTCTGTCCCCGTTGTTACAGGCCCAGAGGATCCCAAAACCCAGCAGCAAAAGAAATTCACCAAGACAAATAGTTACTTAAATAAGTCATTTTTAATTTTCTTTAAACATAAAACAGGATAAAACTTTAACTTATTACTATTAACTTAACCCCCCTCTAATTTTAAGCACATGAGTATGTCATGTGTATAAGTTCAGAAAGGTTCTTTGATTCAGTCCAATCTCACTTCTCACTCCTCACTGGTATCATGCAATCCTTACACTGTGCACAGAATTTAACACTGTTGAATCTTCGCCAGGCTTTGGTGCTTGAAAGGTAAATCGTTACCATTCAGGAAGGTTCTTGTTGGTGTTCAGAGAGATGTGTTGCTTGTTGGACACAAACTGATTCCTTCCGATCAGCCACTTCAGTGTCTTCCCGAAGAAACTTGCCCCATCAGGGGTTTCCAGATGATAACCTCTTTCTTTCAGGTCATCACAGAGTTCCTTTCTGTTTTCCCTTATCTCAGGTGAAACACAACACAGCCAGCCATCTCCTCTTGAATGGACCACAAGGGCTTTGAATAGGGTGAAGTCATAACTCACAACCATCTTCCAAAATGTTTTTTTTCCACAAGCGTACCAGCTTGTCATGTTCCAGTCCCAGCTTCTGCTGCTGAATTTTAGAAATGTATTCTCTCTCACACACAAGAGAAAACCACATGATCCTCTTAGAACAGCAAAATGCATTCAGACAGACTGCAACACCAGGCCCAAACTTCTGAGTTCATTCATCTGTTGCTTTACAAAACAATAACCCATTACTCCAATTGTGAAGTCTCTATAGGCATGCTTCAAAGTTTTTGCAAAGGCACTCAGAGCTTGGACTGTCTGGCTTGAGCCAAGCTCTGGCATTTTAAATGAGATCTGTGTTGTCAAGCGTTTGAGACCGATACTAAAACCCCACCCCCCCCACAAATTATCTCCCAAAAACATATCGATACATAATATAAAATGTAACAATCTGTCACACCACCGTGCTGGGTCCCTATCCCACACTTTACACTGATGGGAATCTTTATTTTGTCTCTGCTCTGACGCGGCAGAGCTGCAAGTTTCCAAACCACTGAACGATGCCAGTTTGTATGGAGGGGAACCTCTGGGTTAGGGGTAAACTACATTTGACAAATATTTTCTTAAATAAATGATGTTCACTTATTCCCAATAAAGATCAATTTTATATATTCCGTTTATAGCATTCAAATGTATTAAAGTGCACTGTAATAATGCTTTGAACGGTGCGGTTTTCCATAGCACTGAAATTGCTTGGAACGCATTAACCGTGTTATACAGGGTATGCCTGTATATGCATTGAGGTCACAAAATGGACAGTTCTTGCTCATTTACTTCATTGCTCTGTATCTTCCTGAAGCCTCTTTGCAGCCTCCTCTCAGCCCACACAGCACAGCAGTCAATTTGGATATTTACTATTGATGCCAACTGATGTCACTTGAACTAATCTATTATTCCCTCTTCTCCTTCTGGAACTTTCTTAACTAACGGGGTTACTCTTGCTACCTTCCAATTTGTGGGAACTAAGCTAGAAAATAAGTTTTGAAAGATGACAAGCAGTGCACTCATCATCTCCAGTCACTCAGTCAAAACCTTATAATGCAGATCATCACGTTTTAGCAATTTATTGTCTTCCAGATTCACTAATTTCTCCCAGACTAATTTTTTTACCCATACTAATTCCATCAAATTTCTCATTCACACCAGAATTATAAATCTCCACTATTTCTCTGAAGCCAAACACAAAATATTTGTTTACGTGCTATTTTCTTATTATGCTGTTTCATTTTTCCTGTCTCACTCAATTTATACTAATAAAAAAAAAGCACGTTCTTGATATTGACTGATGGCCCTTGAAAAATTTTCTGATCCCTCTTTTTGCAGGTTGATGATGCGTGTACCTCATTTGTTCACTTTTATTACCACAAAACATACTCAGTGGTATGAACAAGCACTCATTCACGGTAATCAGTTGTTTTTTGACCATCTCTCAATGTTCAATTATAGTTTTATCTCTGAGCAAGTTTGCAAACTGACAATGGCATAAAGTCTGTTTTACTTAAATTACAACCTCAAGGGCTGTTTTATTCCTCCCTTTCAAACAGAACGTGAAACTACAATTCTAGTACAGATGAATTTAAACAATTGTCCAATGCATGGCTGGAATGTTGAGTAAATTGACTTTGGGCAAAATAAATCTCATACATTTTTTCTCATTTTCCAGCATACCAAATGCCTTCTAGAAACTTGCGTTTTTTTTAAAGGCACAAGCTGATTTGATCATCCCAATTTATATGCATCCTTAAAAGGAACTTGCACTTTGCTCCATGTTCATCATGTTTGCATCTTGTCCTTTCACAGTTTCTACAGACAACCGTTATAGGTTTTTCTTTCTTAATTGTACTCATGACATTTCCACTGGCTGCTTATTCCTTGATGTATCTATTCTCCCCCCTTAATATGAACATTGCAATTTCATCTTTAGCCACCAAGGTTATTCATTCTCTTTTCTCAGTCCTCCAGTCTTACATTCCCAAATTCATATCTTCCATGAAAACTATCAGGACCATGTTACCATCAGGAGAAAGATATTTAATGCAGGCAATCTTGAGATCTGTAAGGAGTCATGGTTGAAGAGGTTCCTCATCAAGGAAGCCACAGATGAACTACGCCATCTCCTGGAACAAGACCCACAGCTTAACCAATACCAGCACTGTACTTCTGGTCTCAGCAGAAACAGACACATATGCCCAATTTTCTCCTGCCTCAGATTCCTTACAAGCAATGGGAGCATTGATAAAAATTTAATGAATAGACTGGTTTAAGGATGAATACTAAACCACCATTATTCAAAATATCACCAAAAGCAAATAAATCCAAACCACAATGAACATCCCTTGGCATTCATCAACAGAAAGGGGATATTTGTTCAATAATTCAATGATCAAACACTAACAGATTCTGTGCATGGAAGTGGACACTTAGAATTTCCATATCTAGAATTTATAGTTTCTTCCATTTATTTCAGGACCCTTCCTTACAATAGTAATTACAAGTATAAATCTCCATTCTCCTCAGCAAAAGTATTTGTATATACTGATGTAACTGACATGAATCTTGCACAATCTTTGACTTGGACCTATCTAAGAGATTGATTAGAAGAGTAACAGCCCAATTGGGTACAAGTAAAAACAGGACTGTCTCAGTGGCAGGAAGTACATGCTAACAATCAGTGGGTGTTTTAGTGATTAGGTTATTTACAATGAGATTTTGCAGGGGTTAGTTCAAGATAGACTTTTTTTAGCGCTAGAACAACAATTTAGATTAAAATGTACAAACTACAATTAACAAGTTTGCAGATGAAACAAAATCTGGTCATATGAACAAGAAGTTATAAAGTGTGTCAGTACATCAGTTAGTTGGGCAGGGAAGCAGTACATTGAATTTAGTCTGGAACAGTCTAAGGTAATTTATTTGTGATCTGAACACAAGAAAGTACAGAAAGAATGGAATGATAGTGAGATGTTTGGAGAAAGTGAAGCAGAATGAAATGCATGTTGGCAAATCATAAAAGGTAACTGGACAAGTACACAAGGCAGCCAACAGAGTTATTTCCTCAATAGCTGAAACATGAAATACAGAGAACGAAGGTCATATTCAAATTGCACAGAACAATAATTAGGCCAAAAGTGGAATAACCTACAAATTTCTGGTCACATTACAGTAAAGATACAATGGCAGAGGCTTGAGAGGAGATTGATTTTTTTAAAAACTTTATTTATTTATTCAAAATACAGATAATAAGTAACATATATAACAATAAACAAAGCATCAATGTTATATTTTATATATATTTTAAAAAAAGAAAGAAAAAAAAGGAAAGAAACCCCCCACCCCCCTCTTTCAGCCAACTCTACTAAGGAGAGCCATAAAGAAAAAAATAAAGTTACATATTAAAATCTAGTCAATATAAATCAAAATGTAAATATTCTGAATATACAACCACCTATTAATTAAAAAAAACTATAATTATCCACAAAACATATGTAATTTTTTCCATTATTAAACAATATTTCATCTCATTATGCCAAAAGTCTCAAATTTAATAATTTCAGGTAAAATCATATCTCTACCGAACACATATTTTACCAAAGATCGAACTTGATAAAAAGATACGCTTACGCTTAATCGGACTGTTTAAACCCCAAACATTAAAAGTAGCAAACTTCAACTTCGACATATCCACTAATATTACTAAAAACTTTTCTTTTCTTTGGCTTGGCTTCGCGGACGAAGATTTATGGAGGGGGTAAAAGTCCACATCAGCTGCAGGCTCGATTATGGCTGGCAAGTCCGATGCGGGACAGGCAGAAACTAATAATATCAATATATAACATCTCAGATCAACGTAAATAGGCCCTCCAATAGGAGAAAAAGAAACCACAAATTAAAGTCTAAATAAAATGAAAATAATTTTAAAAAAATAAAAAGAAAAAAAAACAAATAAAAACCTACCGAAAGGTAGTAATCCCTAAACAAAAGTTGGGTGTGGATCACCCACCAGTGGCTGATGACTAGTAGAACATAGAGCAAATTTCTCCCTCCCCAGCCAAACAAAGAATAACAACAAGATATCATAATGACATAAAAAGAAAATAAAAATAAAAAAGTTCTTCTATTCATCCATGAAATTCCAGACTCGGCGACCCCGTTTCAAGGAAACGGACTCTTTCCATTCCCATTTCTGCCGTTTCTTCCATTTCCAGAACAACCAGATTTTTCTTTAGGAGACAATGGTGGGCTACGTCTTTGTCCTCTTACATTTGGCAACGAGTCTTACATTTGGCAACGTCTTTGTCCTCTTACATTTGGCAACGAGTCAGCAAAACTCATTGCTTCACATTCATTCTCAAAAACCCGAGATTGAAAGTCTCCACAAAGCACCTTCAACACTGCCGGATAGCGAAAAGTAGACTTATAACGTTTATGCCACAAAACTTCTTTAACTGGATTAAATCAACGCCGACTCTGAATAACCTCTTGACTCAAATTAGGATAGAAAAAAACTCTACTATTCTGAATCATTAACGGAGCTTGTCGTTGTCTCGCGTTTTGCACTGCTAAACGAAGTATCGTTTCTCTGTCCAAATAATTCAGACATCGGATTATCACGGGTCTCGGTGGTTGACCAGGCAGAGGTCTTCTTCTTAAGGCTCTATGAGCTCTTTCCAATACCAGACCTCCAGAGAAAAATTCCTGCCCCAGTATTTGTGGAATCTATTCGGTAAAAAAACGAAGAGGATCTTGTTCTTCCATACCTTCTGGCAAACCAACAATCTTCACATTATTCCTTCTACTTTGATTCTCCAAATAATCTACTTTCCTCTCTAACTCCCTCTCACGTTCTCTTAATTCTTTAACGGATTCTTCCACCTCCAACACTTTTTCTGTATTAGAAGCCATTTGTTGATGACATTCCAAAAAAGCAGCCTGCTTCCACACGTATTTTATCTGTATCCAGTTCCAAACTGAGCCTCTGAGACATTTCATTCAGCATAGGCTGAATGATAAGGCTTAGCTGTTTACATTGTAATTCAGAAAAGCTCAGCCCTGCTTTCTCTAACGTAGTGGCAGAACCAGGTAACTGCAGCTCCTGCTGCATCTCAACAACAGGCAGTTGAACAGTTTTACTGCAGGTCTGGACTCCCAGCGACGGCACCCCGACTTCCTCAGGGGGCCGACGCTGTTCTCCCCCGCAACCCGTTGTTGCTTCAAAAACTCACAAAAAAGACCAAAATATTCAGATTGGAGTATATCCTGGGGTATTTCAAGCAAAGGAGTCGTCTTCTCGCGTGCCCCCTCCGTTAAAGTCGGCAGCCTTCCTCCTGAGAACGGGTAATTCCAGCGATGTCCTTCTCCTGGTGAGTAGTAGTCATTTTTTCAGCCCCCACAGGCAATCTCTGTGGTTTAGGCTTGAAAGAAAGCAAACCTGAAGTTGTAGCAGACTGTTTAGGCTCTAAATCTTCAACACTCCGAAAATGTAGTTTCTTCTGTACTTGAGGTTTAATCTTTTTACCATTAATAGCCATAACAATTCCTTGATACTTTAAACTAAGGTTTAAAAAATTTAAACCTGTAAACAAAGAGTTAAAAACGGGTTCTTAAAAGTCTGGCCAGAGAGGTCGAGATTACACGTCTAGACTGTACGCCATCTTGCCACGCCCCCCTCTTGAGAGGAGATTGATGAGGATAAAGTCCCCTCCTATCAGTATATCCCCCTGCATATCTGCCATCTTCAAAAAGATATCTTGCATAAATTTTTGATCCTCTTCATTAGGTGCATATACATTAAGCAAATTTGAAAATTCTGAATATATCTGACACTTTACCATAACATACCTCCCTGCTGGATCTATTATTTCCTCCTCTATTTTGATTGATACATTTTTATTGATTAATATAGCTACTCCTCTGGCTTTTGAATTATATGATGCCACTGTTACATGTCCTATCCAATCTCTCTTTAAATTCTTGTGTTCCATTTCAGTTAGATGTGTTTCCTGCACGAATGCGATATCACTTTTTTCTTTCTTCAGTAAATTTAACAGCCTCTTCCTTTTGATTTGGTTATGTATTAAAACTGGAAAAAAGACTAGCAGAAAGAGCAAAGTAACCAAATTTATGGTTAAATCGATGCAGGAAATGCAACTTTTGGATATATGGAGGAGACAACATGGTTGTCAAAATCAAATTATAAGGAAAGCTTAGCTAGGCTGCTCTTGCTTTCTTTACAAGAGACAGCTTGAGAGAATGTGTACACAATTCTAAAAAGGCAGGATATTATGAACAGAAAAAGGATTTTTCTATTAGCAGAGTTTCATTAACCACAGGGGATAAATTTAAAATGATACTTTGAAGTATTAGGGAGGAGTTGAGCATAATTTATTTGAGTGCAAATATGAGCAGGGATATGGCAGATGGAGCTTAATCTGAGTGAGGTGTTGATGCATTTTGGGAGGTCACATGTAATGAGTAACTATACAGTTAAAGGCAAGACTCTTAAAAGGCATCATTGTGCAGTGAATCTGGAGGCTCAGTTCCATAGATCCAAAGTGGTCACACAAATGGATAGGACTATAGTATTCTGTCTTCATTGGGTGGGCATTGAGTATAAAATAAGTAAGTGATATTGCAGCTATATAAAACTTTGGTATAGCCACACTTAGAATACTGTTTGCAATTCATAGAAATTACTTGGAGGCTTTGGAAAGGATACAGAAGAGACTAACCAAAATGCTGCCTGGATTACTGGATATGAGCTTTGGGAAAAGGTTGGACAAACTTGGGCTCTTTTCTCTGGAGTTATAGGCTGAGATGTGACCTGATACAAGCTTATAAATTTATGAGAGGTGTTGATAGGGTAGACAATCAGAATCTTCCTTGCCGGGGTAAATATATCAGTTATTAGAGGACCTGTGATTAAGAAGGGGGGGGGGGGGGGGCAGGGGGAATGGTTGAAAGTGATGTGCAAGACCACTTAAACCAGTTTATTCACTGAATTCTTACACAGAGAGTGTAAAATGTCTGAAATGGGCTGCCAGAAGTAGTGTTGGAAGCAGATATAATAGTCGCATTTAAAAGGTTTGCATGAATATACATGAAATAGAAGGATGTACATCATGTGCAGACAGGCAATTTTTAGCATAAATTGGGCATCATGTTCATTGCAGACATTATGGGCCCTATGGCCTGTTCCTGTGTAGGACTGTCCATGTAAAATTACCACATATGGAACTTACAACCTGAAAAGGTAGTAGCAATAAACACTTGCTACAGTTATCTGCTTTCACACTGAGATCCTAGTAAATTGGAATGTCAATGAACCATGTTTAAAGCTAGGTCGGGTCAGATTGAACCAAGAAAAGCTGGTTCAGAGTGATATTTACACTGGAGCTGATGAAAAACACATCAGCTCTGATACTATCTACCTTGGCAGTTAAATACCAGGAGGAAAATGACCACTCATACGATATTTGTCGTGTTCACACAGATAAATGAAATGGTAAAAAGGTGATTAAATACCAGCTTTCAGGGGCAGTGTGAAAGCACCTATATAATTCTATCAATCACATGTGAGAAGTAAGGGTCACATCAAGAATATATTCATCAAGTTGTGGTTGCCCGGCAAGGGACAAGGGGCAACTCAGAGAGGGGGGGGGGCATTTGGGGTTAAGGGAATTTTAGATGTGGTAATAGTGGAAATATTTTATGTTTTAGAAATGTTGTCTTACAGTTTGTTCAAAAAAAGAAAACAGAAATGGAGAAGGAGGAAAGGTGGTGATGAGGAAGTGGAAATGAGAGGTATGAAATGGCCATGTTGAACTATATGACTATAAATATTAACGGAATACATAACCAAATCAAAAGGAAGAGGCTGTTAAATTTACTGAAGAAAGAAAAATTTGATATAGCATTCGTGCAGGAAACACATCTAACTGAAATGGAACACAAGAAATTAAAGAGAGATTGGATAGGACATGCAACAGCAACATCATATAATTCAAAAGCCAGAGGAGTAGCTATATTAATCAATAAAAATGTACCAATCAAAATAGAGGAGGAAATAATAGATCCAGCAGGGAGGTATGTTATGGTAAAGTGTCAGATATATTCAGAATTTTCAAATTTGCTTAACGTATATTCACCTAATGAAGAGGATCAAAAATTTATGCAAGATATCTTTTTGAAGATGGCAGATATGCAGGGGGATATACTGATAGGAGGGGACTTTAACCTTAATTTGGACGCAAAGATGGATAAAACTGGAAAAAAGACTAGCAGAAAGAGCAAAGTAACCAAATTTATGGTTAAATCGATGCAGGAAATGCAACTTTTGGATATATGGAGGAGACAACACCCAAAGGAGAAGGAATACTCATATTATTTGAGTAGACATAAAACATACTCAAGGATAGACCTATTCCTGTTGTCAGCCCACATCCAAGGGAGAGTTAGGAAAACGGAATATAAAGCTAGATTGTTATCGGATCATTCACCCCTGTTATTGGCAATAGAGCTGGAGGACATCCCACCAAGAACATAAAGATGGAGATTAAACTCCACGCTACTTAAAAGACAGGATTTTAGAGAATTCATTGAGCGACAAATTAAAATATACTTTGAAATAAATACGGAATCAGTGAAAGATAAGTTTAGACTATGGGATGCAATGAAAGCGTTCATCAGAGGGCAGATAATAAGTTATGAAACTAAGATGAAGAAGGACTACAATCGGGAAATAGAACAGCTGGAAAGGGAAATAGCAAGTACAGAAAAAGAATTAGCAATAAGGGAGATACAACAAAAAGAGAATTGGCAGACAAAAAAATAAAATATGAAACACTACAAACATAATGAAGACAAAACAGAAGTATTATGAGCTAGAAGAAAAAACTCACAAAATACTAGCTTGGTAGCTTAAGACAGAAAAAACTAAAAGAACGGTATTGGGATCAAGGAAAAAGGACAAACATTACATATAACCCAACGGAGATCAATGAAAACTTCAAGGAATTCTACGAGCAATTATATTGAACTGAGAACGAAGGGAAAGAAGTCAAAATAGATGAGTTTCTAGCTAAAACTGAATTACCAAAATCACAAGAAGAGGAGCAAAACAAATTAATAAAATCATTTGAAATAGAGGAAATACAGGATATATTAAAAAAACTACCGAACAATAAAACGCCAGGAGAGGACGGACTCCCAATAGAATTCTATAAAACATTTAAAGACTTATTAATTCCTCCTCTCCTGGAAGTAATGAACCAGATTAAAGAAACACAAAACATGCCAGATTCATGCAAAACAGCAATAATTACAGTAATACCAAAGACGGGGAAAGATCCACTAACACCAGCATCGTCTAGACCAATATCTCTACTCAACACAGACTGTAAGATAATAGCAAAACTATTAGCAAACAGATTGGCTGACTGTGTACCAAAAATAGTAAAACTAGATCAAACTGGATTTATTAAGAAAAGACGAACAACGGACAATATCTGTAAGTTCATCAACTTAATCTATGCAGTACAAGGAAACAAGACGCCAACAGTGGCGGTTGCCTTAGACGCAGAGAAGCCTTTGACAGAGTAGAATGGAATTATTTATTCAAAGTACTACAGAGGTTCAACCTACCAGAGAAATATATTAATTGGATTAAAGCATTATATCAGGGACCATTGGCGAAGGTGACAGTAAATGGATATATTTCAAACCAATTTAAATTAAGCAGATCAACTAGGCAGGGATGTCCACTATCTCCCTCACTGTTCGCGTTAGCTATAGAACCATTGGCAGAACTGATAAGAACAGAAAATAAAATAAGAGGGATAAAAATAAAAGAGAAGGAATATAAAATCAGTTTATTTGCAGATGATGTCATAGTATACTTAACAGAACCAGAATTATCAATAAAAGAATTACATAAGAAATTGAAGGAATATGGAGAAGTATCAGGGTACAAGATCAACGCAAATAAAAGTGAAGCGATGCCAATGAATAATGCGGATTTCACAAAGTTTAAGAAAGAATCACCATATAGATGGCAAACACAAGCAATACGATACCTAGATATTCAACAAGATAATAATCTAGGCCATCTATACAAATTCAATTAACAGCCATTAATGAAGAAATTACAAGATGATTTAGAACATTGGAAAGATTTACCACTAACACTGATAGGAAGGGTATATTGCATTAAAGTGAATATCTTCCCAAGGATACAATACCTATTTCAATCGTTACCAATTCACCTAACAGAGAAAATTCTTCAAGGAGCTAAAGAAAATAATAAGGAAATTCTTATGGAAAGGGGGAAAACCGAGGATAGCACTAGATAAATTAACAGATTGGTACAAACAAGGGGGCTTACAGCTACTAAACTTTAAGAATTATTATAAAGCAGCACAATTAAGATACCTATCAGATTTTTATCAAACAAGGAAAAAACCAGATTGGACCAGATTAGAGCTAGATAAAATAGGGGAGAAGGTACCTGAACATATACTATATAAGTGGGATGAAAAGCTGGTGTAACATGGGAATTCACCTGTACTGCTTAACATTTGGAAGAAGATTCACGTAGAAAGGAAAAAAAACAAATGATCAACTACCAAAATTAATATTGACGCAAAATCAACTAATCCCCTTCACAACAGATAACCTTTCCTTTAGAGAATGGGAGAGAAAAGGGATCAAAAGAATAGAAAATTGTTTTTCGGGAAATAAATTATTATCTTTTGAACAAATGAAGTGCAAATATGGTATAACTCAGGGTACAACGTTTGCATACCACCAACTGAAAACCTACTTGAAGGACAAATTGGGAAGCAGGCTGATGTTACCAGAAGGAAGTAGTTTTGAATATGTGATTACAGACACAATGATAATTAAAAGATTTATAACAAACATGTACATCAAACTGCAAGACAAAGAGAATGAGGAAATAAGCTGTAAACCCAAACAAAAGTGGGAACAAGATCTAAACATAAAGATAAAGAATGAAACATGGGAAAAGCTATGCTCCGAAACTATGAGAAATACAATAAACACGAAGTTATGCATGATACAATATAATTGGTTATACAGGCTATACACCACGCCCCAAAAGTTAAATAAATGGGACCCAACAGTATCAGATAGATGTTTTTGCTGTAAGGAGGAAACGGGAACAACAATACATGCAATTTGGGCATGAAATTGGAAAAGTTTTGGGAAGATTTAAATCAGGTATTAAATAAAATCACAAAAAGCAACATACCAAAAAATCCAGAGATCTTTCTTCTAAGTATTTTAAGAAGTAAAGAACTTTGCCTCGATTTGGATGGAGCACAAAAAAAGATTTATTATGATAGCCTTAGCTGTAGCAAAAAAATGTATAATGTTAACCTGGAAATCAGATGAGAGCCTGAGAATACAGCAATGGTACATAGAAATGAATAAATGTATTCCATTGGAAAAAATAACATATAATTTAAGAAATAACATCACAGTATTCAAACAAATTTGGGAACCGTACATGGAACACAACAGAGAAGTCCTACCACTGACCTCCACCCCCTAAAATGACAGAAGGAGAAGAAGACGAAATGAACTGACCCAGTGTGTTACAGTAGATGACACAATTTTCTTGTTGTTTATTTTTAATGTGTGATGACATTGTTTAATGTATTGTATATGTTGAACGTTTAGTGGGTGGGGAGAGGGGTGGAAAGGAGGGAGGGAAGGGAGGGGAGAAAAAGGGGAAAAAATTTCACTGTATATATTCAAGAGGGAAATGTTTGTGTGTATTTTGGTCAGTATAGTTCATAGTGTGAAAAATAAAAAAAAATAAAAAAAAAGAATATATTCATCATTCTGAAATATAGGATCCATACTCAGAAGAACAGAAATGCAACATAACAGCCTGGAATTCACAATTATATTGATGGTGACTCAGCCAGTAGTTAAAATAACTTTGTGAAAATCTGATAGCAACTGGTGGCCTTGGTAAATGCACAATTAAAAGTGTAAATCTGATACCTGCTGTCAGTGATACTCTATTCCTTCAGAGGGTGAACTGCTACAGATTATGTAAATATAAATTACTTTAGCAATTTCAGGTGAATTTGTTTTTTTTTGTAAAAACCACACAACTAACTGTAAAAGACTTGGAAATACGAAGCCTCTGAGTGCATAACTGAGTTTTAGCAACCTTCCAAATTATAATTACTGCTTAACAAGCTCTTTAGACCTGAACATCTGATTTAATATAATGGAGTTTCATTCCTTCAGAGCAGCATCTAAAAATTGAATGGTTTTCAATTTCTTTTCATTTACATTATTTCAGCTTTCACTTTCATCCCTTGAGCATAGAACATTACAAGTAGCAAGAAGAGGCCATTCAATTCCTACTCCACTATTCAAAACCACAGATTCAGAATACATTCAGTGATTGAGATTCTCTCATTAGGTAGGGATAATTCCCTAGATTTGCTACTCCCATCTCAGTTCAAAAGGAAGATTATATTTTCTGATTCCAGATACCTTAATCAAGGAAGGTATCATTGAAATAAAAAGCTGCCATGCTGGAAATAAAAATGAAAAAACATAGAAACGATCAGTACAGCATCTGCGGCAAGAGAAACAGAATCAATGTTTTAGGTTAATGACAATTCACTATATTTCCAGCAATTCAAGGAAAGTTATCTATCCTTTCAAGCACTATAAAAATCTGTGCAGTTCAAAGAGTTTAGTTCAAATTCATCCCATTCTTCAAAACTCAGGAATGCATAGGCCCAATTTACCTAATCCCTCCTGAGAAAAATCACCACTCCCCTTCCACTGCATTCTCCTCGACCCATTCCCAGAAATCATTCTGGTGTAGCTTCGGTGCACTCTGAGCAAGGACATCTTTTCTTTACTAGAGAAACAAGGCTGAGCGTTATTGCAGTAAAACACCCTAATTTTACCAGGTGTAGAAGTTCTTGCTTTATACTTGGTCTGCTGGTTGTCAGAATTCTTCAATCTGATTGGGTGTTCAGTCGATTTGATGACCTTCCTGTTCCAGTGGCACAGATCCTGTTCCATGGGACAATATTGTATCTCAGGGAAAATGAGAAATCAATACCACAGAATACACTGAAGTTTTGCAAATGGATTTCAGAGGTCAGAGGTAAACATCAACGCTTTAAAACTACAGAATTCAAACCATTGTATCCTGTAGATTTCCACAGTGATGTTTTATTGCATTTTGTAAATTGTAGTAATGGCACAACCAATGTTTGAATTCAAGGAGCCTGAGCAACATACCAAATTTCAGGAGATGATAAATAGGCGAAGCAACATAAATGAAGAAAAAGTGTAACTTGCAACAATCCCTGAATTCACTCTAGCCTTGGGGTTGAATTGGATGTTATTTCCTTCTTCCAGGAGTCGCTCTTTATTATTATTATTTTTAGTTGGAAAATGTTCTTACTTGAAAAATAATTGTAATTGCAATGCATTTGGTGATACATTACATCTTTGTGCATCAGAAATGACAACACATTTTGATATAATCCATTGTTTGTCCCTACATGTTTTGTACCAATCCAAGTGATGATATAGGTTGCAATCTATCTCCTATCATGTCCTGCTCATCCATCACTCTTGCATTTATTAATTTTGTATTGGTTCTAATCAAGCCAAACCTCTATTTTTATGACCTTCACTTCCCTCCCATCAAACTATCTCAAGCTCCTCCAGATTTGTCTTCGAGAATCTTCAAATGTCTTTTCTCGCCCATAGTTGCTTCCAACTGCATAGTGCGAAACATGAAAGTCTGTAGACACTGTGATTGTAGTAAAAACACACCGAAATGCTGGAGGAATTCAGCTGCTCTTTTCAACATCAAAAGAAAAAGATATATTGCCAACTTTTCAGGAAAGGAATAGGCCAGAAGCAGGAAATCTCAGAATGTCTCAAAATTCAGATAATGCTGGTTGGGGGAGGAATCCAGACCAACAAAAGGTGTTAGTTGGATATGATAAGGGTCAAGGTAAGAATTTATTATGTTTGTGTGAAAGGAGATGAAATGGAGAGACAGAGCTGGGGAAGGCAAAGAGGGAAGAAGGAGGGTTTAAACAAAATTCAGAGAAGTCGATATTAATGCTATCTGATTGGAGGGTGCCCAGATGGAGATACCAAGGTCCCTAAACTTCAATGTTTCTCCACAACTATCCATCTGAAAATCCCCTTTTTGGCTCAGTGCCAGTTATATCTATTTATGTACATTTCACTTCCTCCTTCCTCTGATTTTGTCAGAAAGACTTCTGGGCATTTTCATGCGCTAACAATATTTTCATCAATGTCCTACAAATAAAATTGTCCTCTTCTTCTCCTCCACCACTGTCCAAAATAACTACTTTCAGGTCATCAATTTAATTTAAAGATACTGTATGGTAACAGGCTTCTTCCAACTCTGGACCCCGCACCACCCAAATACAGCCATGTGATCAACTAACCTAACAACCTGTAAGTCTTTTGAACATAGGAGGAAACTGCAGCACCCAGATGAAACCCACGTGGATATGGGGAAACATACAAACTCCTTATAGAGAATGGTGAATACAAACCTGGGTCACTGGTGCTATAAAGGCATTGTGCTATCTGCTACTCTCATCGTGCCACCTTTATTTCATGTCATCTCAAAAATTCAATCAAAAACATTGGTAATGTTTGCAGGCCTGACACTATTTCCCTGTTGGTTACATACAGAACTTGGACACACTGACCCAAAGAGTGCTTGCCATGATGCACCCTCAGACAATCATGTTTTCCTACTGCAGCAGGTAATGTAATTACTTATCTTTATCCATTAGTTGGCAGCACCTCAATCCATGCACAGCACCAACCCTATCCCACATCCCCAACCATAATTCCTACATCTGTACATGATAATCATCCTTGCCAGCCTTGACAAGATTTGCATCACTTGCCTCCACCCCAATCTCTCACCATCAATTAATTATGCCAGATTCCCTCTGCTGTTCCATTGATTCTGATTAGCACAATACTTAACCTCAACCACTTCCATGATGTCAGTTTAGATACTGATCTGTTCAAATGGATTATTGTGTCATTTGTGTCTTTACTACCTTTTGATAACCAGGCATGCCAATAAAGAACTGAATATCAACAGTAAAATCTCTTCAATTTGCCACGTCACAGACCAGTAGCAATAGAAATTCATGAAGACAGTGTTATTGTTGTTATTTATTAATATCTACTAATAATAGAAAACATTAGTTAAATTAACCCTAACTATGTGCGTATATACGTGTGTGTGTGTGTGTTTTGACATGCACTTTTAAACTGATGCACAGAAGTAATGTGTTAATCAGAATCAATGGAATGGCAGAGGGATCTGGGACAGACTAAGTGACTGAGCTGCTGAAAACTCACAAATCCATATCGAGTTGCTTCCAGAGAAATATTCTTTCATACGAGTGGTTTCTCCTCTTTTCCTTGCATAGGGGAAATCATGCTTCCAAAACCCAGGCATGAGTCAATCAAAATGATCATTACAATGGTCTCAATCCATTGCAGCTATTCTCCTGCTTCCTTTACCCATATACTGGTCAATCAAAGTGACCTTTCCTTTGTTCAATAATTCCCCTGACTTGGAAGAATCAGCTGAATTGTCCATTTCACACAGAATCATTCCACCTCAGTGTTTATGAGGTGGCTGCTGATCAATAATAAATGTTTCTTTAAGTGTTCCATTCACATGATTCTCTCACCACCTGTGTTCCTGGATAAAGCAACAAATGTTTTTTTTTCTGCCTCCAGTATATCAATTTTTGGTACAGTCTATCCGAGATGTGACTACCTCTTCTCTCTACAGCTGTGAATGTTTGTAGCTGATACTAGCCCTTAAAGTGATACTCACACTAAAAGAAACGGAATCTAGTAACAGGTCCCTCAGCAACCTCTCTCACTGAACATCAACAGGTATCCTTGTGAGAGTTAGTAATATTCACAATTCTTTTCTCTCACCAGCATACTTGTTGGTTTAATTCTTCAGTGGCAAGCCTTGGTTGGCCTGATAACCTGATGAAAGACAATCAAGCTGAAACATTAACTTGGCTTCTCTCTCAACTGATGATGCCTGGCTTCAGTATTTACAGAATTTTCAGTTTCTGTGCTAATTTTTTGTTTTGCGATTTCCTTACTTTCAGAAAAGATAATTTTCACTTTTATGACCTTGAGCAAAAAGCCATTGTTTTTTTTTTAAATTTTTAAAAAAATTTTCACACTGTGAACCATATCAATCAAAATACATACAAACATTTCCCTCTTAAATATACTGTGGCATTTTCTCCCCTTTTCCCCCCCTACCTTCCCTCCCCCTTCCAAACCCATTAAACGTTCAACATATACAATACAATAAAACCACTAAACAATGTCATCACATAATGAAATAAACAAGAAAATTGTGTCATCTACTTTTACACACTGGATCAAGTCATTTTGTCTTCTTCTATCATTTTAGGGGGTGGGGGTCCGCGGTAGGCCCTCTCTGTTATGCTCCATGTACGGTTCCCAAATTTGTTCAAATAATGTGACTTTATTTTTTAAATTATACGTTTTTTTTTCCAATGGAATACATTTATTCATTTCCATGTACCATTGCTGTATTCTCAGGCTCTCTTCTGATTTCCAAGTTGACATTATACATTTTTTTGCTACAGCTAAGGCTATCATAATAAATCTTTTTTGTGCTTCATCCAGTTTGAGGCCTAATTCTTTACTTCTTGCATTACTTAGAAGAAAGATCTCTGGATTTTTTGGTATGTTGTTTTTTGTGATTTTATTTAATACCCGATTTAGATCTTCCCAAAACTTTTCCACTTTCTCACATGCCCAAATTGCATGTACTGTTGTCCCCGTTTCCTTCTTACAGCTAAAACATCTATCTGATAATGTTGGATCCCATTTATTTAACTTTTGGGGTGTGATATATAACCTGTGTAACCAATTAAACTGTATCATAGGTATCCTTGTGTTTATTATATTCTTCATAGTTCCAGAGCATAACTTTTCCCATGTTTCATTTTTTATCTTGATGTTTAAATATTTTTCCCACTTTTGTTTGGGTTTATAGCTTATTTCATCATTTTCCTTCTCTTGCAGCTTGATGTACATGTTCATTATAAATCTTTTTATTATCATTGTTTCTGTAATCACATATTCAAAGCTGCTTCCTTCTGGTAACCTCAGTCTGTTTCCCAATTTATCCTTTAAGTAGGCTTTCAGTTGATGGTATGCAAACATTGTACCATGAGTTATTCCATATTTGTACTTCATTTGTTCAAATGTTAATAAATTATTTTCCAAAAAAAAAATTCTATTCTTTTAATTCCTTTTCTCTCCCATTCTCTAAAGGAAAGGTTATCTATTGTAAAAGGGATTAGCTGATTTGTGTCAATAATAATTCTGGTAGTTGGAAATTGTTTTTTTTCCCTTTCTAAGTGAATCTTCTTCCATATATTGAGTAAATGATGCAGTACTGGTGAGCTTTTATATGAGCAAGAAACCATTGTTAACATAGCTACGAGGCAACTTCAAGATTCGATGACAGAGAAGCGCATCATACGAAATCGAGACTGTCATGATACAATATCCAAGTAAACATCAACCATTGTATAAAAATTAAGAAGGGAAACAATAACCAATTTTTCCCATCAGCAGTTCAGAAGAGTTGACGTGTTATATTTCCAAGCTGGCTACGCTAAGTAACTAACCAATCTTAAATCTAGTGGTTTACAACCACAACACAGACTGCATAGACCCCAACGTACATGGTCATCATTTATTCCACACACATGACAAATTTACACTGATATGTCGGACTGATCTTCACTTTGATAAGGATTTAAAAGCAGGTCATTTGTGTGATTGTTTATATTTTAAAAAGACATAGTCAGTCAATAGTAATATAATCAGGAGATATACCAAATTGTCCTCAACTCAATTCTGCCTGTTTATTCACTCCTTGAAAAAGCAAAATCAGTAATTTCCCCCACAGATAGCACAGGGGTCTTGATAGTTAGGGGAATAGATAGGTGATTCTGCGACCACAAAATAGATGCCAGAATGGTGGGTTGCCTTCTTGGTACTCGGGTCCAGAATGTCTCTGAGCGGTTGCAGAGGCCGTGGTATATATTGATACCAATGTTATAGGCAGGAGTGGAAAAGAAGTCCTGCAAAATAAATTTAGGGAGTTAGGAAAAAGGCTGAAGGACCTCCAAGAAATCTCTGGATTACTCCCAGTGCCAAGAGGTAGGGATGGCCAGATCATGGGAGGAAGATAGCTCAGATAAATGAGTGGCATAGAAAATGGCGCAGCAGGCAGGGTTTCAAATTTTTGGATCACTGGAACCCTTTCTGGGGAAGAAGTGACTTGTATATGTGGGATGGGTTGCACCTGAACTGGAGAGGAACCAATATCCTAGCAGGAGGTTTGCAAATGCTGTTGGATGACGGAGGTTAAACTATATTCACAGGAAGATGGGACATCTGGTAGGGTGATTGTGTTGAAGGAAGGGCAGATATGGCAAAATTGCAGCCCTGGGAATGAGCAGCAATGCAACAAGGACACAAGAGTAAAAAAAAGTAACAAAAACAGAGCTAAAGATTTTGTATTTAAATGCACAGTACAAGAAATAAAGTGGATGACCTTGTAGATTGGCAGAGATGATGTGGCCATCACACAGTCAAGGTTAATGAATAGGTAGATGTCATTGAATACTATATGTCCAAGGATGCAGTGTATCAAAAGGATAGCCAGGTAAGTAGATAGGATGTTGTGGTGCTCTTGGTAAGATATAACATTAAATCATTAGAAAGATGTGATAAAATAACAGAAGATATAGACTTATTGTGCGTTGAGTTAAGAAATTGCAAGGGTAAAAATACACTGTTGGCAGTTACTGTATATACAGACATCCAAACAGTAGATGGGATGGGGACAACAAATTACAACAGAAAATAGAAAAGGTGTGTCAGAAGGGCAATGTTCTGGTAGTCATGGGAGATTTTATCATGCAAATAGATTTGGAAAACCAGGTTGGGACTGGATTTGAAGAGAGAAAATTTGTAGAATGCCTACGAGATGGCTTTTTAGAGCAGGGTGTTGAGCCCGTGAAGATTGTACAGGATTAGGAGTTGTGTAATGTACCAGAGGTGATTAGTGATCTTAGAGTAAAGGAACAATGGGGATGGGGGGAATAGGGAGGCAGTGATCACAATATGATCAAGTTCAATTTGATATTTAACAAGCAGAAATGAAGGTCAGGTATGTCAGTATTTCAGTGGAGTAAAGGGAATGAAAATAACACGAGAGGAACTGGCCAATGTGCCAGATGTTTAAGGGTATCAGGGAAGGGAAGTGAGTGCAGTTACTATTTCAAGGGAGTACGTGCTCAGAAATATGAATGGTCTAGAGCACACATGTCAAACTAAGGCCCGCGGGCCAAATTTGGCCCGTGATATAATTATATTTGGCCCGCAAGATTATATCAAATATGTATCAGAGCTGGCCCACTGCCCGCCGCGCCAATATACCGCATGCACAGTTAATACTACAAATCCCAGAATGCTTTGCAAATGCATTGGGGTCAGCCCGCTAATCGTCCCCACCTCCTCTCTTTACTTTCATTAGCATCTGTGACCTGTCGCCCAACTCACACGTAATAAACCCCTTACGAAAAATGGCCAAACGAAAGACAGAAAACAGGACCTTTCAAGACAGGTGGGAGGCAGACGATATGTTCATCATTTTAAAAGACAAACCTGTTTGTCATTGAAGCAAGTTGTTATTTTTTTGACTTGTTGGCTTGTGAAAAAAAATACATTAAAAGGAGCTTAAAGGCTATAGAGAAATATTATTTATTGAATATTTTATTTCTCATTTGTTAATGCTTCTTCTGGAAAGAGTTTAACCAAAACTATTATTAAACATTTATTTTAATAAGAAAAAGTTTAACATTACATATGTTGAAAGAAGAGAAAACATGCAGATGTTGTTGAAAATTTTCAATAAATATTTAGTTTGGCCCACGACTTAATCCAAGTTTTTAAATTTTGGCCCTCCGTGAATTTGAGTTTGACACCCCTGGTCTAGTGTAATTAAGTCTCTTGGACTGGAATGATTGCAGCCTCAGGTTCTGAAAGAAGTAGCAGTAGAGATTGTTGAGGCATTGGAAATAATCTTTTAGGAATCAATAGATTCTGGTATGGCCCCAGAGGACTGGAAAATTGAAAATGTCACCCCACTATTGAAGAAGGGTGGGAGGCAGCAGAAATAAAATTATGGACTAGGTAGTGGTTGGGAAGATGCTGGGAGTTAATTGTCAAGGTTACAAAGTAGTTGAAGGCATATGACAACAGGCAAAAACCAGAATGGTTTCTTAAAGGGAAAATCTAGCTTGACATACCTGTTGGAATTTTTTGAAGAAGTGACAAGCAGGCTATAGAGGAGCTGTAGTGGATATTATGTATTTGGATTTTCAGAAGCCCTTCGACAAAGTGGCACACACGAGACTGCTAAACAAGATAGGAGCCGTGGTATAACAGGAAACGAATGTGCATGGATAGAACATGGGTGATTGGCACGAAGCAGAGAGTTGGAATACAGGGATCATATTCTGATTGGCTGCCAGTTGTTCATGGTGTTTCACAGGGGTCAGTGTTGGAACTGCTTCTTTTTGACATTGTATATCAGTGATTCATATTATGGAATCAATGGCTTTGTGGCTAAGTTTGCAGATGATAAAAAGATAAGTGGAGGAACAGGTAGTGTTGAGGAAACAGGGAGGCTGTAGAAGGACCAACAGATTAGGAGAACGGGCAGAAGTGGTAAATGAAATACAATGTTGGAAAGTGTTCAGTTATGCACACTGGGAGAAAAAATTAAATGGGGAGAGAACTGAAAATTCCCAGGTGCAAGGGGACCTGGGAGTCCTCGGGCAGGACAGCCTGAAGGTAAAACTGAAGGTTGAGTCGGTGATGAAGAAGGTATTTCAAGAGGAATAGAATATAAATGTGATGTGATGTTGAAGCTTTGTAACACACAGGAAAGACCGCATTTGGAGTATTGTGAGTAGTTTTTGGGTTCTTCATTTAAGAAAGGATGTGCTGACATTGGAGAGGGTTCAGAGGAGGTTCACAAGGATGATTGTGGGAATGAAAGGGTTATCATATGAGGAGCATTTGACAGCTCTTGTACTCATTGGAATTTAGGAGAATGAGGGGGATCTCATTGAAACGTTGATTGTTGGAAGACATGGACAGAGTCAATGTAGGAAGGTTGTTTCCCATGGTGGGAGAGTCAAGGACAAGAGGATACAATTTCATGAACGATGGGCATCCTCAGAATAGATATGCAGAGAAATTTCTTTATCTAGAGGGTGGTAAATGTGTGGCATTTGCTGCAGTTGTGGAGGCCAGGTCATTGGGTGCATTTAAGGCAGAGAATGGTCAGTTCTTGATTAGCCAGGGCATTAACAGTTATGGGGAGAAGGCTAGGCAATGGAGCAGAGTGGGATAAGGGATCAACTCATGATTAAATGGTGTGGCAGACTCGATAGGCTGAAAAAACTATTTCTGCTCCTATTTCTTATGATCTTATGGAACCACTGAACAATTACAACACAGAAACAGGCCACTTTGGCCCCTCTAGTCTATGCTGAACCACTTATTCTTGCCTAGTCCCAATGACCTACACTCAGTCCATAGCCCTCCATACCTCTTCCATCCACATACCTGTCCAAATTTCCATTAAATGTTGAAGTCACGCCTGCACCCACCATTT